>NW_020698242.1:4753803-4983865 GCF_002925995.2 Terrapene triunguis
TGCTGCTTTTACAGATCCAGACTAACACGGCTACCCCTTTGATACTCTTCCCATAGATTCCAGGAGAACCAACTGCCAGGGACAGGGCAAGGTGTGCGAGCTCTTGGTACAAGAGCAGTGGGAGGTTGTCTGTGTATGAGTCTGGTGGCCATTATGGTTCTATGGTCTTGTGTGTTAGAGCGAGACACAAGATTCCTAGATCTGAGGTCGGTATACATTGGAATGGAGCAATTCCCATCCCAAAAGTTTCTTAATATTCAAATACTATCTCTCTTCAGACATCAGGTGCTGTAAGTATTATACATTGCAACCAGTATAGCCTCAAATTCCTGAAAAATCATATATATGCTTCCCTGTAGCTGTGTCCACGGCAAACTTGGTTTCAACACATGACTCCCCTTTTCCCTAGTGCACATCAGCCAGAGTTTAGCAACTCTTATAGATGTATAAATACAGCAGGATACTGATTAAATGGACTGGTTCTGATTTCAGCATCCATGCTTTTAGAAGTTCTCCTTCGAAACTGTAAGTTGTCCTTCGGAGAAAAAGGGAAATCTATTGTATTTGCAAATCTGTCTATACTGATTATGATAGTAATGCGAAAGAACGCTCTCAGACTTCTCTTACTGGGATGAATATGGAAATAACAGTTTTGTTTGGTCTCATCTTAGACTGGCTTCATTAAGCAAAACCAGTGAGCAGTTTCTAAGAAATCTTGGTGGACTGTATTAGCAAAAGTGTGTACATCACTCTGTACTAACTTTCAAATCACACGAGCATAGTCTCCGGTTACAGTAGACATGTTTTATTGTTTTGTATTTTTTCTTTAATTGTGGAGAAAATAAACAGTTTATTTCCAAACCTGCCCTTGGCCTGATTGTCTGGCTTGTTTGTCTGTCTATCTATCCATCATCCAGCCATCCATCCAGGTTTTTATATTAGCACCTATCACCTGAGAATGTTTGCTAGTACAATATAGGCCACATTTCCAACCAGATTTTATACTTATCTCTACATTACACATTTTGGTAGGAAAAAAGGGAGTTTTTCAACATCTTGTTGAAGAATGGTGCTCTTAAAAAATACACACACACAACATAAGGGAACTTCTCTTTCTCTCTCTCTCCGCAGGCAAAACACTGTTGTTTGAACAGACCTTAACTGCTAAAAAGTGCTGTGTCAAAATGGATGAAGGCAAGAGGGGAAAAATACATTTGTTTTTTTATTACTTTCCTTCGGTGATTAACACTATGTGCTTATGAAAGTCCTGATGTAATATCTGACATAATTTCTTCATCTAAAAGATGTAGAAGAGGTTGACGGTATTTATCAAGAAGAATTGAGGAAAATTAAAAGTTTGAGTAAAATTCCTAAATAAATAAATAAGTGTACGTATGATTTATGTGGTTTACATTGTTCCCCCAAGTACAAAGGTATTCATAAAATAGTGAATTTAAAGAATTACTGAAATAGGAAATTGCCCAGACTGAAAACCACTTGCACGTGTATAGGTCCACATAATGTAGGTGGGAGTCTTCAGCTTTCTAACTTCTTTCCTATCACAGATACCACAGATACTGGCTTTTGTTATGTGTCCAGGAAGGGTTTTGTTAAGTAATAAAAATAAGACTTTTAAAATAGCACTTTTCATCCATAGATCTTTACAAAGGTGCATAAATATAATCACCCCCATTGTATAGATGGGGAAACTGAGGCGAAATAGGTTGTTAATTGCCTTTGGTCACAGAGCCAGGAATAGAGCCCAGTTTTGCTGACTCCCAATCCAGTGTTCTGTCTACTGGGCATGAACACCTCCTCTGCCTACTCAGGAAAATAGTGTCTAAATCCATTACATTAAATTATTTAATTTAATGGGCTCTTTTCCCATACCATTGCTAAGCACCACTGATGGTCCGACTTTGTCGCGTCTCCTTTCATCTGTCAAGACGTTGGACAGCCATAAAAACCATATATAAATTAAACAGTTTCTTTCTTTGTCCTTATTCACGTTTATTTAGTTTCAGTTTACTTGGGCCCAGTTCATAACAAAGTTCATAGATCACTGGTGATCAGAAATGGGGATTGGGGGTTGGGAAGAAGAGTCAATCCTGAGAGAGCTTCCTTCCTTTGTGTCTCATTTATCGTGCAGAGTTGATGGATCAGGCAGGGGGAGTTTCATTCAGCAGCAGGTCTGTGGCTCCAGCTATTAGCTGTGAAAGGAGGAGTCCGGATAAGAGAGGACACTGCCTTTCTCACATCTTGCTTTTCCTCTTTGTGAAAACTGGAAGGATTGGGCTGCCCCTCAATCAGATCTCCTGTAAGCAGAGGGCATCACCACATTCTTCTTAAGACATGGGACAGTGAGGAAAAGCATGACTGGAAAATCAGAGCAGCCTCTTCTCTCCATCCATGGAGCAGGGGCAGAGGAACTACCTGTGAAAAGATCCCATTTCTCTTCAGCTGGGGAAGGCTCTCATATTGGTAGGTTCCCCCCTGTTTCTTGCCTGTAGTGGGCAAGACTTAATGAAAGGGGCCCACCTGTGTCTTGCAGGAAGGGGAGCATGCATCCAACACTGAGGCATGTGTTTTAAAGATGGTGTGGGTTCTTGAGGGTGAGAAAAAGAGTGTTTCTACTATGAGGGAATATAGGAAGGCAACATCTGAGGAGGAGGGAAGTCTCTACTATGATCCTGCTCTCCCTTGAAGGGATGTCAGCAATAAGTGCCTGCAACATCTGTCTCTTACAGTTGGTGTGAATTCAGTTATGTAACAAGTCTTTTCCAACTCCAGACTCTATTATCCCCCATAGCACAACCAAGTGGCATGTGTATTTGGTTAAGATATTGTCTCCATAATTCTTCACAGCTGTTTATGGAAGCCATGCACTGTGTTCCAGAATTCTGACATGGTCTGTGCCATTTCTAAGTTAGCCTGACTTTGTTTATTAATCCTATAACAATTACCGTTATGCCTACTATGCCATGAGGTTCCCCAGTGTCAGAATAAACAGCCAATATTCTCAGCAGCTGCAACTGTTCCACTTGTCAGAAAGCCTCCTGCATTAGTTCTCTGAGATCTTACTTGACAATATAATTTTAGAACTTAGTATGATTTTAGAGACACTTTAGTTGCCATCTGTAAGTGATGCGTATGCTATATCTCAAGCAAAAGGAAGAACTCTGTGGAGAGTAGAAGCCTGCAGTCTAACTTGGGGAAATTGAGCCACATGGTGGAGCTGCCTAGTATTATTGCCTAGATATGCCAACTCTGTCCACATATCTATTCAAGTGACATCATCATGGGGCCTAATCACATCAGCCATACCATCAGGGGCTCGTTCACCTGCACATCTACCAATGTGATATATGCCATCATGTGCCAGCAATGCCCCTCTGCCATGTACATTGGCCAAACCGGGCAGTCTCTACGCAAAAGAATTAATGGACACAAATCTGACATCAGGAATCATAATACTCAAAAACCAGTGGGAGCAGGGCCGGCTCCAGGCACCAGCTTCTCAAGCAGGTGCTTGGGGCGGCCACTCTGGAGAGGGGCGGCAGGTCCAGGTATTCGGTGGCAATTCGGCGGACGGTCCCTCACTCCACCTGGGAGTGAAGGACCTCCCGCCGAATTGCCGCCGTAGATCGCGATTGCGGCTTTTTGTTTTGTTTTGTTTTTGTTTTGGCTGCTTGGGGCGGCCAAAACCCTGGAGCCGGCCCTGAGTGGGAGAACACTTTAACCTGTCTGGCCATTCTATGACAGACCCGCGGGTGGTTATCTTAAAACAGAAAAACTTCAAAAACAGACTCCAACGAGAGACTGCTGAGCTGGAATTGATATGCAAACTAGACACAATCAACTCAGGGTTAAATAAAGACTGGGAATGGCTGAGCCATTACAAACATTGAATCTATCTCCCCTTGTAAGTATTTTCACACTTGCTTCTTATCAAACTGTCTGTACTGAGCTATCTTGAGTATCACTTCAAAAGTTTTTTTTCTCTTACTTAATTGGCCTCTCAGAGTTGGTAAGACAACTCCCACCTGTTCATGCTCTCTGTATGTGTGTATATATATCTCCTCAATATATGTTTCACTCTATATGCATCCGAAGAAGTGGGTTGTAGCCCACGAAAGCTTATGCTCTAATAAATTTGTTAGTCTCTAAGGTGCCACAAGTACTCCTGTTCTTTTTGCGGATACAGACTAACACGGCTGCTACTCTGAAACCTGCCTAGATATGCTGTCTTTTGTCTCTTCACTGTATCATTTTGGAGCTTTGGGTGTGTTACCAGATTTGCCCCGTACTTTGGGGTACACTCATTTATTAGGGTTACTCTTGGGGGGGAAGGGGGCTCTGTAATTCTGTCAATGTACTGCTTGTGTCGCTTGTGTTTTCATATGGAGCTCTACTTCTCCCTTCTGCAGGTTCCCTCCCAATAGAGCTATCCTGCAGGACCTAGGTTCCCCAGGGCTGGGTTCCTCCAGCCCCAGAATCAGATGAACACACACACACACACACACACATTAACAGAGTGCATCTGAGCGGACCAGGTCAATCAGCACTCCCAAGCTGACCCCTTATATGTCCCTGGACTCAGCAGGCTGGGTCGAACAGCACCTTCAAGCTGTCACCCTCATATGCCATGGGCATCACACCAGAATAGAGTACGCCTGAGCAGGCTGGGTTGAGCAGCACTTCCAAGCTGCCACCCTCCTATGCCACATGTTCAGCATGTCCCTATCCCCACTTTCACATTACAATTGTTCTGGTAGTAACCCACTTGATGAGCAAACCCCACAGGACTTTTGGGCATTACAGGGATCTTTAGCTTAGGTAAGAGGAGCGTTGCTGCAGAGCAAATGGGGAAACCAGAAACACAGGAGAGAGAGAGCTATGTGGCACCCTAAGACAGCCTCTACAGCCTGCCTGAGTGAAACTGTTCCAGTATACACCTGCCTATTGTTGTTTGAAAAAATGTCAATAGCTTGTGATGGCCAATCATTCATGACCTATTGAAAGTTTAGGGCCATCCCACTGTTCTGGAACAGCAGGGCACTGCAAGCTTATTGTATTTACAGAGCTTGGTTTCATCTAGATATGGTGGTGGCTGGTTGGGATAGGAGATGTGCTGAGGTGAGGCCAACTAAAGTTCTTATTTTAACTACCGACAGTCTAACTCCTCTGCTGAAAGTCCTTTACATTCCTTGATGGGGACTAGAGCACAGTACCACCAACATAGGGGAGGAGTCCAATAATGAGCCCTGATTGCTGTAGGCAAATCTAAAGTTACACTACAAATAGTTGTATACAATGTTGTAGCTGTGTTGGTCCCAGTATACTAGAGAGACAAGGTTGGAGAGGTAATATCTTTTATTGAACCAGGTTTTGCTTCATCAACAGAAGTTGGTCTAATAAAAGATATTTCCTCACCTGCCTTGTCACTACTTCTACTATATCGCAACAAGGGCTTCTGTTAGTTCGACTCTGAAATTTGCAACATACCAAATACCATGAGCCATATAGTACAACAGAATTCAGCTTTGGTCCTCCAAAGAAACTCCCAGTTGACCAGAAATATATAGCAAATAGCAATTCTGGTGTCTATCTTAACAGAAAACAAATGGTGTCTTGTAGACTACTTTGACTAGAAATCTTAGAATCAGACTCTCTTGCTTCAGTGCCCCTAGTAATATTTCACTTATGTTGGTGGGTTAAGATGCTGTTTGCTTCCCCAAAGCAATGTTTTGCCACTGTAAAGCATTACACAGGGGAAGTACACATTGCTCTAGCAATGTTTGCTGGCTTAACGGCATTCTGTCATTTGGAACCATTCTCTTCAGGTTTATTTCTCTATATTTGGCTCAGCAGCCACCATTTCCCCAGTGCATGAAGGTTTGAAACTTGATTATTTCATTAAAAAGGGGATAAAGAATAAGACGGTGAATATATTATTGACCTTATATAAATCGATGGTACGCCCACACCTTGAATACTGCGTATAGATGTGGTCTCCTCATCTCAAAAAAGATATACTGGCACTAGAAAAGGTTCAGAGAAGGGCAACTAAAATGATTAGGGGTTTGGAACGGGTTCCATATGAGGAGAGATTAAAGAGGCTAGGACTTTTCAGCTTGGAAAAGCAGAGACTAAGGGGGGATATGATAGAGGTATATAAAATCATCAGTGATGTGGAGAAAGTAGATAAGGAAAAGTTATTTACTTATTCCCATAATACAAGAACTAGGGATCACCAAATGAAATCACCTTACCTAGTGTTACCAAGCAGCAGCAGGTTTAAAAGAAATAAAAGGAAGTTCTTCACACAGCGCCCAGTCAACCTGTGGAACTCCTTGCCTGAGGAGGTTGTGAAGGCTAGGACTATAACAGGGTTAAAAGAGAACTAGATAAATTCATGGAGGTTAAGTCCATTAATGGCTATTAGCCAGGGTGGGTAAGGAATGGTGTCCCTAGCCTCTGTCTGTCAGAGGGTGGAGATGGATGGCAGGAGAGAGATCATTTGATCATTGCCTGTTAGGTTCACTCCCTCTAGGGCATCTGGAATTGGCCACTGTCGGTAGACAGGATACTGGGCTAGATGGACCTTTGGTCTGACCCAGTATGGCTGTTCTTATGCTCTTATGTTATTATTTCTGACCTGATGGGGTCCCTGGGAACTGAACCCTAGACATCAAAGCACAACATAAAAATAACTTAAAAAGTTAATTTTATGTTCAATTACCAATGAAATTATTTGGATTTTTGTAGGATTGGGCAGAGAAGAATAATATTAATGAATAGACTTGCTAGCCATGTAGAAGCTTGAAGTTTGAGCCTGTTCCGTGGTCCTAATGAAAATAGGACTGTCCCTAGAAAGAAGGTATGGTACTGCACAGTGTGATACCAGCCTGTACATTTTCCACTTTGCTTACTTTGTCATTAGGCTATGGTTAAGCATGATTAACAATCCATGTCCAAGGCTTTATACGTTTTCTTTTTTAAAGCAGTAGTAAAACACAGTAATAGTGTATTTTGCTACTGCTGTTGAAAGGAAATGTCTTTGTTCACTAAGTAATTAACATGTTATTGAGGTGAAAATGCAATAAATGTGTCATAGAAGGCAAGGAGCCAAAAAAATTGAAGACCAGAAAAAAAACATATATAGATATAAGAGTGTGTGTAGGTACAAAATAACTATCTATTTCAGTAGCTTAATTACCAGTTAATGAAATTATCAAAATAAATAATATCTTTTGAATTGAGTGATACAGTATATTATATAATACAGTGTGTATCTATCTATCTATATAATACCTCATAAAATATCCTCATATAGGGTGTTTTTCATGACTAGCTCTTGAAGCACTTTACAAAGGAGGTAAGAATCATTATCCTCATTTTACAGATGGGAAAACTGAGGCAGAGAGCCATGACTTGCCCAAGATCACCAGCAGTCTAGTGGCCAACCTAGGAATAGAACCCGGGTCTCCTGAGTCCCAGTCTCCAGTAGATAACACTGCCTCTGTTGTGTAAATCTTCATTTCCAACCCTCCTTACAAAACTGGTTATTTGGTCAATAGACTATACAGGCTCTTTCAGAGTCGTGCACATCTTTGCTATGCTATCTTGTTAAATCTCCTGCCAGTCCCTGGTATGGAAGCAGATTAGGATAATACTATAGAGAGGCATGTTGTAATTATCCTGCAGTAACCAGTTTGAAATTAGGAAAAGGCCAACCCTATATTAGTTCACTGGGGCAGAGACGTACCTCATGGAGTAAAACTTGAAAAGCAAATTCTGCAGAACTGGCACAGAGAGATGTTCATTTTACCTGTACCAGTAAAAAACTGCTGTTACAGGTAAAAATCTACCACACGAGGAAATCTCTTTGTGCGCTCAGGAGATTGACCCCAGTGGGAAGCAGGTGGCATTTCCACCACTGCCCTGCATGAGTTTTCCTGTGCGGGGGCCAGCTTGAGCTCCTCCTGCAAAGAACCCCCCAGGAGATCCTGTGAATCAGCAAGCTCTCTGAGGACATCTGTTTACTGGCCACTACAGTCCACTCTGATGCTGCATGAATCCCATTTGCTTCTTGTAAATGAGGCTGCAGTTGTTTTGTGCCCCCACAGCCTGGTCTGATGGAGTATGTTCTGCCACCTAGAACCTACACAAAGATTTACACCAGCATAGAACGTAGACCCATATGAAATGTCTTGGAGTTCTGACTGCAACAAACTTGTTTGTTTGGGGGTTTTTTATAAATACATTAAAGTACAAGTTTAGAACGGAACACTCGCTTGCTCTTAACTACACAACTATGGCTTCAGCAGGGACCACTAGAACATGAGTGATTGTTTTCTTTAATTTCATTTAATTTCATTTAAGATGGCAGGAAGGAGAAGACGGGGAAGATGCACATTAATGGTTAAGACATAAGTTACTGCAGCCCTGGGGCTGACTTTTGTGTCCAATTTTCAGGCAGCTTTCTGTAGTACTGCCCTTTGTGAGTTATGTGCCTTAAGTACAGCATTTTCTACAGCAAAATGTGAGTTTTTTTCCCTCAAAAGTAGACCAAAATTCACAGTTTGCCTGTGCTCAGAGTATTTGTGTATGAGTATTTTCTTGGATGCTCCATGAATTATTTTTTTTCAGGAGAAAAACCCTTAGTTTAAACAGATCAGGGGGTTGTGCTTAAATTGAGTCAGTAGTCAGACTTGAATAAAATATTTTAATTACTGTATTACGTGTTTTACGGTAAAGTTTCAGTTAGGAATTGTAAATGAGGATCCTAATCACTATGGCCTGGTTGCTACTGTATATATGACTATAAAAGGCCTTTGTCCTTTGTACATACGTATTTACATAATGTATTCTTTGTTTGTGTCTCATTAAACCTAGGAGTTTAATAGTGATGTCTCTGGACCTCTGTTTCTGCCTTTCGTTTATTTCTGCCCTCAGAATCTTTTCACTTTGAAGTAAATAACTGATTTTGCTACACTTCTTAGTGCTATAGAGTGCTGTTAAAATAATTGTACCTACACTTCCCAAATGTATGAAAAATGAGAATTCTTGGGCAAAGATTTTGACATCCTCTGAAAAGATGATAATGGTGTAGGCTAACAAGGAGAAATCTGTACACTTTCCTTTCAGTTTGATCACTTATTTTATACCGGTGCATTACTGTTTCTTTAATGTTCGCATATAAAATTCAGTTAAATGTTGTTCCTAAGAGCTGCAGGCAAGTTCCCCTGAAAATACCAAGATAATGAACTTGAACCTGAGCTTGCTCCATCAAAGAAATCATTACACACAATGTGTTTTAGCTTTTGGCTTTAATTTATATTATTTTTTTGTCTGTGAAAAGAAGAAAGTGCATCTTTAAGATGATATGTTTGTTGAATCAATATGTATCTGTTGGTATTGCTAAGGAATTGCCTTTCTGCTTTCAAATCTCTCCACAAAATACCTGAGTAGGCATAATGTCAAAAATGGAAATAATCAACATGTATTTAAGGCTTACTCAAAAAATCCATTTAAAAAGTAGGAATGTGTTTTTCAGGCATTTCAGGACCATAAATTGAAACACAAGTATTCAAATTATTTTTTTTCAAATCTACTCAAACCTGTATTTATGTAGCAATACGGTGAACTTTTCTTGTCGTTTGCATTTACGTTTTTTTAGCACTTCTGTATTTTAAGACTCCAGTGACCCATAAAAAAGAAAATACTCTAATTTTCAATTTCTTGGTACTGAATATTTCCCTTCCACTGGCTTTGTTTTTATAACAGTTATTTATTTAAAAGAGAGAAAAAGAGAGAGAACAGGGGAGCAGGGCAGGAACTAAAGAAAGGAATGGATAACTTTGGAAAGATGTTATTAAATAACCATCCTAGAATCTAATAGGATATAGTCAAACATTTAAAACAAAAACACAAACACAGTGGGGAGAGGGGAGATGTGGAGCCTCAGACCAAATAAGGTGGCTTCACTTTGAACCAGCCCTTCACTTTCTTTAACTTAAAGCATTTAGCTATAGAACTGTTAATGGCGCTCAGAAAGTAAATGTCTGCAATAAGACCAGGGTCCAGAAAATGAATATTTTTCAAACTTCACCAACCAACAACCACAGAGGGCTCTCAGATGCCGTTATCCGGCACTCAAGTCCTGAGCTTGGCCGTGCCTTCAGAGGAAAACTATCGCATAGAACTTGTTTTTTTTTTTTTTCCAGAAATCATTTTCATAAAAAGAGCTCCTTCAGAAATCTATGGTCCCTGAAGGAGAAATTGTGAAGCTATGATGATTCATCTGGCCTCAGGGTGAATCATCCTAAATGAAGGATCAAGAGTACCTGTGGAAGGGCAGGTACAGGAAACTAATAGCGGTAATATCCAGGAAACAGCAACTCCTTCTGAAGTTTGATTTATTTATTTAATTTCTTTCTTTTTTTCTGTTCAGAATAGCTAGAAAGTGCCCAGCCACAGGCTGTGAGTGCCCTGCCAAGTATTTAAAATTACATAACCAAAATACTGTACAATCACCTTACCTAGTGTTACCAAGCAGCAGCACATAATCAAATATTACCATCCTCACACATGAGCCTATACCTCAATCCCTCTGTTCAAAGGCCACATGATACAAATGGGCCCTGTGGCATTCCCTGAAAGACAACAAATCCAGGGAAATTCGGACTAGGGCTGGGAAGACTTTCCAGAACACCCTGCCAGCTGACTCCCTTCTGTTATTTTAAGGGGGAACCTAGCAACAGCACCTCTGCTGACCGCAGCTGTGGTAGTGTATCATGAGGAAGGAAATGGTCAATAAAGGAGGTGGGTTCCAAGCAACTTATGGCTTGTGTAGATCCCAGTGTAGATCCCAGAGCACAGGTGTCATGTGCTTCCTATAGGATGCTCCATATCCCTAGAGGGTGGCTTCCATATGCACCAGGTTCCAGCTACTGCATAGATTTGGGATGCACCGCCATGCAGAGCACATTGCAATAGTCTAAACATAAAGTGACAAAGGCATGGATGATGGTAGCTAGGTCAGCATCTGAACATTAAGGCTATTCCCATCTAGTGAGGTGTAGATAGCAAAATGCCTTTTTGACCCTTGCCACTGCCTGGTCTTCTGAACCTTATCAGACCTCTGAGTTATGAACTCAGATTACCAATGGCAGTTGAATGTGCTCTCAGTCTCAAGGGCAGAAACATTTGCCACTATCTCTTCTGGTTGTTTCTCCCAACTACCAGCATCACCTCGATCTTGTCTGAATTGAACTTCAGCCAGCTCTTCCTTGCCCCAATCTCTGCCAGACACGGGTCAGTCTCTCGTCTGCTCCTGCTGGATCTGTCAAGAAGGAGGAAAAAAGCTGAATATTATCAGCATATTAAAAGCATCACAACCCCAAGTCTCCTCACTAACCCCACTAATGGCCTGTTATTTATATAGCATTGAACAAGAAGGGAAATAAATAGAACCATACAGTTCCCCATACTAGGGAGAACTTGGAAGTGATGAGCCATTGCCCTATAGAATCTTTTGAGACCGCTCTGCTAGGGAAGAATGAAACCACCCCAAGACAGCCCTTCCATTGCTGCTGGAGACCACGGAAAAGCCAGCAACACCTCATTTATGGTATTCAATGGTATTGAAACAGCTCCAGTAATATTCATATGGACACCTGATCATCCTCCATTGGCAGGAGTTCATTGATCAACATAACAAGGGCAGTTTCTGTACCAAACCCAGGTCTGTACCCACATTGAGAAGAGTCAAGAAAATCTGAGGCAAGTGGATGCTGTGAAAGTTGTCCTGCCAAAAACTTCTCATAACTTTACCCATAAAGGAAGGCATGACATTGGCCTATAGTCAGCTAGATTGTTTGTTAAGAGGTGATTTCTTGTGGAACGAAAGCACACAGGCCTCCTTCAGCTGCATCAGCATCCTGCCCTCCCTAATGGAGGCATTGACAATTGCCAGTAACAGAGCAACCAGCAATTCCTTGATGGCCTTCACCAGCCAGGAAGGACACAAGTTGTGGACTGAAGTACACCTCCAGCACCTCAGTCAGTGACAAATTGATCAGATAAGATATTGCATCTGTAGTGGCAAGATAGGAGGTAAATGCAGATAGTTTGACCTGAAACCACAAAATATATAGAAATTTCATCACAAAAGGTGGGGCTTGATTTAGCTCTTGAATGCAGATGGGTTGCATTAATCAAGCTGTACACCACTTAGTACAAATCTGCTGACTGAGATTTTGCAGATGCTATAGTACAGGCACAGAATCCCTTTTTGCTTCCTGTATGGCTATAGCATAATATTTCAAACCCACTTTATAATGTAGTCTATCAATTTTGACCCTGGACTTTCATCATTAGCACTCTAGCTGTCTTCCCTCTTGCTTCATTTGTTACATGCCAACAGAAGACCAAAGTGACCTGTGACAATACAGCCATTGAAGAGGAGGCCAGGGGCCACATGATCAAAAGGTTAATACACAATCCTACTAAACCATCAACCAAGTGTTGCTTTAGGGAAAGTAAAATCTCCCTCTCAAAGCCTTCTGGCTCCATTAGCCTCCGAGGGCAGAACTTGAAAACACGCTTTTTTTGCTCCAACGGGACAGCTGAGCCCCATCCTCCCTATCTTCAATCCCAGCCCAAACACCAGATCAAAAGTATAACTAGCAAAGGGCATAATTCTGTAACTTTCACTAGCAAAGCTCTGATTGTCCTTTGAAATACCCCACTTATAGAGGTCTGTTCCCCCCACCCCTGGTTCAAGTGGCTGTGAATTTAACCCTTCCTCAAAGACGGTAGAACTGCCCTACGTTCTATGTGCAGCTGTTGTGCTTCAAGAAACACTCTAAGTGGTGGAGAGGCAATTTGTCTAGAGTTACTTGGCAACACAACGAGGGACCTCTAACAGTTTCAATGTCACCTATTTTACTACACAGCAACCTCTTCTCTTAACTCCCATCTCTCTTGACTATGTGCCGGTTAAGCCAATGCTGCTTTCTTGGTTCTATAATGATTTTAAGTCCTACTTTTAGAAGATGTATCCTCTACTGTAATATAAAAAACTCATCACTATTTACTTTCTATTTCTTTCCTATATCTGCCACAGTAATATGATTCTAGAAGGGTGGAGAGAGCAACTTGAAAACATATTCTTTGTCATAAATGCAAGGAAAATTACCTGTCTGCTGACAAGGAGACATCTGACCCAATATCGTTTCTGGGGAAATTCAAAACATTCATTATAAAATGTAGGTGCAAAGCAGCAACCACCATCTGTGAAAAAGGCTACATTTTCTCTGGAGAGAACCCTGGCAACACTTAGGGTGGAACGTATCTTCATGCAAGAGAGTTAGGGAGTATTAAAAGAAGGGGGGGAAGATGCATCAGGATTCTGAGCAGTGGGTGGGGGCGGAATTTACATAAAAGTGAAAAAGAGCAGAATGTGAACTGAGTGGGATGGATGGATCTGACACTCATGGGAGAGGTCATACAGGAGAACATAGCCAGCCAGGAGTTGGGAGAGATTTGAAACCAGAATTCTCAAAATTAATAAAACACATATGGGCTATTATTTTTACTATAATTTATTTGTATACTTGAGAGCACCCAGAGGGCCTCAATGAAGTTCAGGGGCCCACAGAAGAAAGAGACAGTGCTTTTCCCAAAGAGTGCAAGAGCAATACAATGTTTTGCTCCCAGAGAGAATTAGCTGCCACTTGCCCATGGCTTTGGTCAGTATACCACAAGCTTGGAAATACATTTCACCCTTTGGGAAATGTTTTACTGCTGTCACCTCGAAGCCAGTCAATATTTGCTACACACACACACGTGCACGCGCGCATATACGATCTCTGTGATATTTGTTTACCCTGGATTTATAAGATCCTATTGCACACTATAGAAGAAGAAAACTAAATATGCAAAGGACAGGTAGACTTTTAATGGAGTTACTAGCTCAGTGTTTCTCCACAGAAACTGACCTTGAAATTGCTTTTTTAATACACAAGTCAAAATATGCAAATTCAGAATTCAGAGTGGCAGCTTAGAACCTGTATACACTTTGTTAAATTTCTTATGAAGGACAGGGAAATTTCTCATTTTACAAAGGCTGTTCATCAGCTTCTAAAACTGAGGATTGTAGACCACAGAGCTATGTAAATCCTGGGGGAGAGGGGTAGGAGTTGACCCCCTGAGTTTCACCTTGAGCTTCCTGTTCAAGTGAACCAAAACATTTAGGGTGAAATTCAGTGAAAGTCCCACATTTCATTTGGTTTTGCTGTGAGATCCATCAGGGTTTGCTTGTAAAGACTGTGAATTATTGTCGAATTTGCGCAGTGCTTCAATTTTATAACAAAACCAAAAACTGGGAGAATTCCCAGCAGTTTCCTTTTGATTGACAATATTTTCTGAATTTTCCTTAGCAGCATTTGCTTTGCCACCACACAAGGAAATTTCTGGGATGGCTACTACAAGTAGAACTCCCAGTTAATCTGAATTCCCTTGCCATTTTTGCCGAGATTAATCATTTTGTATATATAAAAAAGTATAAACATCTAGTGCTTCTACCATCGCCTTTTCTAAATAATAATAATAATAATATCCTAGCCCTGTTAAAATAGTTGTAATGAAGGAGTGTAAATTTTGCTGGAAGAAGCATTTTCATTCCATATTCTGCCTCCTGATCCTACTCAACAAAAATATAACTTATTTTTTAAAGGTATATCCATTGGTTATCTCCTCAGTCCCTACAATCTTTCAATGGAAACATAGTTTTCCCTCCTCCCTCCCCGCTCCTTGTTATAACCATAAAGAGTCAGTACCATGAATTTCAGTTAAGTTTATGATTAGTCCCTAACTACAGCTGCCACCACATTTGGCAAGGAAACCTCTTCTGGAAGCATTCTTGTAGATAGATAAACAAGCAGATATACTAAGCTGGTGGACAGATGAATAGGAAATAGCTTGGTTCCCCATGATAAATCTATCGCGGGTGGGGAGAAGATTCATGTAAAAACATTTGGTTATGGGGTAGTATAGAGGATTAGGCACATGCTATAATTAATGCCACTAGCAGTAAAAGGACATTAGGGATGTAGTGTGTGTTGATTATTTCTTCATTTTGTTTATGCTAGTTTCCTCTCCTTCGCAGCTGTATGGCTATTGCCAAAGAAAGCCCCAGAGACCAAGCTTTAGCCGCTGCTCCTCTGTAACTGCATCATTACCTCGCTACAAACAAAGTCCTTTTTTTTTTTTTTTTTTTTTTTTTGGTCAATAGAGGATGAAAACATTATTGGATTCAGGAGCTCATAGTAGTCCTATATGCAGCTAGGGACGAGGAGGATAGATTTATGAAATGGACCATTTCAAATGGCATTATCTTCCCACAGTGAGGTACACCTTTCATAAATCATGGGAGAGTGTTTGAAAAAATAGAGCCTTTGTTATTCCTGCTATATATTATATTTGCATCCTCCACACTATGATCTTAAGGGAGGGCAGGAATCCTCAGTTTGGTTTTGTTCATTTCTAGCAATTAAGGCTTTGTATGTTATGGCGGGGGGGGGGAGGGGGGAGAAGATAATGCAGAAGAAGAATTGGGGAAAAGTTTAACTGTTTTATTTTCCAATTTATTTCAGACTTAATTTTCTAGTGTTGGTAGAAAGCCAACAATTTATTCTTTACACTCATGAAATGTTACAAAGCATTCTATGCCTCATTATGTTGCAGCCAAGCTAATATAGATGCTTTAGGATCAACTAGGAAGAGGAGTGCAAGTACAGCCCAAAGCTTTTTATTATTTGTTTATTATTTATTTGTTGTTTATTAATACTGCTTTGTTTTTCTTCTCTGATACTCAAAGTGTCTACTTTGCTACATTAATAAAATGGTCTCTGATGCCTCTTGAATTTATCTGCCATCTATGAATTGTACTGGGAGGAAAGAGAGTTCTTTTTGTGTTGTCAGTATTTCTTCTGTGTTTTCACAATCCAATATTGCAATAATTTTACCAGTGAATCTGATGCCCCTTGGGATAAATGCAGGTCTCTATTAAACCTGTAACTAGACTGATGCGAAAAGTCAACATTTATTACACAGTATTATTTGTGTGGCTGCCTTAAAAATAATCTCTTTGCTCTGGAGAGAAAAGTTTCTAGCATGTTATGTGGTAGCAACATGTCATTACTTGTAATGAGCCAAACAGAGAAGCCTTGATTTTGGCCAGTGTATTTTGTCCAGCAATGTTGGAGACAGTGAAGCAAAATGACCTGGGTTTATATATAAAAACCTGAGGAAATTTCATATAAAAGAACTACATTTAAAAATAACATTCTTTACAAAGTCAAGCACTCGAAAGTTTTCAGATTTATGGTTTCCTCTGCAACCTTTATTCTGTTTGTGAGTAAGCATTATGATATAGTTTTTAATTACCTGATCACAAACTGTTTTTTCATAGGACCCAGCCTCATTCATTGTAGAATACGGACACACAAGTTGACAGAATTAAAGTTGTATGGGCAACTGCTAACCTAGGTTTTCATAATTTTCAAATGCTTGACTTTGCTACCTAAATAATGGTCTTTTTAGCGTAGGTTTTTTGGTATGTTTAAATGGTTACACCTTATGTTTGTATATTTAGCAGGCTGCCAAAGATTTCCTGAACAGCTCAAGTGGCAAAATGGAAATGGTGATTTTTAGAAGTTTATACCTCAGCTAAATCTGAATGGAACATACTAGTTTCCTTATAGAATATTATCCTTCTCTTCTCTTCTCTTCTCTTCTCTTCTCTTCTCTTCCTGATCTCTCTCAGTCATGCTTACCAAGAGCCTTTGTTGTAGCCAGAACCTAGATGGGAAAGAGTGCTCTTGTCAACATGAAGTTCAAAAATTCATCTGCAGTGGAAAGTAAAAAAAACCACCAAAAAACAGTAAAGATCAAATTGGCAATGTATTCCTGAAATTTCTGCAGACACTATTACTTCAGATGTTATGAGCCCAGCTTTTCAAGACTCTCAGGTCCTCAGCCTACTGTCCTAAGGACCATTTCCATAGTTAGGTATCTGGACCCTGAATATGATGGGTTGGCACATGAGATGTTAATTCTCTACATCGTTCTTGAGGTTTGTTATCTTGTTAGAGTGAACTGCATATAGCTGGTGCAAGCTTACTGTACCATGCATGCTGCTACATCATGAGCCGAGTGAGGTGATCCCTCTTTATGACATGTATGCATTGATAAAGTTCACACATTCACTACACATTACCAGGTAGATATGCCTGTTGTGCTGAAAGAAGATGTAAATTATTAATCAGCCTGCAGCATTCCCAAGAGAGCATTAAAGTTGTAAAAGACAGTTTCCAACATACAGCACCATATTTTCTTCTGGGGAGACAGGAAATGTTCTTGTCTCAAAAAAATTGTGATCCCTGGCCCATAAAAAGTTAGAAGAATGCATAGCAGCTTGTTGAAAACAAATAGCTATAGCTTCTTGCGAGAAAGAGTAGAATCTGATTTCTGTGACTTTAAGAGCTTGGTACACAATAATATTGGTCATGTCACTATGACAGAGGAATTGCTTTTATAGTTGAGCTGTGATATTTCCTTATGTCTTGAACAGCAGTGTATCTGATGATAAAAATGTCTCTCTCATGGGTATTGCCACTCCTATTTTGAGGCCATAGTATATTTTTCTGTTGCTGTACAGTGGTTCTGAATACACCATTCTGTATGCAGTGTTGTTGTAACTGTATCGGTCCCAGGATATTAGAGAGACAAGGGTGGGTGAGGTAATATCTTTTATTGGACCAACTTCTCTTGGTGAGAGAAACAAGCTACACCGCTCTGTGTCAGTTTTGTATCCTGACCACTGGTTTTGGTCTTTGCAGTTCTTTACCTGTGGTCAGGATAAGGAATTTCCCATGTGGTGTTCCAGGTCAGCACCCAGTCATTGAAGGGCAGATGGTATTTTACTCCACCCTTGGTATATTAATAGCACTGTTTGTGTGGTTTAAGACTCGACTGTATTAAGCTGTTGGGTAAAGCTAGGATTCATCTCAGGCTGTTTTAACAGCATTGTCAGCTGCAGTGGTTCTGATTTACATGAGTAAGCATGACTATAGGCAAATGATCTTTCTGCATACAGAATTAATTACAATTCAGGACTGATGAACTTTTATGATCTAGTTATTTTTTTAAAGATGCTGTGAATGGTTTATTGAAATTTTTTAAAAAGTGATCACTTTCTGCCCCTGCTCTCGTAAAATCCTGTCCTGTCTTTAATGTGGACCTAATTTAGTAAAAGATGTAAGTATCTCTTCTCTAAAGCACTATTGTGTAAAGGCCAAGTCAAGGTTTCAGTACACTTCTTTTCAGGTAAACTCACAGTGCTTCCTGATGGGCATCTGTGAGGTGTTGGATCATGCCAATGTAGGAGCTTCTGCTCTGTTCTTTTGTCCTTGAAGGCCCTTAAAATGATTCCTTAAAAAGCACAGCGTAAATTCTGCATAATGGTTACTAAATGCCATCTTATGAAGTGTTATGAATGAATATTAATTTTAAAACAGTATACTCTAGAGCATGTGTGTGTCAAACATTTTTATAGTGCAGACCACCACATAAACCGGTCCCTCCTATTTCTGATTGTACAGAGCACCTCCTCTCTGATTCGAGATAGAGCAAATTACCTTCCATTCACAATTGCATAACATCCTGGGCCAAGTACAACAATTGCTTATATGGAAAAGTAATATTATTCATAGATTCATAGATTCTAGTACTGGAAGGGACCTCGAGAGGTCATCAAGTCCAGTCCCCTGCCCTCATGGCAGGGCCAAATACTGTCTAGACCATCCCGGATAGACATTTATCTAACCTACTCTTAAATATCTCCAGAGATGGAGATTCCACAACCTCCCTAGGCAGTTTATTCCAGTGTTTAACCACCCTGACAGTTAGGAACTTTTTTTATGAAGCCATTTAGAGTGGGATTTTCCAAAGCACTTAACATTGACTTGACTCTTCTCCCATTGAAGGCAATGGTAAAACACCTAGTGCCTTGTCCCATCTGCCGACCCCCACAGATCCATAGATCACAACTTTGGAAAGCACTGTTTTATGCATTTAAAACTTGGTCAGAATTTTGCAGGAACATCTTTTACTGACTCTAAGATTGCAGTTCTTTGACCCAGTTCACAGTACTCACCTTCTCTAAACTCATAACGTTTTGTTGTTGTTTTAATCAGAGGATTCTGTGCAAATTAAGGCCATTGGACTTTCCATTGCTTATGGTATTCATAGCAAACGATATCCCCATGAATCCTGCTTCTGCTCTCAGTTACAGTGATGTAAATCTGGAATAATAATAGTGTTAGAAAAGGGAACTGTCCCTTATGTATTAACTGCAAACCCCAGCAAGGACATATAAAAACTTTGCTAACATTACCTTTGTAAATGATAGGAGAGAAAGGACTAAACCAGGGGTTGGCAACGTTTGGCACGCGGCTCGCCAGGGTAAGCACCCTGGCGGGCCGGGCCAGTTTATTTACCTGCTGACGTGGCAGGTTTGGCCGATCGCGGCCCCCACTGGCTGTGGTTCGCCGTCCCGGCCCAATGGGGGCGGCGGGAAGCCGCGGCCAGCACATCCCTCGCCCGCGCTGCTTCCCGCCTCCCCCATGGGCCCGGGACGGCGAACCGCGGCGAGTGGGGGCCGCGATCGGCCGAACCTGCCACGTCAGCAGGTAAATAAACTGGCCCGGCCCGCCAGGGTGCTTACCCTGGCGAGCTGCGTGCCAAACGTTGCCGACCCCTGGACTAAACATTAGTCTTCCTTTAAAAATAGATCAAAAATACCAAAAGGAGGGGAAAAAACAGTGAAATTAGAAATTAGGATACCTCCACTCAAGTCCTGCAAATGAGTTTGCTAAACATTATGTTTTCTCAGGCTACTCAGATTTTAACTTCCTGTCTGTGCCTGAAGCAATAAAGATAGAAACACTATCATTAGCTTCAAAACCTTTCTTAACAAAAACAACAACAAACCCTCCTAGCTACATTTTTTTTATTTTCCCCTTTAGCTAAATATCTGTATAAATTACAGGACAGTGTTACCCACTCAATTTAGGGCACCCCGCCTATACCCTACTGAGGGCTCAAGGCGTGACCTGGTCAATTTAGGCACCCTCACCCTTTCCCTTCCGAGGGCTCAGAGTATAAGGCAGCTATCCTTACCACATGGCTCAGGAAGAAACCTGGTCAATTTAAGTTTCCGCCCTTTCCCTCAGGGCTCAGCTCAGAGCTCTACGGGTCTGCGGAACCTTTTCCCAGTGAAAAAGCCTTACACAGCTGTGCTCTAAACATCTGTTTATTAGCAACACACACAGAATACATATACCAAGCAAATCTCTAATGCTCACCACTCCCAGTATACAGACAAATTTCACCCAATGGCCAGTCAGGATTCATTCATCTGGGGGTTTCCGGTGATGCCTCTGCACATCACGGTCGTGCAGAGGGTCAGAGTTCCAGTAGCTTGATGTTGAACTGCAGTCCAGAAATAGTTCCCGGCAAGCATTGTTATTCATTTACATTATATAGGTAAAACTAGCTCCCTCCAAATTTACTAAACCTATCACATGATCCCACACTCCTAAATAACAAAAATTTTAACCAATTACGCACTGGCATCTACGTAGCCTCCTTCCTGCCCAAGTTCTTTACATTTTATCATACATGCCCAAATTGTAACTTAATTGTGACCTTCTCTGTTTGTGCAGATGGTCAGCATAAAATGCTGGTTAGAGCTTATTTTACCATTTGTTGAGTCTCTTTATCCTCCCTAATTTCCCAGTGCCTGGGGGTGTCTACTTTATAACCTTGGTGGTTATAACTCTCGTTAGGGACATTCCTGAGGTTGGGGGAGCTTTAGCAGCAGCAGAACATTCTTTTTTTCAATTTTAGTGGTGAACTCCCTGAGTTTCACCCAAGGCTGGTTTTTATTGTGGGGGGTGGAGGGGTGTTGATCAGGTCTCAGGCCTACAACAGGTGCAACCAGGATTTTGAATATTAACTTGAATGAGAGCATGAAAAGGTGTTCCCTTTTCTTTCTTGGAGAGTATGGTTGTGCTATCGTTGACTACAGCTGCTCCAACTGGATGCTTTTTTGAAGAATGTTAATTTTCCTGCTTGAAAGAAGAAATCTCAGGTTTCCTGGGTGAACTAACTGTTAATGGATTTTAAAAAAATGTATCATCAGTGGCGTAGGAGGGTGTGGACTGTGCTGGGCTCAACAGACATACTCTGTGATCAGATAACGTGTTATCATAATGAAGCCGGTGGGTAACACTTTGCATTGTTCAATAAAGTAATTGGTCTGCCCCCCTCACTTAGCCTCTTGAGCACTATGAAGAATAATGGTGCACCTAACTGCTATTTATAACAATTTTCACTTCCTCCAGGGTCTAAATTGGAAACCTAATTTCAGATCTATAAAAGCTAAATATGTAAAAAAAAAGTCCCAAAATGAAGCTAGAGTTGCTGCTCACACGCATTTCAGGCTATTGCTTTCTGACGAGGTTCAGGTTGATTTACCTTGCAGTGGATATATAATTATGTCATTGAAAAACACTAGCAATTAAATCATTTTTTCTTAGGGTACTGTTTTATGACCAAGGACAAGCTGCAAGAAGTCAAAAGAAAGAACACAGTATGCTGTTCCCCAGCACATGACAGTGGGGTAGTCATATAAACACTTTGCTTTCATGTTTTGAGAGATGTAGGGCGAAGGAAGAGGTTCTCTCTTTAAAAAAATATCCTTTCCAACATAAGCCAATTTTAGTTACCTTTTTTTTCGCCTCTGGTCAGTGTATCTTCATTGCACTTCTTCAGAACAGAAAACCTAACACAAGTACACATGTACATATATATGTGGATATATACAGATATGTATGCTTTTGCATGTCTATAGCTAGACTGTGTACTTGCATGTGGATTTGTAATATAAGGTTTGTGTGTGTGCTCATTTCACAGCCTTTCATGATATTCAGCAGGCTAACACCAACTTTTATAAGGGTATTTGCGGTAACATGTTCGCGCTTTTATGACAGAGTTGGTATCAACAGTTTCACTATCAGTTTTTCTATTTGATTATGAGCGTGTTAGTGTTTCAGCTTAGCCTAATTATCGCTTTTGACTCACCTCAACATATAATGTTGCATGTCATGCTGTACTACTTTTAATTTCACAGCTGAACACATTTCTATTGTTCTAATCCCGCTCTCCAAGTCTCAGCTTAACTCCATCTGGAGGACATGCAAGGTGTATGGCTTCCTGAGGTAGCAGTAGTAATATCTATGGATCACCCTGCAGGGAATATGAGTGGAACAGTGCAATCCAAATATTCTCTCCTTCAGGAACTAAATGTGTCATTCTTATGGCACATGCTGCCTCTACCAGATGGATTAGTGTTCTGGGCTGCTGTTGAATGTGAGTGTATCATTCATCAGCATGGTGCTATAGGACCACTGGACTTTCTCTGCTGAAGGAAAAACTAAATAACAGTGCAGCTAAGGATGTAAGAAACAAGGGAGAGTTCAATATCAAATTTAAAAATTGGAGAGGCACCTCACAAACATATCAATAATATTTTTTCCTCATTATCTATATATCTATGTGTTTTTTAACACATATGGTAGTGAAAAAAACTGTTATTTTAGCTCCCAAAGCCTTTCCTCATTGCTCTAGCCTTAATGTCTTGTCATGAGGTTCTGATGTGGCGTCTTCCTGAAAATGTGTATTGCTCATTTACCCAATTTCTGTCAATCTAAAATACTCCCTCATTTCTTCTTTGGGAAAACTTCCAAACGCCTAAGTGAAGTGCAGTCAAATTTTCATGGCCTATGGAAAATCCAGTCTGTACTCTGACACCTCTGAGAGTTTCCTACTTTCCTACGCAGCCCACTTATTACCTTCTAAGTTATGTGTCCTCCTCTTCCAAAGAAATCTATTTCAGGGAGTAGCAAAAGTACACAGCATGTGAGTGCTTAACCAAACATCTCACATTAATCCAGTTCAAGCATTTTCATAAATGCAGACTAAGGGGAGGCTGCTTCCTGACAGATTTAATATCGACATTTTCAGAATCAGGTTTCAACATTTTGAACTTTAGAGATTTCAAGGCAGTATTTTCCCTCTCTTTGTCAAACATCATTGAGAAGATAGTTTTCATGTTTAAAGAAGTAGTTTATCTTTGACTCTGGATAGATGTAACCAAGCTTTTTGTGTATACTATACCAGTGGCAGCTGTAGATCAAAATTTTAATTGGACCCAATAAACCTCCTCAGCTGGACATGAGCTCATTAACTAAGGGCACTTTTACATGTGCCTATGAGGTCTATGCTATGACTGCTGGATTGTTCAATGAAATGTGGGTACTCTTTCTGATTATATATTAAACAATGGTAGGAATAACAAAGTCAGCATTTACAACTAATTACCCTACAGTGATATTTGAGACTCTGCAGTTCTTGTATCTCAGAATACAGTATGGGGTCATGGTTTGTAAACGTTATCTTTTAAATTGAGAGTCCACTGTAGCAAGTATGGTGGCAGGATGTTCTTACTTGTGGCCCTCAGCTCTGGAAAATGCTTCCTCCATGGCTTTGAAAGAACCTGAATTTGTTGCCCTCATGGATATCATAGAACTAGAAGGGACCTTGAGAGGTCATCTAGTCCAGTCCCCTGCACTCATGGCAGGACTAAGTATTATCTATGTTGCATAGTGTATCAATTTACAGAGGCTTTTGCCCAAAGGGTGTTTTGAATATGGGTGTTCTTCTGGCTTGTGAAGTTTCTTTGGACTTGTCATTTTGTTAACTGAGTTTGTTTTAATTTGTAATTGAGGCATGGAGGGTGTGACTTCTGTGACTTGACTTATTAATGGCTAGATTCTGTGCCCCTTACACAGTACCTTACATCACAGTTAGTTCCACTGGTCTCGATGGGCCTATTCTGAAAGATACTGCTCACTATGACTAGGACTGGCCCAATCTGCACCAAAATGATGACTATGAAAAAGATGATTACAATTCAGGGTTTATAATCAGAAATACTTCACAATGTGAGTGAAAGTCTGTGAATCATGTACTTAAAGATGTGTGGTCTACAGTTATAATAGGACGTTAGCCACAGGTTCTTGGAGCCAACAGGTAATCCCTCTCTGATTTTTTGAGGGAAGAAGTACAAGTATGTTAACCTGTGTGTTGATCATGTAGTTTATAAAGTGCATAGCATTCAAAGATGACTTTTTGAGGGTCACAAGTGAAAACAGTGTTATCACCAGTGATTTTGTGGTAGCATGCATGGTCTGGAATATAGCATTTATCTGCCCTGAACATGTCAGTTCCCAGTGATCTGGGTTTAGTGTAGAAAGAATAGAGATGTCACAGCTCTTTTTGGCTGAGGCGGTATGGTTAATGTTTTGTCTGTGCGAAGGATGGAGCCCAACTGCTGTACACCTTTAATCTTGTATCTTCTTTCCTGTGAAGCCTTTGTAATTCATAACACAATCACGTTACTCAGGAATGTTTCTCTAGATAGATTCTATCTCTGAGAGCTTAAGTCAAGGGATTTTCAAACAGTCACTTGATTTATGTATGTGAACGTGTAGCTCATAAAAGGACTTTATTTTACAACTTCTTTAGCAATATAGGGAAGAAAACCCCCAATAATAATTATAACTCAGTTACTATTATTTTTCTTTTATTCAGTGCAGCATCATATATTTGTGTGGGTGGAATTCTCATCATTGTATCAATTTGCAAAAGAAAAAATTGTATGGTGAGAAAGATGACTAATACTTCCATCTTTACTTGAGTTTGTTCCACAGTTCTGTTTTCCTTATTGTGACTGTATCAGCAAATTTGATTTCAGTTCTCAACGCTCTTTCTTTAGTTTCACTTATTATACTTTTACATCTGTTAATTGCTGTATGAACCATTTTTGTGTGAGTAGATTCACTATTTCAAATAATTAACAAACACACCATTTTTTCCTCACTTGAATACCTTTTTTTTTTTAAAGCTCAAATATTATTTGGCCTTATTTTCTCCAATTCATCACTAGTCATTAGATGAGTGAAATACCATGGTGCCTTTTTTAAGACTTGGACTAGCTGATTTAACATTCAACCACACTTGCTTTTTGAGGTTTCTCTTCTTTATTGAAACAGTCCTTTTAATGTCATCTTTAATTTAATCAGATAATGTCATCAAAATAACATTTACTCTATTACTGCAAATTCACTGCATTATTAACTAGTGTAACTAGACAAAAAGATGGTATTAAACCCCCATGGAAATATATACTTACAGTAAAAAATGATACAGTTCATAGAGGCTCTATATTTAATTTGCAGTTTCAAAGCACTCTCTATGGAAAGATTTTATGGTTCTGAAATAATTTAAAAACACGTTTTACTAGAACCCATAGTAGGTCTCCCCATCAACCCTCCTGATTGCGTGTGTTATGGTTCTTTGCACAGCTGTAAAATAACCAAAAAAATATGTGTAACAGGACCACAGTTAAAAAAAAATAAATCTTCTGATTGTCATCCTTTACATTGGGTGGGTCTGGGGTCTTTCAAAATTTTAGAATTGATTGAACACTTTTATTTCAAAAATGCTAAGTCAAAGAACTTGCCTTTCTCATACAGATTTATTTTAATTTGATGCCCTTCTATTTTCTGTCTTAAAGGACACATTCGATTTTGCTGTCCAAAATTAATTTGGATTTAACACCTAAACTGTATTTTTAAAAAGTGTTTGACAGCCCAGGTTTTGTTGGCCGCGACAGCAGCATGAGTTCCTATTAACATGAATGTTACATCTTCATGTGTGTTGTTATAATCGAGAACTTCTTATAGGCTTCACTCTCTAGAATCATAAAATTAGATATGGAAAAGAGCTATTCTCTCATCTAGTCATTCCTTTGCCAGTGTAGAATTGTTCCATACAGTGTGCCTTCTAATATGTTTCAAACTATGTTGCCACCATTTCTATTTGAAAGTTTTTCCATAGTCTAGCTCTCACATCTCTCAAGAGCATTTAAATGAATGGAGTGCCAATTAATAAAACGGATGTCCAAAAAGGGGAATCTCAAGTAGGAGAAGGGAGGTTATTTTACCTCTGAATTTGGCTGGAATTCCAGTTCTGGTGTCACCATTCAATACACAAAGGATGTTGAAAAATTGGAGAGGGGTCAGAGAAGACCCACAAGAATGATTGAATTATAGGAAATTGTGCCTTAGCATGAAAAGACTCAAGGAGTTTAATCTGTTAAATTTAACAAAGACAAGGTTTAGGGTTGACTAGATCATAGTCCATAAGTACCTACATGAGAGAAAAAAGCTTGGATCATAGAGGGCTCTTCAATCTAGCAGACAAAGATATGACCAGATCTAATGGCTGGAAGTTGAATCTAGATAGATTCAAAATAGAAATAAGGCACAATTTTTTTAACAGTGAATGTAATTTGTCAAGAGTAGTGGTGGATTCTCCATCACTGGAAAATTTAAAATCAAGATAGGATGTTTTTCTAAAAGATATGCTGTAGTTCAAAGAGAAATTAATTCAAGGAAGTCCTATATCTTGTGTTCTACAGATCAGACTAGATTATCACAGTAGTCTCTTTTAGCCTTATAATCTATGAACTCTAGTTAACTAACATGTTTGTAAATGCAAATATAGACACTCCATAAATGTTTATTCCAGGATACTTATGTTTATTCTTGTTTCTGGGTCACCCAAGGCTGAATATTAAAAAGTTGTTTTTTGCCATCTCAAGTAATTCCTTTCCATCCCTGATATTTATACTCATGAAATATTTGTAAATGGCTATCATATAATCTTTTCTAAACAGTTCATATTTAGGTTTTTGAATCTTTCCTTGTATATCAGTTATCCCATCATCTCCTTTATTCAATTTTGCTGCATATCTCTGAACTTCCTTTAATCTGTCTTCATCTTTCTGGTAATAAGGTGCCTAGAACTGAACACAGTGATCAGTTATGTAGTAAGCCTTCTGATTATATGAATTAGTTGTAATTACAATTTGAAAAACAAAGCCACGTGCAATTATACTTTAATTGCAATGTAACTACACTATAATTCACGTACTCTTATTATAAACTGTAATCTTTATTCCTTAATAATGAGGGGTAAATTGTTTTAATATGAACAAACATGAAAAAATTCCAAACCAAACCATTGCTGAGATTCAAAAAGTTTGACTAAGTTTTGCTTCTCCAGTATTTTTCATGCATGTGTGTCTGTCTGTTCACTGTCTAGTTCTAAGTAGGACTGGAAATAGAAGTGCTGAAATCCAGCAAGAAAGGTTGTTCTTGTGATCTTTTCATCCTGATAGGAAGAAAGGAGTATCAGAAATCTCATGAGAAATTATGTCATATAAGATTTCCAGTCCAGATGTGCAGAGCCAAGAGCTGGCTCTTTGGATAAACATCTAAACTTTTGAGTTCTCATTACAATGAAATCTCAGAAGCTTTTGAAGTTTCCAAACCACTGCTCCTGAATAATGTTTGTTTCCTCCATGATTTTGATAGTTGACTGGTGATGAATTGAAGTTTTCAATTCATCTTTTGAAAGACCAGGATATCAAAGGGGGGGAGGGATAGCTCAGTGGTTTGAGCATTGGCCTGCTAAACCCAGGGTTGAGTTCAATCCTTGAGGGGGCCACTTAGGGATCTGGGGTAAAATCAGTACTTGGTCCTGCTAGTGAAGGCAAGGGGCTGGACTCGATGACCTTTCAAGGTCCCTTCCGGTTCTAGGAGATGGGATATCTCCATTAATTAAATTAAAAAGATCAAGCACACACATGTACACTACCAGTTATTCTTTACAGACTCCTTAACATTTTAGTGAAGACATGATGACAACAGAACAAGCCTAATTTGAACAGGAATCAGACATTGCAAAGACCTCTCAATGGTTAATTAGTTCTTTGTGGCTCTACAAATGCTTTTAGTCTTTTCAACATGAGTTCAGTGGAATCATGGGACTTCTGTTTGTTATTAACAGTATCACTGAGAAAAAAGGCATGGTCTGTGGTCTGGTCTATCAGACCACTAGGGAAGCAAATTTCAGAGCAAGGGTCTTTCTAATGAAATGCCCTATCCCCAGACATGCAAATCTAGGTAAGGTCCATTTAACTATTCAATGATCTGAGAGAGGACTATAAAATATCTATTCCCCTAACCATAAAGCATTTTTTCAGATCTAATCCAACACTTTGAGTTACACTAGGAAGTCTCTGAGGAACTGTATTCAAAATACTGCTTAGAAATAAGCATCTGATATTTCCATGTGATTTACTAAGATAACCTCATGTAAAGTACATTTCAGCAATTCGCTTTGGATGTGACAAAGGAATGGGCAACAGAGGCAAGGCCCTCATCTCAAAGAAAAGGTAACAACCTTCTTACCAAGCACTTACGGGAAAGATTATTCTTGGACACATCTGCAGCATGAACATCCAGAAGCAACTGAGGATCCTAAAGGACCCCCTGGCTGAAGCAATTAAGCAGCTGTCTAAACAGCTGGAAGGCTCCCAACTTTCCCTTTCTTTGCCTGTGTCTTGCCCAAGGATGTGTCTTTGTCAGTAGAAATATTACAGCTTTTTATTGTCTGCTGTACATATATATTCAAAAATAGTTTTAATCTGTTGAAAGCCGGGAAAAAATAGACATTTGATGTGCATTCTTTGTCATCTTCTGAGAAGTACCTTTAGCTCTATACATGAACATGAACACATAAAGTATCTCTCAGGATTTCTTTGGGACAGGAAAACTGCTAACTTGTAAATTGAACTTGTCAGAAAGTAGTATCCTCCAGAAGCAGATCTTCACCCTTAAACATGTGAGGAAGGTGGTAGTTTTCCTTCAAAAAGAAGCTGAAGATCATGTAGATGCGATGCACAAATCTGATGAGATGGATCTTGGCACTAAACTGAACCAGTCTGAAGAATATGTCATACTACATCAAAAACTGGGATGAATGTCTGGCTTTGGTGAATAATAAGTGCAAAAATGGGTATTTTTCAGCTGATCACATGTAGAAGCAAGGTGTTCTTTATCAGTCTTTGCCCCATCAGATTCAAGTACATCGAGGACTAAGAAACAGTTGAAATGTACAATTTGTATCTTACATTTTGAATGATTGTAAAGTGTGGTTTATAGAGAATCATAAAAGGTGAAAGGTTACTAGTTTTGTCTTCGTAAAACAGAAGTGAAATGTTTGTCTTGTATGTGTACTTCAAGCAAGCTGTAGTCTAGCAAAATGATTTGGTAGTTATACTTTACCACATGGGGAACTGGGACAAAAATTGTAACTCTTCTTTCTCTTTTTTAAGCATATTTCTCTCACTGTTGTGAACTTCACCCATAAACACTTATGTCCCCAATCCAGAAAAGCATTTAAGAGCCTATGTAACTTTAAACATGCGCCTTCAATGGGATTTCATGCATGTTAGAACAGTGGTTCTCAAAGCCAGTCCTCCGCTTGTTCAGGGAAAGCCCCTGGTGGGCCGGGCCGGTTTGTTTACCTGCCGCGTCCGCAGGTTCGGCTGATCACGGCTCCCACTGGCCGCGGTTCGCTGCTCCAGGCCAATGGGGGTTGCGGGAAGGGCGGCCAGCACATGCCTCGGCCCGCGCCACTTCCCGCAGCCCCAATTGGCCTGGAGCGGCAAACCATGGCCAGTGGGAGCCGCGATCGGCCGAACCTGTGGACGTGGCAGGTAAACAAACTGGCCTGGCCCACCAGGGGCTTTCCCTGAACAAGCAGCGGACCAGCTTTGAGAACCGCTGGGTTAGAAGATACACAGATTCTTAGGTGTTTTACATAAGAACGGCCATTCTGGGTCAGACCAAAGGTCCAGCTATCCCAGGATCCTGTCTTCTGACAGTGGCGAATGCCAGGTGCCCCAGAGGGAATGAACAGAACAGGTAATCATCATGTGATCCATTCCCTGTCTCCCATTCCCAGCTTCTGGCAAACAGAGGCTAGGGACACCATCCTTGCTCATCCTAGCTAATAGCCATTGATGGATCTATCCTCCATGTACTTATCTAGTTCTTTTTTGAATCCTGTTATAGTCTTGGCCTTCACAATATCCTCTGGCAAAGAGTTCCACAGGTTGACTGTGCGCTGTGTGAAGAAATATTTCCTTGTGTTTGTTTTAAACCTGCTGCCTATTCATTTAATTTGGTGACCCCTAGTTCTTGTGTTATGAGAAGGAGTAAATAACACTTCCTTATTTACTTTCTCCACACCAGTCATGATTTTATACTTTCTCGACACTAGTCTTGGTTTTGTTGGCTTGGGACCTTACTGCCCAAGTTTGCATTCACTTTTGCCTATAGTGACTTTGTGGAGCTGCAGTATCTGAAGGTTTATTGGGTATGTCTACACAGTATTTTGGAGTAAGCCTCCCATCCTGGGCCTACAGAGTTAGGTTAGTGGGACTCGCGCTAGCACTGTAAAAATAGCTGTGTAGACAGTGGTTTGAAGTTGTGGTTAAGTCTGGAACTAAGGCTCTGAAGCTTAGGGAGGGGAGTGGGCTTCAGAGCCCAAGCTCCAGCTTGAGTTGCAATTTCAAAGTGCAGTCTGTGCAGCTATTTTTAGAGTGCTAGTGTGAGCCTTGCTAGTCCTAGTCTAGACCCAGGCTAGGAGGCTTGCTCCAAAATGCTGTGTAGACATACCCGTTGGTGGTTTGTTTGATTCTGTAGGTAAAGAATCAGCATTTAGACTTACACTGTTAGACTTTGCTAAAAAGTATTGCTGTGTTTTATATGAATTTTTGGACAAGTTGATCTAATTTATTGTCTGTTTGCAATGAATTAGTGCTAGAGAGGGAATGTATTATATCTTTGTCCCTTTTTCGGAGTCCGATTGGGAAAGAAAAAGTTACATGCAGTATGTTCAGTATTTGTGTGCTTCATCAATTCCAGATTCACTTAACTGGCAGATTTAATCATTCAAGGCTTATATATTTTTCCAGTAGCTTACAATGTCTTTAAACATCCAGAATAGATAATATATTTCATCCTTCCAACTGAAATGTTTTGTTTATAGGAATCTAACTGTAGGTTATCAGAAAAGGGAATGTGGGAAGCCAGGGACTTAATGGTAGAAGCTACTGCTTCTGTTAGTATAGGAGCACAAATATACTAGAGATTTTTTTGGAGCAGCAAATGCAATAACAAATCTGAATGTGCAGGGATGAGCACCGTCTTTTTACAGGGAAGCTGCTTGTTTATTTAACTCTTTCCCCTCCTTCCCTCAAAAACATATGCATTAGTTTAAAATAGGATGATGATAGCAGGTGATCTGCCAAGCAGTTGCGTCTGACGAAGTGGGTATTCACCCACGAAAGCTTATGCTCCAATACGTCTGTTAGTCTATAAGGTGCCACAGGACTCTTTGTTGCTTTTTACAGATCCAGACTAACACGGCTACCCCTCTGATACTTGATGCAAAGCAGAAGTAATTTTCAAACTGACAAATATAGTGAACACAATATAACTATACATATTTCAGAAAAATATCATGCACTTCTGTTTAAGGATTTTAGCATGGTATAGATTAAACACATTGAAGATGGCACGGATTGTTTCGTTTTGTTACATTCAATTGGACTGGATCTGTGCCATTTGTAAATAGCAACATTACCCAAGAAGAAGTCTTAACACATGTGTCATACACTATTCCCCTATGGAGAATGAACTGTTCCTTAACATCAAAAGATAAACCTGTTTTCTTCTGTTAATTGCAGCAAAATATGATTACACATGTCTAGCTTTAAAGTGTTTGAGTAGTACAATTACTGTGCCTCAAGTCTACTTGCGTAGTCCAATAGGGGATTTTCATCTTCATAATTCCAGGATTCAAGTCTATTAAGCTACTGCTTATATGGTATCCCAAAGCCCATCCAACTTATGTTGTCATACTTGCAAGTTAGTCTCAGTACACTAATATCTCCTGACATCCAGTGATCAGGCTTCTGAGGAGAATGGTGACTGTTCTCACCATGCACTGTACCATGAGCCAGAAGGAACACTCATGCAGGCTGCAAAAGCAACCCCTCTTCCAGATGAAGAGAAACAGCTGCTGCTAAAGGGGAGAGGGTGGTGGTCAGGCAAAGAGCTAGATTTGAATTAATATAATATTGCTGTTCACAACGTGGAATACTTTAGACATCTGTTTAAAGTCTAGCATTCTAAATGAATGGAAACATTCCAAAGAAAATTTGAGTAGGCTTTATCTGTTACATTAGTGCTGCAGATAGTAAAGATGCATCTTAATCAAAGATTGCTTATATCTTTAATATTTCATCAATTGAATTCAATAGCAACACTGAGAAAAAGAACTGAAGAGAGTGACAGAGTCAATGGAAATATGGATGCATGAGAAAAAAATAATCCTGCTAATTCTGTATCCATAAAAGGTCCTTCCAGTGAAAAACTCAGAACAGAAGCAAATTTACTGTCATTGGCTTGTGTCTAAATGTTCCAGTTAAATTAAATGGTAAATGTCATAAAGTAACAGAGTTGCAGCATGTTCCATATGATGTTTTCTGTTCCTACTGCAGAATCCATTTTAAATTTATTTTTAAACCATCCTTTTAGGCTCAGCCATACTCTTTTCCAGGACCCCAGGGTCAAACACACTCCTGTTTTATTATTTTCTTATACTTTAGCTCATTACACCTTATGATTCAGTGGACACATAATAAAAAAATCTTAATTTTAATTAATGGCAAATTTAGAACAGAGCCGTTTGATAAGTGTAGCAGCCTGAAAGGGCTAACTGTCATTTTATTAGCAGTGGAGACTACTGATTCAATAGCGGAATAATTGACAAAAACTGCAGGTAGGGCAGGAAACATTTAATTGATTCATAAGTATCCCTTGAGTGAAATGCACTGAAGAGTGTTGGGTTGTTTTGTTGTTGTTTGTTTGTGCAGTTGGGAGTCAGTTGTTGTTTCCTCTGGGATTTAACAGCTGTCAGCATTGTTAACGACATCAAATTCATGCATTAAAATCCTCTCATTCCTCTCCATTTAAAATGTGGATGTGGAAAGCACTGCCACATCCCCCTTTGTGAAGGAATGAAAATCCAAGGAAAGATAACAGCACTTATTACAAAACCACAGACCGGAGCTTCTGTTGATGGAATCTCGTAATGAGTAATTAAGCTACTTTGCAGAAGTCAGCACTGTCACGTTTGCAATTGGGTATTTCCATTCCCCTGTGCAGCTGGGAAAAGACTAGGAAGGTGATAAAGGAAAGAAAAATAAAATTGTTCTGGAAATATCTTTGTGGAGCCTCAGAGATTTCAACACAAAAGTAGCGACTAAAAATTAGCCTTCCGAAATAACTTTCTATCTGGTGTGAAAGACACTTTCCTAAAACATTCATACTTATATCAGCAATAAACAAAAAACAATGAATTCTTTTTGCTATTCTACCCTCTCTCAAGAGTATACCAATGGCAATGAGTTTTTCTGTACCTCCTACTTTGTAAATGAAAGTTTGGAACCATGAACATTCAGCTGTGGTTTGGAAAATATATCACATAGGGGCCTGGCAGACTTTTGAGTGGAAATAATTGTTTTCGGGTGGGAGGGAGATGGGATTGGTCCAGATTCTTTGCTGCAAAGTTCAAATAGTGCTTATGCTTTTAAACAGATTTATGAATCTTATGCCCCTAAGAATTTCAATTATTGAAAATGACTCTGAATAGGTTGAATTGTGCTTTCCTCTTTTAATTTCCTTTTGTGTCTTTATGGTTATTAAGTGATTATCTTGGTCATAACTTGCTTCTTTCAAGTAGCTTTATATTTTTTTAGAGGCAAAAATGAGGTAGCAAGCATAGTGTCCTGAATTGGTGTATCCCTCTTCCAAGCCATAGTTTTTGTGCAGAAACACCCTGGTTTTTTACATTTCCATACAGCAACCGTTACAGGAAAATTAAATTATACTCAACCCCAACAAAGAAATCAACTAACTAGCAAAATGAATTTACAGTGAACCAATTTACTTGAAATTTCTGTGGGTTCACTGAAATGCTGTTCAATACACAGGAATAAAAGAGTTAATTGGAATAACCAACTTCCAGACCAGATAATGAAATATGAGTGTCTGCTATCTCACATCAATAAACATATTAATTGAATAACACATGGAGTCCTTTCTAACACATACTGTACCTGCTTTAGGACTATTACTCTGGAAAGAGTAAAACTTTATTTGCCTAAGATGATGTATTTTGGATAAATCCCCTATATTAGCAGAACCAGGGGACGATATAGAGCTACAGTTTGTTTCGATTAGTTGAAATATCAATGAATGCCATCATTCCCCAACCCCCACATAAATAATACAGACTAGAGATAGATGGTATATGCAGCAAGAATTCCTTAACATCCCAGTATTAGATTACATCTTTGAAGGATTCTAAAATTCAGCCTGACTTTAACTTGACAGCATTTTTTTTTATTTTGCCATGGAGTCTCTCTCGATAGTTAAACTGACCTTGACAGATCCAGAAAGGGTCCTGAGCATCTCCACAATAATAACGTTCATGCCCTGTTTCGGCACCCCTGAAATTCTACCATTCTTGGACTGAGGAGTGGCTTGCTAGTCTTTTAATTAAGAGGTAGTAACACCACTTAAAACATTTTAGTGCTGCAGGATCAGCTTATACCTTTGGAATGCAGGAGCAGAAATAGGAATAAAAGGAAAAGAAAAGGGAGAAACTACCCATACTTCAAGCACAAGTGGGTCCTGTACATTTGATTTGCACTCAAACTAAAGAGATGCTGACTGGTGCTATTCACTCTGAGTACCACTGCGTCCTTGCTATCATCATCTTCTTTCAAAGGAAGGGCTTGAAGGTGCTGAAAAACTCTAGGGAGGGGGCCCCAAAGACGCATTTTAAATTTAAGTGCATCCAACTGATCTTCTCTTCTTTCTTGAGATGCTCTAGCTCCAGATGTGTCCTGATGCCAACTCCTTGATGCCCTGGAAAGATAAAGTCAAGGAGGCCTAAGGATTGATGGAGATTGCTAGGAAAATTTGACAGCACCATCTACAGCTGGAAACCCTAAAGTCCCACAACAGGATGGATGAGGATTTGGTGGTTTGTTTTTCTCCCCACATCATACTCCAAGGGATCTTATTTCTGAACTACACTACCTGTGAGAATTGCCTGTTATCAGTCACTCATGTTGGTATGACTTCCATCTGCAGAGTAAGCTCCTCCCCAAGCCAGATTCTTCTTAGACTGTCACGTGTATGCTATTAAGGCCGTAGGGGATGCATCAGTTATCAAAAATAACTTTGAGTACTTACTTGATAAAGACCAAACCCTTCTGGAAGTTATTCCATTTTGAAGGGGAAAACAGGAAGCAATATGTGTCCTGAGACTGTCCAAAAGGATACAATTCTGTATTTATGCTTGCTACGAGCAGCTAGTTTGGTTTATGCTTCAGAGGCACTAGAGCCTATTTTACCAGGCAAGCAGATACATCTACAGCTATCTATTACTGGAGACCATGACAGAAGTACTGTTATCATCATTTTACAGATGGGGAGCCTGAGGCTCAGAGGTGAAGTGTCTTGCCCAAGGTCATACAACAAGTCAGTAGCAGCACCAGTCTGGCTCTCCTGACTTCCAGTTCCTACTCTAGCTAACAGAACCACTGGACCATGCATGCTCCCTCCCACAGGGTCTCTTTCTCTAAAAATAGTATTTTCTTTCTTGCCAGCTTTTCCCTATCAATGTCTAGATAATTTTTTAACCCGTGTGTGTGTGTGTGTGAGAGAGAGAGAGAGAGAGAGAGAGAGAGAGAGAAAGAGTTTAACCAGTTCAGGCATGTATATATTTTTCTTGGTAGATAATAATGTTGTTGCACACCCTTCATTATCTCAAAGACCTGCATTATGCTAAAAGATGTATATTTAAAAAGATGCTGGCAGTAACTGCCACTGACAACCCACCCCCTTTGAAATAGGGTCCCTCTGTGCTATTGTGTAGGAAAGGCTCTGCACATTGATGTATGGATTTTTCATTTGCTTTCAAACAGTCCTGCTTGTGTGTCTGCTAAACGTGAATAAGCAAAGTTTGAATCAGTTTGACTTTGGAAAGCATGAGTCTGAGCAATTACCTTGGGAAAATACACCATCTTTCGACTAAATAGATCTGTCAGAAAGAGCCAGAGTACAGTATGGCATTGCTGAAATACATGTGTGCACTAGTAAACCGGACCCAGCCAATTAAACATCAAAATGTTGGCTGCATTCAGTTCACAGGAAGACTTATGTATGTTCATTTTCATAGAGTGTGTGTATGTGTCTTTAGACTTTAACTGACAGATTCCCACAGTGAATAGACTAGGGAGTTATCAATTATATGGTTAGCTGTGCGCTGCAATTGTATGCTCTGTAGCTTTCTGACAGAAGAAGGCAGAAAGAGATAGAAGTAGAATAATTCTGGTTCTGTTTGATATTTCAGTCTAGGAACCTAAAATGATTTTTAAAAGTCTGAGAAAATGGTCATTTGAAACCTGACCACTTCAAATCTTCTCTTAAGAGCATGTTGAATGATAATGGCTTAGTTTTACATAGCACACTGTCTTTTATTGAGCTTGAATATTTGGGGTTTGCTTAGTAATTAGTAGTGTGATACTCATTTTGAATCATTCCTCTCTAAGATCATTGAATAACTTTTGTCTAATTACCGCAAAGTATTTTACAGCGGACTCAGTCAGTGATACTGTATGTATAAATCCCTGTGATTTGTTACAAAATAGCTGCAGTAACCACTTTTTAAATCATGAGCACACTCCAAGCCCCACCTTGGGCTGATATGTATAAGTCTGAGTGACTTTTATTGCTGCCATTTCCAATCCTCATGTACGTCAATTTGGCAGGACGTTTAAATTCATTAACTGTTTGCAATTTCCACAGCAATGTGTAATGTACTGCTGTTTTCTCGGCAATCACACATGCTACTTTGCTCTTGACAAGAAACCCATGCCTACTCTTGTCAGAACGGCTATCAGAGGCATTAAACTTGTTAAGCCAACTAGGCAAGAGACCAGGACACTAATTTTTGATGTGCATCAATTTCCCTTTCAAGAATAGCTAGTGTCCATCTTACACATACTCCTTATTTTAGGGCCACTCAGACTTTCGGCACTGAGAACTGCATTTAGACTGTGGAATAAAAATAGAGAGAGGAAGAGGAGGAGAAGAAGCAAATTGTATCCATTTTGATCTATAATAAAGAGGTAAAGAGCATGATCACTACAGAGCCTGGTATGCAGTGTTCGGTCTTGAACTTCTCCGATCAGTATGGATCATGGATAAGGCTGCGTTTATGTCACGGAGGTCATGGAAGTCAGAAATCCGTGACTTCCAGAGACCTCTATGACATTCTCTGCTTCAGCCCAGGGGCTGCAAGACTCTGGAGCTGACAGCCAGTGAGGCCCTGGCAGGGTTCCAGCGACAAGTGACAGAGGGCCCCCTACAAAGTTCCAGTGACAGGTGACAGACTCCTGAGGGGGCCCTCCTCAGGGTTCCAGCGATGGGCTACAGCCTCGCGTGAGGGGAGGGGGATGCCTTGGGCGAGCAGCTGGAATGTCCCAATTTCTCTTTGGGAAATATGGTCACCCTGCAGCTCCCAGCCACCATGGGCAGAGGGAGAACTCCACAGCTCCCAGCCACCACGGTGGTGGGGGAAACCATGGAGCCACAACAGCAAAAGTCACAGACAGGTCATGGCTTCCATGAATTTTTGTTTATTGCCCGTGACCTGTCCATAACTTTTACTAAAAATAACCATGACAAAATCTTAGCCTTAATCATTGTCTTTGGGACCTGTAGTCTTAATGTACAACAATTTGATATTATAGTGGGCACCTGGAAGGGATAGTGAAAAGAATATATTATCCTCTGTTTTTGGTTCAGAATTTCCCTTTTCCATCACTTGTTCCCTGTAAGTTCTTTAGTTGAAAGGAAAGCCAGCAGAGATAGTAAGGGGCTCAAGGCAAAGAGGTGTAGGGAAAATAATTTCCAAAGTTCACCAGAGTATTTGATGACTGCCATATGTTTCCCAGAGTATTGTATGCCGATATGGAAGTAGGTAATGAACAGTGTCAGTACATTTAAGAATATCAGAGTTAGACATGAGGTCTGCTCACACAAGTGCATGACTAGTTTGCACCTTTATTTCATTTGCACACTGATTTTGGGTATGTGCACTAGAAATGGCAAGTTAGACCCACCAATGCAAGCAATCAGTTTTTTGCCCAATCATGGTATTAATGCATGCATTTTATATGTGTATTTTTGTGCATACAATTGCATGGGCTTTTTTTACACTCTAATGCTGTAAAACAACAGTTTTTGTTCTATACCTTCCCAGAATCTTCTACCCTTTATTTTTGTTCTTCAAACTTTTTTTTCTTTTCTTTTCTTTCTCCCCATTTTATCTGAAGTGAAATGACAACACAAGATGCAAATGTATTTTCAGACAATCCTTTCAATTAGAGGGGTGGGGGGAAATCCTATTGGGTCATCTAATACCCACCTCTACTAGTGTTTTAATAGAAAAGCATCTGTATTAACTGTATAACTTTTCATCCAAGAAATGTACTCAACAGTAGTCGTAAGATTTCCTACGTATAAACAAGATCCCAGTATATTTCTATTAGAGATGACCAAATCAGGAGCCTCACATCCAAACTCCTTTGAGTTTCAGGAAATTTGAATTTGCCAGTAATTATTTGTGTTTTGATCCTTGTGAGATCTAAGACCAGAAGGGGGCTATTTTGAGCTTCTGAATTGAAAGTATGTGATAACTCACAAAAAGAGGTGGTCTCATAAGACTTCCACCACCTTGGGCTGAAATCTCCTGAAAACATTTTGGGATTTTTGGTGCCATTGAACTTGAATTCTAACCCTGACTTGGCCTCTGACCCAAACACTGCCCTAAATGTAAATCCAGATCTGGATCTGGACACCAGTTCCTTGGTCCATTTCAATCTTACATACCTCCAAAAAAGTGTAGCAGTTTTCCTTGTGTTGAGTTTCTCACACTACATCCTCTCTTCAGTATGACACAGGCCACTCTGGTACTCCTCTGATCTGTACAAAAAAAATAAATAAAAAGGATACATCACACCTGCATCATGGGTTTTATATAATAATAATATGAGCATTCACAGCAGCCCTGTAAAACAGTGAGGGCAAATCTTAAACCAGGTCTTTTACATGTGGGAACACAGTTAAATCTGGAGGCCTAACATTTCTACCTGGACAATAAACTACAGGTGTACCAGATACGATTTGAGTGTTAAGATTAGGTGACAGTTATGTGCATTCATCCCAAGGTGCTCTTCTCTGTCAATTATGTATTTCGATTTTTTTCTAGCACTTTTAGAGATATTATTAAACATTTGGCTGCTGGCCTTTTCTGTGTTTTCCTCCCATCACTTGGATGAATGTTATAGAAGGACACGCACGTTCCCATATGGCAATCTAATAGTTAAGCAAAGGAAAAGCTAAATGGAAGAAATCACATCAGCAGATGGGCTTCAAAGTGGCCCAATAAAGATGTCTAGGCATGTTCCACCTCTGGAAAAAGGCGATCAGCCTTCTAGGAGGTGGTGAATAAATGAACTCTGATTATTACTAAAATAGTGGGCAGATTCTCTCATCACAATATATAAGTACTTAGTGAGGAAATAACCCAGACTGGCTTTAAACACATACACTGCAAGTGAATGTTTAGGAGCCCCACCTTTTGGGGGCTCTCTGTAATCTCTACAGCTCCTGACCACTCCCTGTCTGATAATGGGATTATTAGAGGGAGTTACTATTCCAGGGCTTTATATCCCCCTCCCAGCAGTTTAAGGAGCTACAAATACTAAGGCTGCATTTCCAGTAAGAACACATACATTTGTAATGTTTAGTTTCGGAAGGATCTTTCCTTTGGTAAGAGACTCATCTTCTGAAAATCACGCACTAAACAGCTCACTCTTTATCCATTTTGCGCTTTATTTCGTGCTTTTTTTCATTTATAATTTTTCAGATAAATGCATGTCCCCCTCTTTTGGGGGTGAAAATGTAACTTTTGTGAGAGTGATGTGTGTTCAAATGACATATTTCCCAAGCATTCCGTGTGAGAAGTTCACTCAGATACCGAAGTTACCTCCGAGCAATGAGTTAACGCAACAAAGAAAAATCAGTGTGTTTGCAGTGAGCAGAGGATAGCAGTGCCTAAACTTTACTATTTGGGGTGGGGGGATGGGAGGCACTGAAAATTGCTTTTTATAATTAAAAAGGGAATCTCAGATGTTTTATATCTTGAATATTTACAATAAAACCTTCAAGTGCTTGTCAAGAGGGTAATGTGTCATTAGCAGGAGCCTTTGCCTCTCTTCTCCTCTCGGACATGACAGTGCAGCAGGATAAGAGAAGAGTAATTATAGTTCAGCAGGGCTGCCAGGTGTGATAAATGAGTAATCAGCACACAGGAGCCCCAGTCCTCAAAGGAGGACTATTACAGTGTTATCAGCTGCAGGCCTGGGTGTACCGGGGCCTCTCTCAGAGACAGAGACAGGGTCCTGTGCTGTTCAATTCAGCACACTGCCTGTGAGACCTTTGCTGTCTTTTAGTTTGGGCACTGGCTTCTTTGTGCTACAAGGGGGGGCGGGGGGCTGTGGTTCTAGCATCTGCCTTTTGCTAATATTTATATAACACGTTTGCATGCTCTCCCAGCTAAATCCTATGTTTGTTTTTTTACAACTCTTTGTCACAAAATGTTGCAAAAGGCTAGTCTATCGATGGCTTTTTGTTCTTTCTTCTGCCATCCTGCTGCTTTGACCTTGTGTGTGTGTGTGTGTGTGTGTTCTGCTCACACAGAACCGACTGCTCAGTCATTTTTAGCACAGCTGCACTCTGGGTAGAGATTTCTCTTGCAACACACTTAAATATTATCAGCTTCCTGGTGATCCTAAAGTCTCATTAATGTCAGGTCGCATATACTATGTTTCCTTGTTGTGCTGCTGTTCAAAGCGTTAAAGTCGTCTTCACGTGATTCATTTATTTATTATGGCTGGAAATGGTTACATATCAAAATTGAGTAAAGCGTTTGATTAAAATTAATCAAAACCTAATTCAAACAATCAGTGGAACATTGATCCTCTACATATTTATTCCCCTTCAAGTTCAGTGCTACCAATGACAACTCTGGAAAAGGGATAACATTTTAAAATAATTCTTAAAATTTTGAAAAAGGCATCTTGCTACAGCTCTAATAAATTGCTATTAAGGAGAAGGACATAATGTGCCTTGAAGAAAAAATGTTGGGCCAACACTTTTGATGCAAAGGTTATTTTTACAATACTTGCATTTTTATCGGTTGATGTATTTTAACTAGAGCCCTGACAATAGTCGCAAAAAATTATTACTCCAGCATGGAGCTACTTATCTGACAAATGCAATGTGAATGGCCTTGTTCTTATCAATGAGATCAGATTTCAAAAAAAAATGAATGCAAGGAATGAGGCGTTGCTTTGTGAAGAGATAACCTTGCAGGCATGAACTTGCAAACCTGAATAAAAGGATGTCTTCTATGAAATAATCTGTGCATAAGTGCAATCAGGTCAGACTGTAATAGACAGTGGGGGGGGGGGAATAAAAAGGGGGAAAACTCATTTCATCACAGTTAATGGCAAGGAAAAGAAGGTAAGGAAGGACTTTCTTTGGAGCGGAGCTGTTGCGACAAAGACCAGGGCTTCAGCGTGTCATGCACCATTTGCTGTTGCACTAGCGCTCTTTTCAAGAGCTGTGAAGCCATTATTGTAATGTGAAAAAAGTAGAAAGAAATACCTGCTCTTGGTCATTGGAAGGGCAAATGAGGTGCAAGTTGCCCCCCTCCCCTTTTATATGCTATTTGTGCAGGGAGGTTTGTAGATTCCCTCTGGGAAAACTCCACTGGGATGCAGGAAAGATCACCGTGCCCTTATAAACAACACTTCTTGGCACTGTTTACCTTCTTTTATGACTTTGCTGCCTGAGGAGGAGGAGGGGACTATTAGAGGCCCAACTGCAACTCTCCTTTTGTCTTTCAAGAAGTGCAACCTTTAGAATATCCAAAATCTAAAGCTTTTTTTTTTTTGGGGGGGGGGGGTTGGTTTGTTTTTAAATTAAAATATAGAACACTACCTTCTTGCATGGTGAAGTTATCTGTTGGTCAAATAAAACCTATTATCTCTGGATTTTTTTTATTTATTTTTTTTGCATTTGGGCTGGGGAGAGAATCCTTTGTTCATTGGTATAATGGAAACCTGCCTTTAAACAGTTCTAATTTGCAAGCCAAGTACTTTATACATTATAGAAACCTGGTTTTAACTTGGAGGCTGAATAAAATAGGTCATATTATAAGTGAAAGATAAATATAGATGTAAAATGTTGCCATAAATCTTTTAAAGAAGAAAAATCAGAACTGGCTTGTACTTGTATAGTTTATGGGCAAAGCAAGATTACACATACAACCCTGCAGCTGATTCCCAGGACTGCTAAAGTGTGAAGAACAAGAGTGACATTCTAGTCTTCAATAAATCACGATAAAAATGTTTATGAACCCTGCAATTTACTGTCTTTTAAATGCAAATTGAAAGGGGCATCATTGCAAGTGCAAAGGAGACCTGCAGTGGTCTAATGCAATTGTAAAATGTTGCAAAAGGCTTGTGAAATTGTGTGATCTTAAATGGTTCTATTTTTTAAATGATTTTGCATTTATACTTCATTGACAGCTTTGTTAATTTTATTAAAAAGATGTCTCTGAATTGCAGGAGGGTGTTTATGAGCATTGTGCTCTAAAGAAGCAGTTCACAGAAGCTTTCAAGGAGTTACATTTTAATTTGGCAGGCAGTGAAGTGAAGTTTGCCATTCAGATACAAGTAATGAGAAAGTCCATGTTGGTTCAAAAACATATAAAGCAATTATTTTATCTGACAAAATATAGGTAAAGTAGCAAAGCTTGTTCTTCCTCCCACCCTCCTCAAAGAGTTTATCCACTGTGAAATTCCTCAAAAGCAGAAAGAAATACAACAATCCCTTGATCAGGGAAGGATTCAGTAGTTTTCCACTCAGGATTATTGAAGTTTGAGCCCATCACAGATATAGAATCCTTTGGAAGAGGAAGGGGAGATACCAACATAATTTCCACTGACTGTTTTTCAAGAGCCATAATGATTTTCTGCATTCAGAAAAAAGTAGGGTTTCTACCAATTCTAAAAAAAAAAAATTGGTGAGACAGTGTAAGACACGAGCATATAGAGTGGCAACACCGAATAATATGTACAAAGTGGGGTGTTTCACAACATCCTGAGCCTTTCCTTATTTAACAGCGTAAACAACAATGCAAGGCTCATATATGTATGCTGCTGCCTCTTCCTCCGTACTAGTATTGTACAGATATATGTATTGGGTAGGCATTATTAGAAGGTATAACATCAGCTGGTGCTACCTGAACAACATTTCTCTTGTGTTCCAAATCCTTGGGCTCTAGTTACTTTAAGAGAAGAGGTATGGATATGTGATTTCTGGCAGCTCTTGGCTTAAATATGCTGCTTTGGCACTGGCTTCCCATCTCAATGACATAAATGGTTGTAGAACTGGCTGACAGGTTCCAAAGTCAACATAACATTGGCTTGTCTGGCCTTGTCCAGGTCGTTGGTATAAACATGTGATCAAAGAATCTTTTGAGCCAAAATATATAAAGAAATAACTAGATAGAAAGGATGGAGATATTTATATGACTGTTGTCTCCTTCTATGGTATATAATGTGCCTAGTCCCATTTCACTGAAGATCTTGTAACCCTTCACTAAAGGAGCCATAGTTTACATTGCTATGTCATCTCTAACATATTACCTGTGGTACTGCCATCATACAAGATGCTTAAAATACGGCACTGTGATAGCATCCATATATTCATCTGGTTGTTTTATTTTTGTTTTTTATTGACTTTAATATGTAGGGATCATTGTCTGTCAGGATTAAAAATGGAGGATGTTGGTGTTCTCAAGAAAGTAAACTGCTATATCCTGTTAGGATACTTACTGTGCAGCACGCTCTTTTCCAAACCTAGCGTACAGCACGCTTCCTGCTTTTGAGTGTTCAGCATGTTGTGTTTGAGATATTTTGTCTGATAGTGAAGTCGCCACCCTTTGTGCGCCTGTGACCATATAATCTGCTCTCATATCATGAATCAGTATATCACTTCAGGATATGAATCCAACATTCATTCACTCTTTTTTTAGATAGACAGACAGACACACTGTGCAACTTAAGGAAGCATGTTACATTGTGACTGTAAAAAAATACTACTCCCCAGGAAATATTTGACTGGACTTTTGAAATCTGGGCCATGAGAGGAAAATGGAGTTTTTGGGGGTTTTTGGTAATGATCCATATTCATTTGTTATCTGCCAATATTACCTCATTGCTGAGAGGAGACTTGGGAAGAGCTGAGCTAAGCTATAGGAAAAGGATGAGTTATCTGTCTGTCTGTGCATTTCTAATGCAGCCCATTACTGATGCCATCAGGCCAACAAATGCAGATATTTGGGAATTGCATTAATTGTGTCTGCAATGTTGAGTTGACAACTTATGAAAAATGCAATGGTTCTCCAACTTGCAAAACCCTAAGAAATTACACCCATGTTCCTTATACCAATACTTAGAAATGAACAAAGCATATCTCAGCACACAAAAATTGAGTAATAGAGAATCAAATGATTGCCATTTTCCCCGTACAAACACAGGCCATGATGATGAGCCAGATGGGGACAGTGGTTATTAATGTCACTATTGAACATTAACACACAACTGCTAAATTCTGTCTACAACAGAAGATTTTACCTTCTCCACTTTAAGTAAAAGTTGTGTGAACAGCACTGAAGAGCTATGAATATGACACACTTGGTTTGTGGTTATTGGGTGCACCTGTTGTACAACACCACAGTTAGCTTGTGACATGTTATACTGCTGCCTGAGGGAGCAGGCATATTAACATAAAGCAGGTGTGTCAGATTCTTTTCACTTGACTAACATGCATGGAACAAGACAGAAAACATTACAGTGCCAACCTCTTGGTGACAGTAAATAACCTGACTGAGAGAGGCCCAAAAGAGAGGTTAAGAACATAAGAACATACTTGGTCAGACCAAAGGTCCATCTAGCCCAGTATCCTGCCTTGCGACAGTGGCCATGGTTACAGAAAGTGACCTTTACCTAGGTGTCATAGATAACACTCACAGAAGACGTTTTCTGTGGTAATCTATTGTGGAAATATCTTTCAGAATAATTACTGTGACCCAGGTCTTCCTGAATAACATAAATATGTTTAAAAGTATCTTAGTCCAGTTGAGATAACAGTCTGAGTGTATCCAGGAGAAGCAAGGTCTGTTTGCCAGTCAAAGCAAGGTACTTTTAACTAAGTACACACGTAACTCATGCCCCATTTATGAGACTATCTCCTGGTTGAACACTGGTCATGTGCTAGGGGGTTGAAGTTCTGAAAACAACTCCCACACCCAGAAATGAATGTAGGGAAGGCAGAATCAGAATAAAATCTGCTGCAGTTTCTCCCCATGAACATGGACTGGTGTCACTAAGAGATTCTTTGAAGGTTTATTCTCACCATATTAGCCCATCCACAATGGGGTACAATATCTGCCACCACAGGGTCAATGTTCAATCCTATAAAGAAGATCCTGCAATGGAATAATCTACTCCAAAGAGATTGACATGTTCCGCAATAGACATTTCCAGAATATGTCAGCATTCCATGATTAATCTGTTAGAGGGGAAGGCTTTGTGGTTTAAGCAGTAGGGTTGAATTACCTCAACTTTTTGGAACCAAATGTTCAAATGCCACCAGAGTTGACTAAGTCCTTCTCCTTTTTAAGGTAGCTAATTTGGGTTCCATGCAGTTTACTGTGTGGGGAGCGTTAGAAAGATTACTTGAAAAACAAGGTCCTGTTTGTTTTCTGTGGACATTTATGATTCCCTATCACTTTTCATAAGTGTGGAGGTTTGTGACGTTGTCCTTAGGCAGAAATGTTTCTCCCATAATTTTGCAATGTACTATGCATCATTTTCTCCCTGGCTGCCACCCTATATCTCATAAGTGACTTTACTCCAGTGGGGAATTGATTTGTATGCATATTTCATAAAACACTTTGAGATCCTTTGGGATGAAAGTTGTCATATAAATGTATTTCCCCGAGGAAAGTAGTGGAAACCTCATTACTTGGCATATTGTACATTTAAAACTAGACTTGTCAAAACATTAGGAAATGAAGGAAACAATCCCCAACTGGTATTTGGATGGTCTAAGTGATCTAACAGATCTTTTCCATATCTAATGTCTATGGTCCTCTAATTTTATTTAGTGCATTGTAAAAAGGGTGGCAAGGAATGCAAAATCCATGCATGTATAAAATGTCCTTTAGCAATACTGTGGCTTGTTTTATATATCCTTTAGCAAAACACTGTGGTTTACTTACTAACTGATTTATTTTAGGCAGTTCAGAGTATTTCTATAAGTGACCTCTTTGAGTTACTTTAGGGGGTGCAATGGATTTGTAGCAAAACACAGCATGTAACTCGAGTGTACTCTCTGAAGCCAGATATTTGGTGCCAAGCAAAATTTGTATGAGCAGCTTCTGTTTTAAGCAATTATATAGTGTGTAATACACAGAAGAGAAATTAAGCAAAAGTACATTTTGCCCTCCGGGATTGATCTAGCTGTTGGTTTTATTTTAAACAAGTTTTGTCCCTCATACAGTAAGGTTCCTGTAATAAATCACTTATGTGATAAACTACAGTATATTACACGGAAGAAAAGAGAAGAGAAATGTCAAGTGAAAACAAATGGTAGAAGTGAAGGTGTGATATAGCAGTGATTATGTGTTGGGAGGAAGGTGGTTGTACAAGGGTTTAGAAGTATAACAAATAGAAGGCATTTGGTACTTGTACTCAACATAATGACTTCGCTGCAGTAAACTACTTATATAATAAACTGCAGAGGTGTCAGTGGAGAGTAACAGAATCCATCTATTTAAACTGATTCTCAGCTTACTTAAATTAATGGTGATCTCCTGTATGAAGGGAAAAACTGGTAAAAAGACATGAATAATATTCATGCAGAGAGATGTTATGAAATAAAATTAGAGTTACCATTAAAGATGAGTCATTCATAAGAAGTATGGAGGAAGGACTAACTTCTCATACTCGGGCTCATTTTCCAGTAGGTCTAATTTAGCAGCCTTTAACTGTGAAACTTACACTACCACCTGGTTATTGGTGAAATAATAGTTGAGTAATGAAACATGCATACTGATTTTTATCCCTTGCTTTCTTTAATATAGAAGAGATGCATGAAATTTACGGGGCTGGACTCACCCCTGCAATATTCCAGCTTTAGGCTGCTGTAACTCCATGGATTGCAATAGAGAAATGCTGCAGTAATGCAGTGGTGAATCAGATCCAGATTTTCTCAACTGAAAGGCATTGGGCCAAATCCTGCAGACTTTATTCAGACAAAACTCCCACTGTCTACAGTGGGAGTTCTGCACAACCAGATCAGGCTGCATCACAGTGCACTATGTCGGCTGCTTTCAACAGACCTTATTTTCTGAATTACCTTGTTCCCCCAGAAATTTGTGCTCTTTGATTTCAGAAACAAGTACCCAATGGAATTCCATTGAAAATATTGATGCTCCTTTTGCTGTGTGATTCAAATCAAAACAATGTATCCCAAATCTTAGAAATGAATAGATTGGTATCAATTTGTGGTTTTGATTATTGATATTAATACAGTGATTAGGAAGTTTTAAAGAAGAAAAGTGACATAATCATAAGAACATAGCAATTTCCATCTTTTGTCCTTTGAAAACCATATCTACTCTGTATCCCTGAACTTTCACATTTTCTTCCCAGTGCTATTTAATTTGTACACAGATCTGATGTACAGAGGTATGCTAGTTCAGAATTTCTCCTGGAGCGCAGAAGTGGTAGTTAAGCAACCTAAGTTCTTTTCCCGGCTCTGCCATTGGGTTGTCATGTGACCTTGGACAAGTCAGTTAACCTCAGTGTGCCTACATTTCCCCATCTGTGAAAATATGGGGATAATAATGCTAGCCCACCTTTGTAAACTACTTTGAGATCTATGGCTGAAAAGTGCTAGTGATAAGAATTATTGGTGGTGTTATGGTTGTTAGAGCTTTCAACTGACCTGAGAATTTTGAAATAAAAGTTAGGAACATACAATGGCAGAAAGGCTGTGGGCAAAGGCAATGATATAATATAGCAATCTCTGATTGGCTGCATTATTCATTTGGCATTAGTGCATCTAGGACATTTCAGAGATAAGATATTTTGCTGTCGGGACTGTCTAGTTTATGGACTCTACATTGTTTTGTTTGATTAGTACTGTACGTATATGTAAAAATCAGATATCTTTTTCTTAATGTGGTTCAGTAAAGTACTGAGAAGTTTAAAAGCAATTAGGTTTTCAACAAAGGGATGTTCTTCTCAAATCAGGAAACATGAAAGGAAGCCTAAAAATATCAACCTTTTAAAAACTTGCAAAGCTAGCAATGCAGTGATTCTGTCAGACCCCACCCCCATTACAGCCATCCTTATTCACAATCAGATTTATTTACCATTATTAAAAGTGTTTTAACCTGATGGCAAACCAACTTCTTATTTTTTTTGTTTGCAGTGTTGTTATAGCTGTGTTGGACCTAGGATATTAGAGAGACAAGGTAGAGGAGGTAATACCTTTTATTTTTATTTTACAGATGTTGGTCCAATAAAATATATTACCTCCTCCACCTTGTTGTCTTCTTTTTTAGAAGGATCAAATGAATCAGCTGAAGGGGTAAAGTTGAAATGGCTGGTATCCACCATCCATAAAATCTCAATGGCCCACTAGACAACTGTTAAGAAACATTGGACTAACATTGTGGATACGAAAAACTAAACACTCTGCTGCTCCAGTGCAGCAGTGGGAGGGGAAAGCCAGTTTTTCATCCTCGTGTTCGCCCCCCCCCCCCCGATCCTGTGGCTGGCGTGGATCAAAGTGGTGCCTAGAACAAATTAGAGCAGCCCAAAGCCTTCTCTAACTTGTGTCTTGTAATGGCTTTCAAGGAACCGGTCCGTTGGCAAGGATTGCTGCAATGCAGCATGCTCGGGCCCTGCCTCATCTAGCGCTTAACCTATCTTTGATGTGCCCCTATTTCAAACAACTTCAGAAGTGGTGATGTAGAGATGACTGATTTTACGTCATCTGAAAATTCTCCTATATAAAATTCTCCTGATTGCCCCTTTGTGGCAGTTCTTCAGCTGCTTTTCTTTGCTTGAGTTGCACAACACATCCAGAAAAGTGTCATAGATTTGGCTTAGAGATTCTAAAACAAGGCTACCATGGTTAATACAGTAACTAGACATATTTACAGCACAGTGTCCTCTTTTATGGTCAGAAAATAATAAAAACGTTGGAGACCCAGAGTACTTGCATCATTTAGAATTGTGATAATGTTCTACTGTATAGATTCTGGTGTCTGGAGTTTAACCTTCCCCCCCACCCCAGCTAATACTAAGTACAGTTGATCTGGTATCAGACTGTTCCTATTTAATTGTGCTACAACTGGATAGTGGTGAACAGGCAGTAAAATAATACCTTAAAGTCATAGTGTCTCTTTCAAAAGGTGATTTTCAAAGATCATACACATTTTAAAAACACTAATGCGTAATATTAATGATCTTGTGATTTTCTTCTTCGTAGTTTTATAGCATCTCTTTTCCTGATCTTTCAAATAGGCTGTTCATGCAGTATTAAAGTAAAGAAAAGATTTTGCAAGGATGTGTGTTCCATATTCCAGATCTTATTGATGCAGTGGCCCAAGGAGAGTCCTGCCTAACCATCATTTAGCATGTATTCATGTACTGCATCCGCAGTACAAAGACGGATTTCAGATTGTTTCTCAAAAAAAGATAGCACAAAAACTGCCCCTCCTATGCAATTAAATGACACCAAGTGAAATGAAAACTCAAGAGTATCTCTACACAGTCACATACTGCATGATGAACATGTGCACTAAACACTGTGATGAAACTAGATCACACACATCGGACCAGTCATCCGTGGCAGTGACATTTAATAAGAAAAGAGTGATTGTCATGAATAAACTCAGCATAGGCTTAAATAAATGCCTCCCTCTCCCACACCCATTACCCCTACCAGTTCCACTCCATTTTTATTAACTCTGGTTTTGAGGCTGTTGAAGAAGAGGGCTTCAGCTGAAGTTTTGGGTTATATGGTTAAATATTTCAGAACATAGCTGAATCTCTCTTTTTAAGATTAGATTAACTATTTGTGGTCTGGCATAGAGTTAAAACAAACTTTTAAGAAAGGCTGAAACTGGCAGCTGTGTTGGGCAAAGTGTTATTTTAAAAGAATGTTTGCTTTAACTTTGGCAATGAACAAAGTGTCGTTAGTGTCATTAAGCGTCTAGGGAACTGTACGATACTAGGAAGGTTATTGTTTTATTTTGTTTGTTTCTCTTGCTTTCAGACTGACAGGCTTGAACAACTAAGTCCTCGCTTCCCCCCCCGGGTAACAGCAGTTCAAGTTTCTTCCATGGGGCTTTGTCAGTGTTCTTCAATCCTGGCCAGGAGGGGCCACCGCTTGGTGGTGAAAGGATAATTCACAACCCATGACCTCTCTGCTGAAACTGGAAACAAAGAATGCCAGGCACTATCAATTGCAATGGTGTTGTGTTGTGCGTCCACAAAGAATTACACTGAGACTGCCCTTGTCATGTAGGCCCCCCCAAACAATTATCAGAGGTGGTTTTGGTTGCTGATGAGTTCTAAGCACCTGGGGCTGAAAGACCATCCAATCCTCTGATTTAACTCCTTTGCTGAGTTTGGCCATAAAGTGAATAATCTACAAAGGCACACTTTATGAGCCAATGGGAGTGCTCCATAGAGCAGTGGTTCTCAACTAGCGGTCCGGGGCCTCCTGGGTGGCCTCAAATAGGTTTCAGGGGGTCCACCAAGCAGGGCCAGTGTTAGACTCACTGGGGCCCAGGGCAGAAAGCTGAACCCCCATTGCATGGGGCTGAAGCCCAGGGCCCTGAGCACCACCACCAGGGGCTGAAGCCAAAGCCTGAACAACTTAGCTTTGCGGGGGGCCCTGTGGCGTGGGTTCCCGGGCAACTGCCCTGCTTGCTACCTGCTGACACCAGCCCTGGCTTTTATAAGCAGAAAACTTGTGGCACAGGTGGGCCATGGAGCTTTTATAGCATTTGGGGGGATGGCCTCAGAAAGAAAAAGGTTGAGAACCCCTGCCATAGAGTAAGCTCTTAAAGGTATACATGCACAAATCTCAATAAGAGGACATGTGAAAAGTGCTCATATTTCTCAAGCACTGTTTTCAAATGTACCACCATTATACCAGAGGAAGTGCTGGCTGACGTAGTTTCTGGGAGTGAGTCAATTTCTCGAGCATCCACCCCTAAATGGGCCTGTGGAACATGGGGAAAGGGATTGAAAATATTCCACATTCACTGTGAGAAAATGTGTGTCCCTTAGAAGGATGGGGAACTCTTCACTGTTAAAAATGTTACTTTTCTTCTATTGGAGACAAGTTCTCACAACTTTCAAACACCAGTGTCCAAAGTATAACACAACCTTATTTTATGTCATTATGAAATAAGAATCAGTATAATTTCCAGCCCTTCAATTGCTTAGTAATACATTTATGGATCCATTGGGAAATGTTTGCAACGTAAGAATGGCCATACTGGGTCAGACCAAGGGTCCCTCCAGCCCAGCATCCTGCCTGCTGACAGTGGCCAATGCCAGGTGCCCCAGAGGCAGTGAACCTAACAGGCAATGATGAAATGATCTCTCTCCTGCCATCCATCTCCACCCTCTGACAAACAGAGGCTAGGGACACCATTCCTTACCCACCCTGGCTAATAGCCATTAATGGACTTAACCTCCATGAATTTATCTAGTTCTCTTTTAAACCCTGTTATAGTCCTAGCCTTCACAACCTCCTCAGGCAAGGAGTTCCACAGGTTGACTGTGCGCTGTGTGAAGAAGAACTTCCTTTTATTTGTTTTAAACCTGCTGCCCATTAATTTCATTTGGTGGCCCCTAGTTATTATATTATGGGAACAAGTAAATAACTTTTCCTTATTCACTTTCTACACTACTCATGATTTCATATACCTCTATCATATCCCCCCTTAGTCTCCTCTTTTCCAAGCTGAAAAGCCCTAGCCTCTTTAATCTCTCCTCACATGGGACCCGTTTCAAACCCCTAAGTGCTGCTACTTCTCACCCCGGTAAAACAAGTACAGAACGTTGAATGTCTGCAACTCTGATAACCCTTTTGCTTGCTCCTGGAAAGTATTTTTCCTTCGCCCCTCCTCTCCACATCCTGCTCCCTCATAAAACGCAGTCTCATATGAAGAAATTCAAAGTTTCTAGGAGTATGGCAAGGTCATTTAGGAGGCCAGGCAGTATATTTGCATATTCCCATAACTGTAAACATCTATTTTATTTTTCCCATTTGTGCTGTGTTGTTCTCCATTCATATTCTAAGTGGAAAAACCTTTTAGCTGTGACTGGGCCCAGTCCTCAATGGACGGGAATTGAACATGTCACATGGTATTTATTAATCTAAAAAAGTTGTCTTTCCAAACATATCTAAAAAACATATGGGAGTTATTTGAAGCAAAGCAATTGCAAGTTCATTTGTTATTTCAGCAAGCTCATTCCTTATGATTTCAGTTGTATAATAGATATGGAACTGTTTGCAGGTTGTTTGTAGTCATATATTTTCATTTGGTTTCTTGGGCTAAAGACACGAAAGGCTGAAACATATCATCCCCTTGGAGGAATGGATGATGTTACGCAATCTGGAGGGTTTTTTCCCCTCTCTCATTCTTTTGTCAGGTGGCATGTGATATGCTTCTCAGGCAATCATTTAAAGGCTGTCAATTCTACTGTGGCCACCAGGGACGAAGTGATCGCTCGCTTAGCAGTTGGGGTTCTTAGCTGGTAAAGATGTCGGTCTCTATCTGGGAAAGTAGTGCCAAGTTTAGTGAATCCCTGGGCTATGTCAAGCATGAAAGATTTTCAACGTTTTCCTCAGAAGTCCTTTACTGGCAATTGCTATGTAATGGCCAGTTGTGTTAGTGACTAGTTGGTTAGTGTTGGTTTATGAAGTGTTATTTTTACACAAGATTTCTATTGTATAACAGATCTGTAGTCACACATCAACAAAAGTATATTTTCTATCACCTCACTCCTTGTCATGGGGGTAGAGGGAACCCCACACATTTCTTTCCTGCAGTTTCCAGTTTTGTTTATATTCATTAGCACTAACAAACAATATACCTCAGTAATAATTTTGTAAACTGGAGAACTAACCTCCTATGAACCTGTGTTGCCTCTTGTCCCTACTGCAAAATGGAGTAAACCTCCCAACACAGTCTCCTCACAACTTCTAAGAGCATTCTGAGGGAAAGATTAAATTAATCTATAAATAAATAAAAAAGAGAAATCTGGTTGAACTGGTAGCCATGTTAAATGTTCACCAGTTTATCACATACCTTTGGAGATTTGTTCCAAATGTTTTGCAAAGAGGGAAGTACTGGGTCCTTACATGAGGCATGTTTTTATAGGCCTGGTCTACATTAGAAAATTAAATCAGCTTAACCTATGTTGCTCAGCAGTGTGAAAAAGCCACATTCCTGAGTGGCGTAGTTAAATTGACTTAATCCCCAGTATAAACAGCGGTAGGTTGACAGAAGAAATCTTCCGTCAAACTAGCTACCGCCTCTTTGGAAGGTGGATTACCTACATCGATGGGAGAACCTGCAGCTGCAGCTGTGCCACTACAGCATTTCAAGTGTAGACTAGTCCATAGCGTAGAAACAACCACCATCGCTCTGAAAAGAGATAGATGAGTAGCAGTTTCTTTTGTGAGACTAACAGAGTACTGTAAAGATGCAACACTTTAAAATCCTTCTCTGTTGCAGATAGTAACTTGTGTCTCTGGAACTGGAAACTAAAATGATACAGATCAATATCAGATATATTGGCTAATCTATTTATTCCTTCCTTCTCACCACATGCTCCCAGGAGTTTAGGCTCCTTAAGTGCCTAGTGGATGAAATGCATCCACCTGGGGTCAGCCTGTTCAAGGCCCTTTGTGTTGCTATGTGCCCGTGTAGAACTCCATAGGTGACAATGGTGCTGGAAGAATTTTTATAGTGGGGGTGCTGAAGGCGTAAACCATGTATTTGGGTTATCTTACTACTTCAAGGCAGGGGGTACAGCAGCACCCTAGTTCCAGCACCTATGATAGAAGATCCACTCTTTTCCTAAATAAGAGAGTACAGAAGGGAGCATTAGAACTGAGCCCGGGGAGGGGCCCTGGAATACACACATTCATGGATTCAGTGGCTCAGAACCCTTCATATGGGGCAGCGAGGTGCAACAGCTAATGTTCCAGGCCAAAAGCATGAATAGTAGCTGCACTGCAGCTCCTCAACACACCTGTGGGTTGGAGGAAGAATGTGAATTCTGAGCCCTGCAGAAACCCTGGTTAGTTGGAATTTATGTGTGGTGAAGTATATAACCTGCAAACCCAGACAATTTTTCATTCTCTTTACAGCTGTATCTCTCAGGAATATGATAATGGGATACACCGGTAGTATGGCAGCTTCTAACCTTAATTTGGCAATAGAGTTTACATAATTAGAAGTGGGTCTGATTTATGCTAAATAATATGTTTTTTATGCACGGAGCACTGTAGCATGCATCATCACCACCTGATGTGCATCGCCATAGGCAGCAAAGGTGAGCTGACAAGTCAGTGGCTTTTATTAGAAATATCTGGTGAAAAATATTTATTGCATGCCCTGTGATGGTTCCTGTTTAAGAAAAATAAATATGGAAAAGTAGAAACTTAGCATGATATATCATACCTCTCCTAGCTCATGTGAGACTGCCTTCCTGGGAGACAGTGTGTTTCATTACCCTGTAGTCTTCAGAGCAGTATCTGAGGCAGTTCAGATGTTTCACTGCCTTTTTTTTAAGGGTGTCAAAATCCCATATTTTTCACATATTTCAGTGACTTATTTTTTTAAAAGAGTGTCAAAAATCCCATATTTTCCACAGAGACTCTACTATGGCTCATGGTGGCCTGCCAAATCTCTTTGTCTGGTCTGTCAACTGTGTTGGGCCTGACGGGATATATTTCAGTCATGCTGGTGATTTAAGACCTGAAGAACCATCCTTTAAAGGTGGAACTGAACTATAGGGGGTAGCATTTTAAGTCAGGTCCTGAGACAGACTAAAGGCATACTATTGCTTAAAAATAGCTGAAGGAAACCATGGGAGTCGAATGGCCAAATAGTAGATGTTACAAAACAACAAACAAGCTTACAACAGGGAGTCCTGTTTCACTGCTTCCTGAATGAATATGAATATATGTGTGTATATACACACACACAGCGTGAACAGCAGTTGTGCAAAGCTAAATAACAACCAGATAATCAGGATCTTGTTGTCATTAAGTTGACATGAGAGTCCAGTGCCTGAGTTACCATAACTGCACGGCAACACAAAATTCTCCCATAACATGACAAAAATCCATCAATCTTTAGGAAGGGCACAGGGGAGAGAGATCTCATGATCCTGTTCCACTGAATCTTTTTTAAAAAATCATTTTACAGATTAGGCTATTCAGTAGTATTACTTGCATGATCACTATGGCCTGAATATGTGACTGAATTATCTCTTAGAACTTGGCTGCCATTCACATATTAGCTGAAATGTTGTTATATCAAAACAGCCCCTTAAAGGAATGATAGTCCTCTCCATACACTGAAGCCCACTACTGACCTATATTTACCGGTAATCTATTTGCCTTTGGTAAAGTACAGGGTGTTTAATGATGCACAAGACAAACACACTCCAAGAAGTGTGCTTCAGCTCTTGGGATGAGTATTGATATTTCTTTTTCATATGTCTGAATTAGCATTCATAAAGGTTGTTGTTATTTGAAAACACCCATTACAAGTAATCTGAATATTTGTTTGGAACTAAATATGTCTGTTGATACATTTGGGGTGAGGCTGCCTTGGGTTTTTGTTTTTTTTCCGAACTTTGTTGTAATAATATTGGGACTCCCCTATTTGTTACCTTTAAATGCAACAGCTGATATACAACAACCTAAAAGAAAACACAGAAAAGCTAAAGAGTGAAAATGCTCTTGGTTTGAGGTCTCTGACTTGTTCAGTCCAGGGGCAGAGACAAAAAAGCACTACGGGACTGAAGGACCAGTGATGATTTTAAGTGAATGATCATGGCTACAGACAAATGCTTTTACACCAATGGAAGGCGCTGAAATATTTCACTTAGAATTTTGACATTTGATTACCATCTTTATTCCTCCACTTCAGTTGCAAAGTGTGTTAGCCTCTTACGTTTCAAGTACTGTTTGGGCCACCAGGCAATGAAATAATATGAAAGAAGTGTGGAATCCCATCTTTCAAGTGATAAAAAACTTTAATCTCTAAATCTGCTGGTTTTTTGGAGATTTTAGCTGCTAGAATCACGTCATAACAGAAGCGAGGAAGAAAAAGCAAGATGATTATCAGAATTACATGATGTTAAGGTCCATTATCTCACAGCCTGCCATGGCTAGAAACACTTAGGCATACAAGTGAAAAAATCAGTTCAGGAGAAGGCAGCCAGTCCAAGAATTGGTCATGGGATAGCGATTAAAAAGAAAAAAGAAATATCACTCTGGAAAAATAAAGTTTCCTGTATATGTTATCTATGGCCAATGCTATACTGAATGACTATTGTTGGGCAAGCCAAACTTGCAAAAAATGAAAATATTTTACTTCCAGAAGTTAATTTAAAAAACATTATTTCCTGCCAGTCCCGACAAAAAAAAATTACCAGTCAACTCATATTTTACAAACCTTAAAGGACCTGATATTCAGAGGTGCTGAGAGAACACAGATTGTATTGACTTCTAGTGGAGCCATGCTCAGGACTTCTGAAAATCAGCCCCCTAGTAAGCAATGTAAAGTGGGTATTCCTGTACCCACCTCAAGAGAACTCACCAGGTTTAACTAATGGACTGGCACAGATACCCTCCTAAGCATTCATTAGCAATGCTGGAATGCTTGGAACTGAAGAGGGAGGATTTTCTTTCACTGACAGCTGGGCTAACTCAACTGTAGGCTTTAGGACTTTTATATCAGAGCTGGATATTTCCTACTTCTGCAGTTAAGTGTTCTTAATGCTGGAAAACAGCCAGGCCCAAGCATATTGGAAGAGAAGAGAAGAGAAAGAAAGAATGAATGAAAAGAAAAGAAAAAACACAAACAACCCCCCATCAATAAATGCCATTTACTCTACTCAAAAGACACTGACAAACCTTAACAACTTGCAGTAGTGACATTTTCAATCTTTTAATAACAGAAATCAATATTGTGGTCTTTACTTTCATGTATTCCAGTCACCATATTTTTAAAATGTATTTTCTAATATTACACAATATTTAACAGGTGAGAAATATCCAAAAATGTATGTTTAAAAAAAAAAAGAATGCTGCTTTTTAAAACTGTATTGTGTTATACTGACATAAAAAGTAGTACTGGAACATCTTTGAGAAAGGTAGCTTGCCCTTTAAACTTTTAGGCATTTATGGCCTTAATTGTGCTTTTCACCAAGATTTTGCATATTTAATATTTCCTTTTAGAGCTTTCAGGAATCTCAATTATTAATTCCACTGAGGATTTATAGGTCTTCTGACTATCCCTTAAGTATAAAGATTGTAGACTCATCAAATACTGTTTTCTTCCTTAAAATTTTTACAATTGCTTTATCTAAATTGGCTTCTGTAGTTCTAGAGTTAAAAACTGAATATTTATCACTTCATCATTTGGGGATTTTTTCCAAATCTAGGCAATTTCTCCGTAATCCTTGTCAAAACTCTATCTTCAATTACTGTTATAAACTGTAGATAGGTGATCTCTAATTCACAAAAGCAAATCGCTATTTTTGACATTACCCAGCCAAAAAAATAGCATCTCTCCTAAAGATACTATTTATAAAAATGAACTGCGCTAAATGGAGAACAGTGTTAACCAGAAGCCTATGAATAAGTAATGGGGTCTAATTTTCCATTATTACAGTCATCGTTTAAAAATGCATGTCTACCAGGACATTGTAATGATTTTGTATTACTTAGGAAAACTTCTACAGTTCTTTTTTCCCCTCAATTATTTCATTACTTCTTCATTAGATTTGCTCTCCTCTGATGTTTGTGGAGCTTCTGAAAACCAATCTGACAAATGTTTTTTGTTTTTTTTTTAAATTACCCCTGAGACTACCAACACTTTAGATATTTTTCATGCCCCTTTCTTCAAATGCTCTCACCATGTTATGTTTTGGCATCCATAGCAAAACCCATTAGCTGTGACAGGTTAAGATGCCTCTGCAGACTTCACCACAAAGGAACTGAATCAGTGCCAACCATTATTCCTTACAACACACTGCACCATCTAGCAGAAGAAGGCCAAATCTATAACTCTCATCTTAGGTTTTCTGTCCTGTGGGGGCAGCTTCTCTAAAGACCATACTCAGTTGCATGGTACACATTTTTCAGTCCTGGATATGCCATGGTTTCAGTTCATTAAGTAGTAGGCAACAAGGGCATTCTTCAGCCATTCTGCAAACCTGTGGTGCATATGTAATTGTTATGGGCTTAGAGAGTATTTGCAGATGAAAGGCACTGTACACTAGTTAAATTAAAATTCATTGATTGTGGAAACTCTGCAATCAATACACACCAACCTGTACTTTCTGCATCTCTGTGTAATGCTAAACAGTCCTATCTAATGTTCTAATCAGTGCCCCATAGCTCCATCGACCTCTTGCCTGATGTTACCACCTAAAGTGTGGTGGGATTCTTATTCCATATCAAAAGATACTACATAAGAGAGGTTTCAGAGTAGCAGCCGTGTTAGTCTGTATCCGCAAAAAGAACAGGAGTACTTGTGGCACCTTAGAGACTAACAAATTTATTAGAGCATAAGCTTTCGTGGGTTGTAGCCCACGAAAGCTTATGCTCTAATAAATTTGTTAGTCTCTAAGGTGCCACAAGTACTCCTGTTCTTTTTACATAAGAGAGTTATTCTCCCTCGATATGCACACACAACTTCCATTAGTGTCGTTGAGTGATATGAATGCAACATCCTAGACCAGAGGTGGGCAACCTGTGGCCCGTGTGCCACACGCGGCCCATCAGGGCAATCTGTGGGCTGCGAGACATTTTGCTGATGCTGACCATCCGCAGGCACGGCCCCCCGCAGCTCCCAGTGGCCACGGTTGGCCATTCCCAGCCAATGGGAGCTGCGGGAAGTGGCGGGCTGCAGGGACATGCTGGCCGCTGCTTCCCGCAGCTCCCATTGGCCGGGAACGGTGAACCATGGCCACTGGGAGTTGCAGGGGGCTGTGCCTGCAGATGGTCAACATCAGCAAAATGTCTCGCGGCCCACAATCAGATTACCCTGATGGGCCGCATGCAGCCCGCGAGCCACAGGTTGCCCACCACTCTCCTAGATCCTTGAATTGCAGATGTCATAATAAGGTTTGAATTGTACATTGATCCAATAAAGCCATAGAAGTCTATTCTTGTCAAGTGTATATAGGTTCCTATAGCACCCTCATCACCACAGTAGCTGAGAACCTTCCAATAGTTGACATAACTAGCATATGCCACATTTTCTCCCACTTAGAAATGGGTCATGTGTTCTCACCACTAGGTGTCGGACCTTAGACCATCAACTTCTTTCACTTTGCACACTGAACAGCCATAAGGTGGTAATGACTCATGATCACTACCAGTTTGGACTGGAAATAACCCATGATTCATAATTCACACATTGAAAGCTTCATTAATATGAAGTTACAATTGCTGTGGATAGAGTTCAGTATTGCTTTTCAAAAAATGTTAGGGTTAGAAAGACAAACATATTGGAAATTCAGGAGGTTTAAGATTGCATTTCTCAAAGAGATCACCCAAATTACCTGACTCTACCCCTGTAAATTCTGTGCATGTACAGTACTGACAATGTACACCACGGAACATTGTTCTTTATAATTTGTTTCTATATGAACAAAATAGATCTAATTTGACAATATGTCTTTTTGGATTTTGAGAGGAGGGTGCAAAATCAGGTTTCTATTGGAGATTTAGTTGCAAATTTAATTATGGAGCTAATGCCATCTCTCCGTAAGAATTAGTAATATTTATAATTTATTATAGGGCTTTTTATCTGTAGATCCCAAAGAACTTTACAAAGGTGGATAATGTTCTTAACCCCACTTGAAAGATGGGGAAACTAAGGCATAGAGAGGGTAAGTGAGTTGTCCAAAGTCACACAGTGAGTCAGTGACAGGGCCAGAAATAGAACCCAGGACCCAAATCCAATTCCCTTATCCACTGGACTGTGTTTTGTTTCAAAACTCTTCTTTTCAGTGCCTCCTTTTCAAAGGATTCTTATTTATTTCCTAGCTCAGATCATTCATTCTAAAAAATGACTGATGGATCTGTGATGGTGTAGATTTTGTTCCTATTTGCTTCTTTTTATATCAAGTCCTTTGCGCTTCCCCCAATTATGAAGAGAGCCTTGTACCTTTAGTTAAGAATTCAGTGCAACTACGCAGTTCTCTAGTTGGTTCTGCCTATGGAAATGCCAGCTGCTGCTTAAAAGATGCAATCTCAATCAATTCTAGAAAACATGAGATGTCACTTTTTTCTAGTCTGTGCCTTTCCCTGAATAATAAGGAAAAGCTAATTAACATGAGATGGCAAATGAATTGCAGTAGCTGCCATTTCACTGATGCCGAGTCCTCTTTAGCATTCTCTTTGCTTCCATCCACTACAATAAATTCAGATTAGATATCGAAACAGCCAGTTGAAAAATACCTTTACTTTTAGTGTTGCATAATTTATATTCTGATGCATCATGTAAGATTGTGATCCAGCATACCCCACAAGACATTGCAGAAATGAAAGGAGTACAGGAATTAAAGTTAGGATATCCTTTGTCCAAACCGAAATTTGGATAAATAGGTAATACATTGGATTTCCTCTTTAAGGAAACTAATTTTTTTTCATTATCCATCCCACTAATATAATTAACTGCCTTCACAACTCTAATTCTAACATCCTTGCATTACTAAAAATCCAGTTAATTTTAATTCCATTTTTCAAGTCTGATAGTGCTCTGTTACCCGCCATAAAGGGATTATTTAGTAGCATTAAAATTATATTGCTAAATTAAGTTCCTGGATCTGGGCCCTGGCATTTTAGGATGGACAAGCCAAGCTGGAGTTCATTAGCATTTTAAGAATTACTCACTAAGCCTAAACCAAATTAAAAAGGGCCACTTTGTTTTTAATAAAAGATCTTTTTCTTGGCACTCTACTTTCAGCTCTGATCCAAGTTTGATAAATATCTGTAAACGAAGGAGAAATCATGCTAAAAGAAAGAGGAGTGAAACATTATTTCCACTGACATTTATAAAGGTTTGTGTTCTCACACAGGAGACCGACACTTTGACAATCCGAGTACATGTTATCAAGAACCAAAGTTCTTATAGGGAAATAAGGTCTGGGGTCTTTTTCTGAAGCTGCCTCTCTGAACTCATCCTATTCAGTGCAATGGATGTTGTTATAGGTGTTAAGCGACACAGTTCCATAAAAGATGATCCCTTGAACATGTGGCTCTAGCCTGAAAAGTGACTATGTAAAAATGGCACCTTCTTACTCAGCAGATCTGCTTCCTGTTGTAGCTGCTTATTTTCATGATGAAATCCTATTGCTCAGATACGTGCGTCGGAGCACTGCTTCTGAGAAATAAGTCCCTAAGGCTGAAGCTTCCACACAACCTTCTGAGAACTTGATTCTGAGAAAGAGCATAGTCAAGGATGTAGCTATTATAGAGCCGTACATAATACTGCACTATGAGACTGCATCATTTTTATATTATGCACTATTTATACAATAGGTGAGTTAATGACAGAACACCCTTAGCCATGAATTCCCTTCCATTTGCCAGTTAATTAGATGTCCTCTCAGGAAGGTAATGGTGTCTAATGGTCGGAGCAGGTGACTGGGATTTAAGACTCTTGGGTTCTATTGCTCTGACACGGCCTTGAGCAAGTCAATTAAATTCTCTGTGCCTGAGTTCATCGATATAAAATGGGTATAGTGATCTTAACTGCTTCTCAGGAATTATGTGATGCTTAATTCATTAATATTTGTAAAATTTGATGAGATTCTTTGATTAAAAGCAGTGTATAATTTCATTTTCTTTCAGCTAATATTTTTCATTTAAACTGAACGCTTAATGTTTTAAATAATAGATATATTTTTGAAATATTCCACTGACATTGCACTGAGTCAGTGGATCTTTCAGGGCCAATACTACGGCAGGAATGCAGATGATTCACAAAGACTTCAATCACACGTAGCCCATGACTCCTTAAAAATATTGAGTCCATTTTGGCTCAGTAACGCTATCTAAAAGTTTACAAGGTGCGAAGCATTTCTCACAATGGATAAGCCGAGAAATATGTTTGAATATAAAAGTGGCTACTTTAAATCTGGCTTCAGTTCAGAAGAAACACTCTGGAAATGAATATGGCAGAAAGACTGTTGCATGCATATTAGCCATTTACAGTGTGCAGAGTGAAGGAAGCTTTTGCTAGCCCAACACATTTCTTTAATGGTGCAGTAGGATGTACCACCTGACTGCCAATTTGCCAATATGCCATCTTTCTGAGAGTCCTTGTGTATAGTCTTTAATCATTTGATGTTGGGCAATAAGGGAGCCAACTCCCAGGTCCTACAGCTCATGCTTACAGTTGATTATGCCTTTGTGCAGTTTCCTCCTTGTTCTTCAAAAACTGTTGTAGCTGAACAGTGGATTCTGGCCTCCCCATGAACTACGGGTCATCCTCATTTCCCTTAAAAGACTTTGCTCTGGAGAGAGGCTCATGTGACCCTCCATTTGAGAAATGTTAGCAAGGCGTTAAACTTAGGTGTTCCTGCTTCCCGCTTCACTGCAAATAGTTCCGGCCGACTCCTTGAGCCTTGTTTGTTTGCTGCCTGGTCGGGGCTTTCACAGAAAAATGTGCTGAAACCAAACTGGCCATTTTCACATCATATTTAAATTTAAAAGCCAAAATAGAAAATAATTGTTCTGAACAGCAGCTTGTCAGTTGGGATGTAGCTAATCCAGTCTGTCTCTAGTGTGCCAGTCAGGATGGCATCTAGGCACAGAGTATAGGAAGTAAAAGTCTCAGCATTGTCTTTCTATCCTAGTGCTGCTGTCTTTGTTCTCCACTCGGTGTTTTCTCCTTCTCTTTATCCTCCATTTTTTGAGAGGACGTATCTTTGGGAGGTAGAGAACTTGGTAATACCTCACTGCCTCTGCTGTGAGGGATTTTGCAGTGTCTTGACTAAACATTTCCCTGAGAGGCACAAGAGGTAGTGGTATTGTTCCAAAATGTCATGGATCTTGATATGCTAGACTTGTCAGTTCAAAATCACTCCAGGATATGACATTACATATTCATGCATGAAATTAGCTGCACTTAAATTAAAAAAATCAGTGTATTCTGAAAATAGTGTAGTAATAATGTATAAAGAAAACTGGGGTATACTCTGATAAGTTCCAGGTTTCTACATAAAAAATGAAGGGTTTAACTGGTGTGGTGGCCAGAGAATCCGAGTAGTTAGATGCGGAAAATACTCATTCGGCCCTGCTTAATCCATTCCCTGGAAACCAATTCAGAATTATTCCCTAGAGTATGTTCACTAGTGTTTTGTCCAATGCTTTGATCCAGAGGCAATACCCTGTGCTGCTCTCATGCAAGGGGAGCAGATCTGGGCTCCCATGCTAACTCTTCTTCCCAAGGGAGCATTGCAGAGACATTATCGTCAGCCCTGTGGGAGAGGGGGCGTGCTTTGCATTATTCTCAAGCTTACTCGTCTGGCTCCATCTCAGAGCACCGTTAACAGGCTCTCGAGAGAGCTACCCACAGTCTTCCCACAGTCTTCCTCTGGTGGAGTGAAGAGTCACACAAGACGTGGCTGAGGTTTACGCTGAAGAGTTCAAATAGAGGACTGCGAGAGGACGCCCTTTCCCCTCCCACACCACCTCCTACCTCATAATAATTAATAACACTTTGCCCTATGTGTAACTGACAGCACCTTAAAAACACTAAGTAACTAAGTCCCACAATCCTTCTGTAAAGTAGATATCAATTAATTATCCCCCCTCCCATTTAACAGATAGGGAAAGAGAAGTTAGGGCCAAATGTTCAAACTACGGTGCCTAAACTCAGGCACCCATATCCATAGTTAAGCAACAAATGCCCAGCACATCTGAAAATCAGGTCACTTATGTAGTTGCCTAAATATGGATTTAGGCACCTAACTTCAGGCGCCCTAGACTGAACATTTTGTTCGCAATGAATTGCTGACTCTCTGGGTGAAATCCTGACCTCATTAAAGTCAATGGCGAGAGTTGTCATTGTGTTCAGTGAGGCCGGGATTTCATCCTCTGTATCCGTCTCTAACCATTAGAAACACTCCCTCGAAAGGCTTCAGAATAACCATGAATTTCTAACATTCACCATAGAGCTTAAATAATCTGTCAAGATACTAGATCAGGGGTCGGCAACGTTTGGCACGCGGCTCGCCAGGGTAAGCACCCTAGCGGGTCGGGCCAGTTTATTTACCTGCTGATGCGGCAAGTTCGGCCGATCTTGGCCCCCACTGGCCGCAATTCACCATCCCGGGCCAATGGGGGTGGCGGGAAGCCGCGGCCAGCACATCCCTTGCCCGTGCCGCTTCTCGCCACCCCCATTGGCCCGGGATGGCGAACCGCGGCCAGTGGGGGCCACGATCGGCCGAACCTGCCGCGTCAGCAGGTAAATAAACTGGCCCAGCCCGCCAGCGTGCTTACCCTGGCGAGCCGTGTGCCGAACGTTGCCGACCCCTGTACTAGATGATGATAAGAAAAAACCCTGTTCTTTAAAACATTGAAATGCATATGGGCACAGCAGTAATCTTAATTGCTTAATATTCTCTATTTTCTCAGCTGAAAAAAAAAATGAAGCCAAATCAAAGTTCCTATGAATGGGAAATGGATATGAGCTGCAATACCTAAGGATTGTTTTATTCCTGAAATAACTATCAAACAGACAGTTCCTGGCTGCTAATTTTCTTTATATGATTTTACGATGCTGTCTTTTTGACTAGAAGCCACTACAGTCTTTTTCCACAAAGTTTTGTCTATATTTGGTGGTTTCCTTTTTTATCAGCTTCATGACGTGACATCTGTCTCCACTGCTGTTTGCGTGTACCTCACCCACCAGAGCAAACTTCAAGCCCATCTGAGTCACAGAATCACAGAATATCAGGGTTGGAAGGGACCTCAGGAGGTCATCTAGTCCAACCCCCTACTCAAAGCAGGACCAATCCCCATACAGATTTTTGTCCCAGATCCCTAAATGGCCCCCTCAAGGATTGAACTCACAACCCTGGGTTTAGCAGGCCAATGCTCAAACCACTGAGCTATCCCTCCCCCCAGAGTCCTTGTAGTCTGGTGACAAAATCATTTTTGCAGCTGAGTGGAACTTCTGTGTCTGACCTTTTGCTCTTGGACATGGAAGTTTATTGACTTTATTTCCTAGCAATAGTTACTAGCAGGGCCCTCTTTTCGCCAATCAATCCATATCATTTTGCAAAGAAACAGAGCATGCTGTTGTTGAGATTGATTTACACATTATTTACCTTTTTCTGCCCAGTTTAAATTGGTCAGCCTGATCCTATTCAAGATAAAAATCATAATGTCTCAAATTACTTACTCAATAAACTGTGGGTTCGTCTATTATTAGTGATCATTAGTGTTATAATACAGCATGGAAATTTAGAGCAAATTAACTACATATGCAAGCTGCTGGACTCATCTGCAGTTAATCATAAGCATACTGGTCAGGTGGGCAGAGGATTTTGCAATAATATTTCCAGGAAGAATTTGTGGGAGAACTTATTATCCTTGGTTTTTTTCTCCTTAATCTGGTTCTCCCAAATGAATGTTTTATCTGAGACACATTACAAAAAAGCTCAAATTAAAATAGCTTTTAATGCTGCTGATTCCAGGGCCCCAAATCTTTATCACCATAAGTAGTGAATGAAAGTTCCATGTTAGTATAACCCCCGCACCCTCCCCTACTTACTTTATCTGGTTCTCTGTTCAATTATTGTTCTTTAATAAAGGGCTGCCTTCACCATTTATACAGTAATGTGGTGGGACGCACTCTCTCACATATTATCAGATGATGACACAACACCATGAGTTATCACTTCCCGTCACCATTATTTCCTAAGAAAACGATAGCTTCCAGTTACCGTAGGCTGGTTGAGATTGCATGGATTCTAATATAGGTTAAAAGAGAGGGATTTCCTGATAATTACTGGTTTGTCTGGCACAACAAGACGCGTATGAGATAGGTTTAATGTAAGAAATCATTAGAAAATAGTTTTGGCTTTCTGAAATTAACAAACAGCCATTCCTCTTCTTTAAATATCCTGGTGTGTTTGTGATGCAATTTAGTGCTGGTGAAAGGTGCTGTAGACTGATTCACAAAATAGGCACAGCACAAGCAGTCATTCAGGCCTGGACTGGGCCACTCAGATCCCTGCATTGCCAGCAGGCCTGGTCTAATCCCTTTCCTCCTGTAGCCATAAGGAACTGCTGATTGCAGTTCCCAAGTCTTATGAAGCTGCTGTGCTAAACTAGCTTATTGCACACAAATCTGGCCGACTTTAGGAGCCCCTCCACCTGCTGGTGCCAGGAACCAACTCAGCCACAGCTGCTCTTTGGTTCTTCTAGCCCTTCCACTTTCAAGAGCCAGTGTAGCAATTCCTCTTTGGCCTATGGGCCTGTTCCCCTCTACACTGGCCAGCAGAGCTGTCCTTGCACAAGAAGAGTGTGTGATATACAGGGATCCTAGTTAAAAAAAATTATCTGCTAAAAAGCCATAAAAATTGTGGTTTTCCACAGTGAAAATGAAACACTGAACTTTAGTTTCCCTAGCTACAGTACGTACAGGTATCAGTTGAACACAATGTTTTATTGATATATTTACAATTTTTAAGAAAGTTCAAAGCCTACCAGTGCCATCAATCATTATAATAAAATAAAATTAATAGAATTGCAGTTTGTATTTCTTACATATACCAAATACTTCTATGTCTGTATTCTATATTTTCAGAAAATTGTTGTTTTTTAAAATGCACAAAAACGCTGGAATGATCCAGTCATAGTGCATTGTTTCTTTACTGTTGTCGATGGCCCTGCTGTTTCAGCCTCTTGTTTTCATTTCTTTTCATTCAGTTTATGTTTAGCTCTTTCTATGTGTTCTACGTGTGTCTGCTTTTGAACTTAATCTACAGCCTTTCTGCACACAATCCAGAACAGCACATTACCATCAATGTGAAATTTGTCCTCACCAAACTCAGTGACACAGTCTTTAGGCATGATTTTTAAAGTTTTCAGTATCTTTTCAGAACTTCAGTCTGGAGGCTGACGTGAAATTTGAGATGCATTAAAACACAAACCCCTATATGCTGTTGAGTAACCTCTATATGCCGGAAGCAGTTAATTGGAGTATTTTTAGCTATGTAAATTTAAAGCGCATTCAAAAATCAACCACAAGAGGGGGAGGTTGCACGCATTGAATAAGTGACACTGCTACTTTCAGTAAAATTTAGTTAATAGTTAATATATGTTTTTATTTTTTCACAAAATGTAAAAACTAAAGATTCTCTGTAAAAACGCACATTCTGCATTTTTCCATGGCAAACGGATTTCTAGGATCCCTGGGGATGTATCCCAGGATGGCATGACAGCTACTGTGTGCCCAAGGTCTCTGGAGACATTGAGAATGTCTGGAGCACTGATACTTCCAGGAGCTCCTCCTGGGCTGGTGAGCTTCTGCCTAAAGCTTCAACTGACACCTAAGTGTAAATAATGGAAAATCTCTACACAGCACCTCTTTAAAAGAGCTCAGCCTAAGGTGCAGAGGTTTCCAAAGAAGAGTCTTGTAGCACTGTTAATATAGTCAGACACCAGACCCAGCAATACTGTAAAATTTTCCACATGCGGTCTTGTCCACCGCAGTGACGTAGCCACCAACACTCATTTGCTCCTTTTGTTGCTGTGAACAAATAGGAATACAGGCAGGAGCCAGGCCTAGGAGAAATGGTAAGAATGGAGTTTAAAGCAAATGTGTGAGTTAACAAGTACCATGAACCAGTAATCAAGACGATGAGGCAGCTTGATATGCTTAGGAACAGCCTAGAGACTCAATGTGTGATCACACGTGGTGTATGTGTCAGAAATGTTTGGCTGCCTTTGCAGTAATGTGAAGTTAAAATGTACTGGTCTCTAGCAGAAGAGGTTTGTGTTTTGGTGGCTGGTATCTCTGCCTCCTCCTCTAAGTCTAAAGCATTCAGAGGGATTTTAGAATTTGTTTTCAATTATAATGATTAATATTTGTATTGTGGTAACATCCTGAGGCCCCAGGAGGAGCAAAACTGCATTGTGCTAGGTGCTGTACAAACTACATGAAAGACAGTCGCTACCTCAGACCCTGTAAACCAGATGGACAGTAACAGGCAGAAGACTTACCAAAAAAAATAAAATAAATAATAATAATAAAAAAATCTCAGGTGCATATCCCATTCATTACTGGTTCGGTTTATAATTTAATTCCAATCCTCTTTCCCGGTCTCTCTGGCCAGTGCCTCAGCCAGCATGCTCCATCACAGCCCCACCAGGGCTCACCCATCTTCCACTCAGCCCAACCCACCCCAGCAGGTTCAACTTCAGTAAGAGAGAGAGGGTTATTTCTCCTTCCTTGCTGCAGTCCTTACTGCCAACTCCAGCTGCTCTCCCCACATGTAAGGGTAGGTGGGGAAGGCTCCTACCTTCTCTCTGGGGAGGGTTAGGGGGTTGGTTCATTATGCCCTGTCTTGCCCTTCTGCACCCCTTCCTTCTTGGAAAGGGGTATGTAGGAAGATTCCTACCTTCATTCTAGGGCAGAGGTCGGCAACGTTTGGCACGCGGCTCACCAGGGTAAACACCCTAGCGGGCTGGGCCAATTTATTTATTTATTTACATCCCTCGCCCGCGCCGCTTCCCGCTGCCCCCATTGGCCCGGCACGGCGAACTGAGGCCAGTGGGGGCCGCGATCGGCCGAACCTGCCGCATGAGCAGGTAAATAAACTGGCCCGGCCTGCTAGGGTGCTTACCCTGGCGAGCCGCGTGCCAAACGTTGCCGACCCCTGTTCTAGAGTCTCCCTGGGTCAGAAGCAGAGGGTCAACATGGACTCTTCTGCTCTGCTACAGTCCTTGCTGGGTGGCTTAGCAGCTTGCTTTCCCTCCTTCCCATGGGTGGATGAGTGGGGTGACTCCTACATTTATTCTGGGGGCTTCCCATGTCAGGGACAAGAGCCAGTGTGGCCTTTCCTGCCCCTCTGCAGTCCTTGATGGCAACTCCAGCTGCCCTCCCCCACCATGGAGAGCCTTTCTGTGTCAAAGGGATGCCCTGTGTGAAATATTTCATTCTTCAAAGAATAGGGAGTATATTGATGGCAGAACACCAAGTCAGTTAGCTTTATCTCTGAGCTTCTCACATGCAAACACTGTGATTTTGTAGTTCATCAAGAGACTTTTTTTCCCCTCCACACATTCCATTGCATTGTTTATTTGAATCTTGTCTGGTGAGGCTGGCTGGAGGGGGGGCTACACTGGGGTCAAGGGGTTGGACCTCTTTCTCCATTTAATTTACTGAGTTTAAGCTGAGGGAAGCAATCTCTTATGCAGTTTATTTGGTAACACAGATGGAAGTCCTCAGCTCCAAGCCCCTTCACCAACCCACACACACATGCTGGTACACCTGGATAACAGCTCTACCTGTTTACAAATTACCCCAATTTTCTGCTTGATTCAGCAGTAACTGCTTACCCTCCCCCGTGATGTAATTAGGCCTTCAGAGTTCATGTGCCTATTATGCTCTCTCTTGTGTTTTGCTTTTTTTTTTCTGTAGCAGTAATCATATATATATATGTGTGTGTATTAAAATTTCATATCAATTGTTCAGCTAAATTATGCACAGTGGGCCATGCTAGCCAGCCATTAACATAAAGTATGCTAAACAACGTGTTTTCTTTCTGATAATTATACTCTAAAGCATCAACTGCTTATTCTAGTGAATTTTACCTTCTAGTTTTTCTTATTTCTTCAAACTTTTAGCTGTCTTCATGGCAGTTGACACAGGCCAAGTGCTCCTTCAGCTGTTGGGTGAACAAGCCTAATTATCTTTCCTTGTTGTTGTCAGAACCTACCACTGCCTAATAGCTAGCCACTCTGTGTTGAAACGAAACAGAAAGGCCTGGCTAAGGTGATTGTTTTCTAATCACATAAAGATCCTTCCACCAGCTGAAGCAAAATTAGTAGTGCCTTACCCAGGCAAGGGGTCGATTGCATGCTGCCTCCAAGATATGCATGAGTTATTCGTTTAGTGGCTGGGTGGTGTTGGTGGCCTTGATATAAGGATGTCAGGCTAGATAATCTGGTGGTCACTTCTGGCCTTGAACTCTGTGACTCTATAATTCTACGATATGGCTGTAGGAGGTTCTGTTATGAAATAGACTGAGTTCTCATGTTCACGCAGTTCTAGGTCTCCTCTCTCCCCTCCTAACTGAAATCTTTAACTTTGCTTCCTCAAGTTTCACTGAGGAAGTTCCATAAAATCAAAGCAGTTAAGCAAAAAAGGCAAAAATATAGACGAATTTTGCAGACTAGAGGGGACTGGCTCAGGTTTGGATAAGTATCCAACTGTTTGAACATATGGGCAATCAGGATTAAAGACACAGGTGCACTCATAATGGTAGCTTTATAAATAGAAGTAAATATTGTTTAAATAGAATTCTCTTTAAGTTTCACAGGATATATCACGGACTTGAGTGTACATGAATATAATATTTAGGATTTTTTAACAGTATATTACTTAGCTGGTCGTACTGCCCATTGTGTAACTATAAACTTTGATACGATCCAAATCTCATTTTACTTTCTTAGCTAAAAATAGCCATAGTCATTCTTTGGAAATCTGCTTAAAGCAATGGGTTAGATTCTTCCCTAGATAAGAGTGAGTAACAACCCTAAGAAACTAGAATATTCAGTTTCTTACTTTGCCCACAAACTCAAAATAGAGAACATCTTTGATTTTTTTTTTCAAATAAAGTAGTGGTTGAGCTAATGGAAATGTTGTTCTATAAAAATTACTCTCTCTAGAGCAGTAGATCGTGAGAGGGAGTCAATGGGAGTTGAGGGTACTCAGCACCTCATAACAATGGCCCTTAAATTCCACATCTCAGCGGGATCTCTAGATGGAAAAATCTCCTTTTAGATCCCAATATGCTACACTGAATCTGGTAGCATGTCACTCAGCATCTGGTAGCATGTCACTCAGCATCTCACAGCATTGGGCCTTTAGTGACTATTCAATTGATTGGAGGGGGTAGAACAAACCTAACAATATACTGTAAATTGGAAATGCTGTGATCAAACAAGCATAATTTTTTAAAGAAGAGAGAGACCAACCCAATCTTTTGGCTTTTTGAATAGGCATATTTCAGCGTGTTTCACATATATCAGTATAAGATATACTTGGGGGCTACCTTGAATGTCCTTGTTTTTCATGTATATGACTAAAATATTTTTAGTATTCCATTTATAAATGTATATTGAGGTTTAGTTTTCTCCAGGGAGAACAAACAATTTGTAGGTTGCAGGGACATAAAGCTGACTCTCACTGCCCAAGAAAACAATGTGGGAGTGAGTTTTAAATATCTAAAATTGTGTCAGAGTGTGCATGCAGAGCCAATTCTTTTCTTGTGAAACTTTAGATTAATTAGTTTTATAATTTGCACAGTAAGGTAATGTGAATATGTTGCTCCTGCTTGACTTTTTGCCTAATCCTTTGAGTGGATATATAATCTTTTATATATATATATTAAAATTAAAGCAACTTGGAAGATAAGAATAATTAATCTAATTATATGCCTATCACTTTAATTTCTTTAATGTTTTATATTAAAAAAAAACAACTTTACAAATTGGTTTAGGTTGGGAAACCCTTTTAGAGGATTTTGTGTTTCATCGGTAAGTGCAATTTAAAGGATACACACTCTGGAAGTGCTACATTAAGTTTACAGTTATGCAAATGGGAACAGTTAATCCGGGAGCTCTGGTGACCAGATTTTCAAGGTGTGCTTCGTGAATTTGCAGCTTGCATTTAGGAAGTGAGATTTGCCAGTGAGAAAAGATGAACAAGTAAACAGCTATAGGTTACCCTAGCCATATAGTGTGCGGTGCTGTGAATGACTGGTGATGTGTGGTACCTGCTATCTAAGCCAAACTAATAAAAGGAGTGCATTTTTCTACTCTATATTAGATATTGTTTGTGTGTGCCAGTAGAAATAACCGCCAGGGATGAATATATGCAAAAAAACCTGTGTGACTAGGTGCACCTCTAAGTATATATGACATAAATGCGAGATTATTTATCAGTTGAAATCTATATAGTTTGTGTGTGTGCTTGACATACAAACACAGTGCAGATTGTTCAGTTTACTGTGGAAAAGAGAAAATCTGTAAGGAACATCACAAACATTGGTAATTCAGGCCTCTTCATCCTGTCATTGTCAGCTATTTTTGTCAGATATCCAGAGGTGCCTTGTATTCCTTGGCATTTAGCAGGACTTTTTAAAGATTATGTGTGCCTCATCCTTTGTCTGGGGAATAAGCAGTTTCGAGCTGACTTCTTGGCTCCTTTCCTACAATCTACCATTCCCTATCATATGACTTTGCCTTCTGCTTTTTCTTTGTTGGTTTACTGAAGGAAATGAAAGTACTGATCACAACAGTAGAATTAAAAATAGCATCTAACAGCTTAGCTCAAGACATAAAAATAGGCCAACTTGCAGCTCATCCTGTCAAATACGGAGGGAACCCATGTAAGGCATCATCTGTTAAAACCACATACTGAGTTGTATCACTATTGTTTTTCTTTTTCCAAAATCCTTTCCTTGTGTTTGGGTAACATAATAATTGAATCAAATCAGGTTGTTTTTCATTACACAAGTTCTGCCACTCAACTCTCAGAAGAGGTCATTGGTTTTGGAGACTTAATTTCCCTTTGCTTCACTATTTCATTTTATTTACATTTCATTACTTTGCAAAAAGGTAATGGGAGTTCTAGGGAATCTTTAGATGGATAGATACATACACGTACATTTTGTCTCTGCATGTAACATTTCCATGTGTTTTATCCATTTTGGTGGTATGGTGACAGTTTATCATTAGTCATAGGGATGACCTCACATCTTCTATTCTCATGCTATTGGAAACTGGGCAACTTGCTTGTCTGATGGAGACCTTTGAAAAAAAATGAATGTCCACTTTTTCAAACTAGGGGTGTGATGCTGCAGTCTTTATTAGGGAAAGGGGGTGAGGGAGGGACGTGTTAATTGGGCCTAAAATGAAGAAGTTGGTAGTAGTCTATGCTCAGATGCTTAGAAAACCACATATTCAGAGGGAGCATAGTACAAACATTTTAGTTCTGATTTTTCTCCCGTAATGGGTGCAGCATTATAAATATGAATGACCCAAGATGTATAACTACGTGGAGGATACCAAGGATAACTTTGGAGTCTGATTCGGGCAGGTGTTATCCATAGGCCTACTGCAGAAAACATACTCAGCAATGGGCACATGAGCTAATGGTGGGTGTCCCATTCTAGCTCCTTCCAAAACACATAAAGGGGACACTCTACAGGTCTTCCTCAGCAGCAGGTGCAAAGGGGTGTTGCACATTGAGGCTTATGGCTCAAGAGATATGGTCTGCATATTTATGCACCTAGGACCACTTACCAAGTGATGGCTTCAAAACAGAATATTGTGGTAATTTTTTTCTGCTCTTGATATGAATTGTCTGTTCAGAGATGGGGTCTGCAGTGAGTTGAGATGCAGGGCTTTGAGTAGGGCTGTAGATGGACTGAATACAGACACGTGCCAGCACAGAATTTTGGAACATAAATATTCATCCATTCTGAGGACATGTTGCATATTTCCTTAATTTGTCTTACGGGGTGTTGAATTGGCAAAAATTAGATCTAACATCCTGTAAAAACTACCATGGGGGTGGCTCATGAAAGGGCACTGCTACTGTTCTGCATGTAATAGTTATGGTGGTGGCTCACACCTATGGAAAAGTTCTATAACGTTTTTTGTAGGACATGATAACCTTCATATCGGTGAGGGTGTTTCAACGATTGTAATGAATTAATAGAATTTCAGAGGATGATTTAAAGACAAAACCTGTATAACTGATATGGTTATTCAGTTATCTAGGTTTTAGGGTGTTTTCTTTGGAACCACATTAAAGTCCATCTCTATTAAATTCTATAGGATTTTTCCAGAAGGGTACAGTGTATGTATTAGGTCTGCCTATGGTAATCTTATGTTTGTTTGTGTCACCCTGGCTGAACCCAGCATGGGGTTGAATTGCAGCAGAAATCAATGAAATAGCATTAGGATGCAATTGTCACAAATTATCAGAGAAGAAAGAACACAACTATAATTCACTAGCTGTACCACTTGCTTTCACTAAGCATTAGTTTAGTGCGTTACCAATTTCAAGGCATTTTCTCTGCAAATACTTGGTCCATAAAGACCATTATTATTGTCATCCCTAAAATTTGTGGAATTTAACCTAAACAAATTCCTCAAAGCTTGCACTTAGTTCTGATTTGATCCATTATATCTTCCCCCAACTTTGATGGTATTTCACCGTGCTGTGAGATTCAAGCTTTCTACTATACATATGGTATGACTCACAAAGAAAGCTGGAGATTTGTAGAACCACTGTACTCTTTGAGTTTAGGCAGTCAATGTTTGCGTGTCCTCTTTTGTTCACAGTATATGACATGACGAGGTCACTGGTGGATTTTACATAGCAGCCTTTTTGTATTCTACTGCATTAGTAGCAGTCATCAGTAACTAAGATTTTGTTGCATTCGAATAAGCCATGACTAAGGTCAAAATATCACTGACAATCCAGCAGTCTTTTTCACTCTCAACTCGTTACATTTTACCTCTTATGTTCTTCTCACAAGCATTAAAATTACCAGAAGAAATACAAAATGAGAATAAAATATACCATTTTTATATCTAAATGTTACCTCGTTAGAAAACACATTTTTCTGTCAAAACATGAGTTCTATATCTAAACAGTTATAGATAACAATCTCAGTAATTGTCTCCCTTACACGATACACTATTTGTATTGCGTCATTAATGCGAAAATAGGGCTAGATAGCTCAGGGGATTGGTTCTGTCTTTCACTTCTTAGCTATCAATTCAATCCCTGCTTGTGCCAGCAATGATTTATAGCAATGATCATCTGAGGGTTTGAGGGCTTGTGTGAAATGAGTAGGTGGCATCAACTGCTTAGTGGCAAGGCATCCTTATCACACCAACCACCATCACAACTGGCACCTTTGTCAGTGGTTTCATTAGAGGTGCCAAGGGCTGAATGAGCACTGAGGCAGAATTATTCTCTAGGCTAGAACAGGGCTGAGGCCCTTTGGGGATGTGTTTGTGTGTTAGCATCCATTGACCCTGCCTGTGCTGTACCTTTTGCTGTACATAAAGGGCTTAATTCTCCAGGACTATAAATTCAGACCTTTCATGAGAAGTAAATTCCCCTACTAAAAAGTTAAAATTAATAAAAGTAAAGCAAAATGTGTCATATCTGATTACAAGCTGTAACTGCAGAGGAATTATATGGAGTGAACAAAATCATACAGGCAGGAGGAATACTGGTACAGGGGACATGTTCCAGGGATTGTAACTGAACACAAGTAAGCTGTGATTCAGGGAATAATATTTGATCATTTATATTGAAGAAGGGCTTAAGAATAATAGGTCAGGGAAAGTAGATGGGATTTGCAAAGAGTCAGGTGGAGCTAGAGAAACCAGGAAACTATTCTATGTGATAGAGGCATTGTGGCTTTAGGATATTGCTATGAAGAGACCAGGAGAAGGGACATACAAAAGTATGGGAGTAACACACTGGAGAAAAGGAAAAAATGAAAAGTCTGATAGTTTGGGGGGAAATCCAGGGAGTCCATCTTCTTCCCATAAAAGACCATTCCCTTCAATGGAAGTAAGGTTGGGGCCCATGCAGAACCTTGAAAATTTTGTTCTGGACTCTGCAATGGACACAAGAAGTCCGTTACTGGAAGTTATGTTGGATCCTGGAAGTGATGAGATTGAGGCAGGGTGAAAGTCAGGAAAGAATTAAATGGATATATAGATGTGGATAACATCTGCATAGAAGTGATAGCAAAGGTGACAGTTGACTGATATAGGCAAGAAAAAAGCTATAGAGAAGAGGAAAGAGCCAAGAACTATCAGTGGAGAAGTCTAGCAACAGCCATTGCCATAAGGATTGGAAAGGTAGGAACAAAATTCAAATACCAAGGTGCCTGCAATTCCATTAGTTTGTGCTAGACATTTGAAAAGGTGAATGTGATCTCAAAAGTATCATGCCATATAATGTCTGGCAGGTTTCCATACAAAACTCATTACACCTTTGTCAATTACTTTAAGGATGCATATATAGGCAACTTCTTTTCCTTATTTTCTTTCAGCTTATTTTACTCCTTCCTATCCATGAAGAACTTGTCTGATCATAGGACAGCTTGGTATTAACAATGCTCCAATAACAGCATTCCTGCTGGGTTAATGAATACACATGATTTCACCAAGGAAAATGTCTTTTTAAGACCTCAATTTCAACATTTTAACTTGCTTAATTATAAGATGTATAGTGGGGAAGTAGACAACCACCAGCTTACACAAACACAAAAAGGTTTAACCATTTCCAGATGCAAGTATTTTAGGCACGAAAGCTGCCCATTATGGGTGTGTGTAGGTAACAAATTAGCCTGAGAGCCACAAACTTCTAATTCATGGCATAAGTGATGAATGTCTTTTCACAGCCCAGATGCAAGTAACCAGAGTTCTATGTTCCTGGAGCCTTGCATGGTAATAGTTTCCTTAAGCACCCTGCTAAGATTTAGGAAATTAGTCAACCAGGATCATATTTAGGTTGAGCTAATGTTGGACAGCTGAATTTACCCAGCATTATCTGTGGGCATAATTGGTGACAACTGTTTTTCAGACCAGCTGTGCAGGTCACAAAAGGATAATAATGGGGGCCCAGGCTTGTCATGTCAGATTGATAAATGTTTATGGCATAACATGACTAGAGGAGCTTGTTTTAAGCAGGTACAGATTTGGGATTGTTTTTAAAAGATGGTTAGCACACCAAAAGAGTAACATAATCTGTAATTTACACATCATTTGTACTGGGCGTGGGTTGGAGTAATTTACATGCAAAGGAGAGAAGGGTGTAGTTGTAACAGGAAAAAGCACTGAAGAGGAAGGTGTAAGATATGGTTGTCCCACCACACACACTTTATTTTACACCTGTCTGTTATCTGCTTTTCCTCTACATACTCACCTTTCCATTATTTTGGTGTGTAAGCTAAATCAGTGTATGCTGACAGCATCAAACTTGTTTTACTATGAATACATCTCTGAACTTGGCCCTGCATCTTTAAAGTACAGTATTTAGAAAAATGGTATTGTTTCTTTTCCTAAGTCTAATTTATTTAAACGGCTGTCACAGTAATTTTGACACATATTTCTTTTAAACAGTCCATCAAGTCACAGGAGAGGCCTTTACCATTTATTTTATCTGTGTATATTTATGCATACATTATCTGTAGAAAATAGCATTTGAAATTAATGTGAAATGTATTTAAATTTAATTCACTGCTCGTAAACAGGTAAGTGGGGGGAAAACACAACTTCAATTGCAAGAAACAGGTTTCATCCTCAAGCCATATTGGATTGTTGCAATTTCTTGCTGTCTTTAAACTGTCATTTACATATTTTAATGTATGTACTATAGTACACATTAGATTTCCTTAAATAAATGTTATTAACTACATTGCCAACTAAATATGCTTAATTATTTAACTAGTTTAACATCGTATGGATTAACACAGGAAATAAACTAAAAGTAAAATAATGTTTCTGTTGACAGTTCTGACTATAAGACAGGTCGGGGTTTAGTCACAATCCTGTCTAATTACTTTCTTTTTTTAAAAATTAGCAAGAATGATCTCTGCTCTGGCTAGTATTCTTGAATTTTATAAGATACCATCTGTAGCAACGGCCAAAAATAGTTCTGGAAAACACAGCATACTGCAATGCTAATTCTGCCAACAACACAGCCAGTGAAGATTGGCACCAGTTTCACAGTGCATTCTTCTTTTTTGTTCCACTTTTGGCCTGGTGGCTGTTCATCTCTGAGAGTCTTGAAAAAATAGAGAGATGATCTAACAGAGAAATCTCTACCTACTGATGCCATTGAGTAGCTGGGAGGTGCAATTTACACTCAATATGCAGGGAGCAGGGGCAGATATGGGGGGAATTGTCCCCTCCCTTTTGTGTGTGTGTGTGTGTGTGTGTGTGTGTGTGTGTAATGCAGTTTGATTGTTCTTTGCATCTAGCACATTTGTTTGGTTTGTGACAAATGTGTGTTCATTTTTGATCGCTTAAGCAAAAACAAAGAGGCAAATTATTAATGCATGAATACCTTACCTACAGTAGGTCTGATCCTGCAACCTCTACTTCCACAAGTGTGTTTTACTTTCCTGCTAGTCCAATTGATATTAGTGGGGCTACTTGAGTGTTGCATGATTAGCTCATTGTTGGTACATAGAAGTGTATACACACACACACACACACATGCACAAACCATCTAAAATGGATCAGCAGAAGGGTTAAGGAGCTTCTTGTTATCCGAGCAGTTGGTGTGCTTACCAGTTCAACTCCAGTCAATGGAATGGAATGAGATCATCAACAGTCATCAGTAGATTAAGTCTGCGCTATCTGTATCTGTGGAGAAAATTCATCTTTTTGTAGTCACCAATGCTTGTGGGTAGTTGGTAGCACTAGCCATCTTGTGTTTGTTAATGTAACCTACAGTCTCCAAAACAAAATTATCTTGCTTTTGTCCACTCAGCACAGGCTTTTCATTTGCAACCTGAATCCTATCAAAGTTAACAGAAAAGATCACTCAGATTATTTCTACTGAACTTTCAAAACTGGATTTTTTTTAAAAAAAATCTCAAAATATGAAACATTTCCAGCCCATAGGGGGCGAAAAAACAAACAGAAAGTTGCTTGGTTTTCTATTAAAAGGTACAGTAGATTATTTTTGAATTCCCGTTTCCTTAATTGGAGTCACTGTGTTCCAGCTTACTCCATTATTCTGCATTTAGCATGCTTTATTGTGAGGCAAAAGAGCTAAACAATGTTACTTGAACTTTGTTTAAATATAAAGGGAGCGGTGCATCTGCTAAGGAACACAAGCCCTTTCAAAGTTTAGGACACTCACCAGTGCCATGCAGCATAAATCACAGTGCAAACTGTGTGATTATACCCTGCAGGGAAATAGACTGTGTGTTTATGGGGCTCTTCACCAAGCACTTAGGAATAATCTGATATAAAGCAGCAGGGGAGGAGAGTAATGACAACTTCAAATTAGTTTAATGAATGTTTACATTTAAAAAAAGGCTTTTCTACAAACCTGAAAACACAAAGTGACAGTTTCCTCTCCAGACAAAAAAGCTTTACTTTTCCTTAAAGGACCTGTCGTGGGAAGGCCTGTGTAAAATTAACTCTTTCAGTCCATTGATCAGAGTGCACCGTTCTCCGTATTTACTCTTGTTTTACTGCCATTATGGTGAGGCTTACTATCACTTCCATTATAAACACTGATTTCTGGTTGGTAGCTCGTCTGTTTTAAATCTCTTTGGGCTCAATGCAGAAAAAATAGGTCTGAGAATTCCATTCTCACAAAAGTGCAAAGATCTCTTCAATATCAGCTTTCTCTGCCTTGGGTGGAACAAGCGTGTCTTTGGCCATATTGGGCCAAGAGGCTAACATGTGGGAATAGAGATGCCCTTTTCATTTCAAACATTTTTTTAACTTTTATATATGACATATAAAGCAAAAGTAATGCAGAACTGTTTCCGTTTTTCCTTCAGTTTTTAGGTAAATAAAGCTTAATTTTGCAAAATGCACACGTACGCACAAGGGAAAATGCAATCAGCATCTTATGTATATTGAACTTTGGGGTAGTTAGAAAAAAAAATCATAGTTTTGCAACAGCTGTGATCTTTCTGTTTGAGAAATTACTGAGCATTTTGGCTGCTGTCTTGCAATGTTTTTCATTACTGCATAATATGTTTATTATGCATTACTAAACCTCGTTTTGGAGGAAATACATTGTGACCATTTCAAACTGTATCAGGTGGAAACTCAGCTTACAGCTTCCCATCCCAGATGCAAAATTTTCTATGAGGTATTATGTAAATCAGCAAGCCATTTTTAAAAATGAAAAGGTTTTTTTCCCCCTCAAGCAAAATTGCTGCTGTTGTAGCCAAGGTCTAGGTTACAAATACAAGCTTTAGGGTAGGATAGATAAAATCTTCCAGTGTTTTGAAAAATCACCAGAAAACATAATAATCTTGCTCATTATCTTTCTGTACAGTGTTGCTACATATGATTGTTACCATATAAAGTCTCATTGAAAAGTCTTTGGTGTTCATCAGAAGGTGTGAGAAATTAATAAGGTATTTTTGAAGGTGTATGCATAGTTCTTATGTAGCCAGAATAAACATTTAGGAAGCCTTGATTTTAGGCTCTCATTTGTCTAGTGCCATACTTCCTTGGCACTGACAATATAGCAGTAGTCTACTTCAAGCCTTACTACAGCATACATCTCTTGGCAAGGGCACAGTGTAAGACCCCCACATAAAACAGAATAAAATATTTTTGTGTATATTTCACTCACACATACACAGAATGATATATGCTCTGAATTCTTCCTGGGTATTTCAGATGCCCTTGAGATCAGGATGAAGCAGTGACTTAGCACAATATGATTCTGGAAAGCAGATCCTACACAATTCTCCAGAAATAAGAAAATCCACACAGCACAGGTCAAGTGAAAATCCCAACAGGTCTCAAGCACCTTTTCAGTTTGTCATACAAAAGATGGGAGGAGAGGGAACATGGAATTTATTTGGAATAGACCAGTGATTATAAAAGGCCCAATTCTTAAATGCTTACATTGTGTACTACTTCACTTCATAAGTAACCTTTTTGAAATCAACAGAACTTCTTGAGTAAGGTATTATTGTTGTGTGTAAGGATATCAGAATCTGTTCTATACTCACGAAAACAAATTCATGAGAGTCATTTCAAAATTGGTATTAAAAGATCCTGGATCATGGTAAATTGAGCATGATTACGGAAGGTGCTCAGGTACCAGGGTGCCAAATGTGGCATAAGAGCCTGAATGGATTAGAACAGAATTTAGACTTTTTGCATAGTGGGGAGGGGTTATGACATGATTTCCTCTTGTACCCCTCATTTGATACTTCTAGGTTTTGTCCATGTTTCCAGTATAATTGAAACTTGCAACAACTAAATTTAAATGCAGTCATATAGTCCTAGACTGTAAGGCAAGAAGAGACCACCAGATAATCTAGTCTGGCCTCCTGTATATCACAGGCCACCAACACACATTAAACCCAACAACCCAAATTAGACCAAACTATTAAAGACTACAGGAGACTAAACTATTATGTGTCACTGGCACAAAATAGGAAGGACCAAGGTGCACCAATACCTGAAGCTCCTGCAATGGCAGGGAATTGATTAAGTGAGATATACTCAGATAGTCCTGGCAACTGACCCGCAACCCATTGCAGTTCTGTTAGTGTAAATATGGATGACAACTCTGAATCATAAGCAGTATGAACAAAGATCTTTTTCCTCTGAGAAGCATATTCAAGTCACATTAGAAAACCATGCTATAGACTGCCTTGGGAGTTGTCTGTAGTACAATTTGGCAAATATAGCTCTCTGGAAAAATAACCTTGTCCATCCTATTCAGGGAATACAGAAGCCATCCTAGAACATAGTAGTACAGCTGACAACTGTGTTTAAATATGGTTGTCAAATGGTTTTGGCCATACAGTGGTCAGGGCTTTCTACATTAAGGATGTAATTATTAGAGCACCCATATCTCCAACTATAATCAGTTGGAGCTGTGAACAACAGGTCCTAATACTATTGCTATTACTATAATGTAATCTTAGTATAGTCCTGCGTTCCTTACGGGAAGTATGTGATTACTAATATTTATCATTTATATTTCAGTAGTGCCTAAGGGACTCAACCAGGTCATGGCCCCATTGTTCTGAACACTGAACAACATCTAGACCCCCGTTCAGCAAAGGACATAAGCATGTGCTTAGGTTGTTTGCTGAATCAGGCCCATAGCAAATAACATTCCATGTCCCAAAGAGCTAACAGTCTAGAGTGTGTCCTTGAGACCTAACCTACCAGGACAGACTGAATGACAAGTATGATTTTATTTTCCGTTACTCAGGGAGGGATTTGACTGGGAGACTCTGATCCAAGAATGCTCGGCTCCCAGCCCAGCCCATCCCATGTGGAATCTTGTGATGGAGAGTAAGTCTGTCCTGACCACTGTATCTCTTTAAGGGCTATTGGGTGAATGTACTATAGATCAACTCATTTTGCCACCTATTTATTTTAGTACAAAAAATGTTAAATCATTTTCTTGCTCTGGGTCATCACCTGATGTGATTCTGTTCCTCTATGTATATGGGGTACATTTATATTTTGGTATTGGTATTTAACAAATATTTTGTTGTTCATCGATATGCTTTGTATGCTATGTCTGTTTTAAATTAAAACTGCCAATGGATAGTCAAGCAGTAATTTTATCAGAAAATCACAGTGATATAAGAGCTACCTGGAAATAAATTATGTCCATACCTCTACTTATCATAATCTGCCACCATAAAGATTGGCTGCTTTACTAAATGAAAGAAATCTGTTCAGACTTGTTGGATTTCTACTTGAGACAAAACACATTCAAGAATAGAAAACCTCAGCATGCAGCACCTGCATGATAGTAAGTATGATTAATATCAGTTTGAGTTGCCAGTACTTTTACGTACTCAGTGTAGACACTGTAAACTTCACATTAATCATTTCCAAGCTGTGGCAGGACCAGCAAACACCACCTTTAGTGAAAAGAGCCAAATGATTGGGAACATATTCAGAACAGCTTTATTTCATTGACAGACAGAACAGCTTTTTTCTTTTAAACTCTGATTTAAAAACCTGTTTTATTTACTCACTCATTATTGTAGTCATTCATATTTATGTAAATCTGAGCAATTTGCAGTTGGATTATTTATCACAGTTTATTGGCAGGATGTGGTCACATGAAAAAGATCCATTCTAATAGCCTTTTTTCATGTGGTTACACAGTGCTAATGAGAATTACTCCATTATCAGCTGAGAATGAAATGGTAGAGAAGAGAAATGTCCTTAAAGTTGAACATCAAGGGGGGAAAAGTTCTTCCAGTTAGTAATTTTCTAATTGTCAGAATAGATTTTTTTTAAAGTAGATTAAATAAAACAGATTAATTTGTTAAGCAAGTATGGCCAATGACTGTAATTTCAGGAATTAAGATAGGATAAAATTAGGAAATAAGTCATTTTGTTTTGACCCATACGTGTATTATAGACTTTAGTTAGTTAGTGCATACATAAAAGGGAATTCTTCTTATACCTTTAAAGCAATTTTATTCTCTCTCTTTCATCATTATTCTGAAAACAGCTTTATTAAAAAGAAAACAATATGAACAAACTGCATTTATCTAGGGTTTGGTGAACATTAATATCTAAGGTTTGCTGTTTTTCTTGGTTGATTTCGTAAATAAGGTAATAACACTCCAAAGCAGAAAGACAAAATCAGTCTCTTCATGCAAATGCACTAAGTAAGGCAATGTGGCACTGTCCTTTTGTCCCCTGCTCCTGGGATATATAGTGCTTAGCGTATATTAAATTCATAACCCCTGTAATTAACATCTACCTCAGTCAGCCACAGTATCTAGATTTACCTTGAGGGCTCCAGGTAGTCTGGATAGGTCACCACTATTCTGCTGCTACATCCAGGACAAAGGTGACTGGCGAGGCTTGGACCTTCATATAAATCACATGACTGGATCATCAGAATACTGAGCTGCACTCTTCAGATCACTTTTTAGTAAATTTGATTTTGGGATTCTGTCTGGAAAGGGAACGCTCTTACTCAGCAATAATCAGTCAGTAACTTGTATTTCATACACCTAAAGCTCGAACTTCACAGTATTTGAAAAGCAACAGAGGGTCCTGTGGCACCTTTAAGACTAACAGAAGTATTGGGAGCATAAGCTTTCGTGGGTAAGAACCTCACTTCTTCAGATGCAAGTAATGGAAATCTCCAGAGGCAGGTATAAATAAGTATGGAGATAACGAGGTTAGTTCAATCAGGGAGGGTGAGGTGCTCTGCCTCTGGAGATTTCCATTACTTGCATCTGAAGAAGTGAGGTTCTTACCCACGAAAGCTTATGCTCCCAATACTTCTGTTAGTCTTAAAGGTGCCACAGGACCCTCTGTTGCTTTTTACAGATTCAGACTAACACGGCTACCCCTCTGATACTTGACAGTATTTGAAGTACAACTTAAGAACAATTGAAATCATTTTTATTTAAAGCACTAGTGGCCCAGATCCTTGGCCCCCATTCTAGCTGCTTTGCACTCCTTAAGCAAGACAAAGCTATCGAAAGGCTTGCCTAATGGGGCAGCTGGAGACTCCCCTGGTTTCTCCCTGGGTGACTCTTCCACCACCTGTCCCTCAATATCCCAGCATAGCAAGAGCTTGCTGGTGCTACCTGGCTAGTGGAGTCCTCTCCAGGGGAAGTTAGGGCGTAATTTGGAGCCTCTATATTAAATTCCAGTACATTATATCTATGCGCCATTGTCAACATTTCCACACTTTTTTCTTTTTGTTTCCTGTCTGTATTTATGTGCCCTGCATAAATACATGCAAAAACATAATGTACCATGACGGCTAGACAGATAGAAAATGATTACTAGATGTGTCATTTCATCCTTCCTCTTGTACTGTGGTGTAGACGCCACCGCAAAAGGATTAAACGATATCTGTTCCTCAGAACCACTGAGTGGCCAATGAGAGTTGTGCTGATAGACACTTTTCAAGCTATTCATTTTTCCTGTTAAAAATTGGGCATTTTTAAATGAAAATTTTGCAAAAGTATTTTTGATTTTTGAAAATTTCTGGATTTTTCTGGTGAAAACTGACCACCAAATTTTTATGTTTTTTTTCTGTCTCTTGCCCCACCCCCCCTTTCTCAGTGACACAAAAGGAAAATGGGGACGGAAAAGGATAAAAAGGAAAAACTGAAAATGGTCATTGTTATTCTGAAAATACTTTGTAGGCCATTAATCTGGGGGTTTTCTTCCACTTCATGGCCTCTTATTCTCCCCATTGCCAGCAAACTATGGATGGAGGGACAGATAAATATTTATCTACTGGATGTTCACCTAAAATGCCACAGCTAAGATCACCTTTCATTTGACCATATCATGCTTATTTCTAACTTTTCTCACTGGCCTCCTCTCTTTTTTTAACATCGTGTTCAAGCTACTTGTCTAATTCCTCTCCCAGTTGGGTTTCTTGTCTCATTTCTTCAGTTTTTATTTCCTCCTTCACTCCTCTTACATACCATATCCCCCCCAACTCTCTACAACTTCTCCCTTAGTATTCTCCTCTTGCTGTCAACCTCACACCTTTTTTCAATCCTTCGCTTACTCTTTATACACAACAGACTTTACCATTGACTTGAATGGGGCCCAAGATTTCACCCCATTTGTCAAGGTCTTTTTCTTGAACTATATTTTGTGTTGGTTAATCTCTTCTTTGTTGTATAAAAGACCTGGAATAACAAATACACACCCTAGGTTTTTGTTTTGGCGTTTTAGATTGAAAGAGCGTCCAGGTGAAATGGTTTTGCATCTCACTCTTTCTTGTCTTTGTGAAGTGCCTGAACTAAAGCAACTGAATACTTGAAATGCAGGCACAAGCACAATTTACCTAAAGATGTTGTACTTAAAGAGAGATCAAACTTGGGTGCATTTAGAAGACAACATTAATAAAACTTAAAATAACTTCATATTAGGGAATGAGGCTGCTATTTCTTAATGAAACTCTTGGGCCATTTTATCCAGGCAAAGTGTTCATTTTGTTCATATAATAGAAATCCAGATAAAACAATCACATTTCTTTAGTCACTGGAAGCTGTGAATTTTAACAATCATGTTAATGGTTTTAGATAACTAGAAATGTAGACTTAATAAATCTTAAAAATTTCAATTTAGAATTTTAAAAGCCAAATGGCATGTTCCCGTGTGCCTTTCATTTCAGCTTCCTAGTGGAATGAGCATATTTCTCAATAGCCATGTACTTTCATCTGCCTCTAGTTCATTTGTCTCTTATTATCTTCCAAACCTGCAAGTCAGAACAGAGAGAATTACAGTTTTGGTTCCACATGCTACCCTTGAACAGCTAATTGTGGGTTTACAAGACCAAATCCTAGATGGCTTCCTGTATATTCCATTATCTGGCATAAGATCCAGATTTGATTCCTAGGCTAGTTCATGGCATCAGAAGATCAGTGTTCATACCAATCTAACCAATAGCAGCAAAGTAATTTATCTCTTCAAACCCTTTAGTGTCACCCACTACCAAGATGTGAGCTGACACAGACTCTCCCAGTCTGCGCTGATGTGCAATCAGTGGTATCACAGTCCAGTTTTCAGATGCAGTTTAGGGGACTGTCCCAGAAAGTCTCATCTGTGTACCTCTCTGTCTCCCTTAGCTCTTCCAGTTCAGCCACTGTGGTCTCAAAAGTCCGTACTCGGTCTCTGAGGGCATGAGATCTCTGCACTGAATGCACACAAGCCAAGTAATAATACATGTTGCATTCACTGCAATAAACTGGATATAGCCCCCACTCTGCTACTGGACTTCTGCCTGCATTCTGTTTACTCGTGCAGCTTTTTTCAGGGGGCTGGGTATTGGCTGAGTTGAGAGAAGGTTAGGTGTACGGTGTATCTGGTTCTCTCACTCCCTCTCTAAACTCCCTTGCAAAAGTCCCCTGTTTGCTGCTTCTGTTCGCTAGCTCCTATGTTCGCTTAGGAGCTGGCTATTTAAACCTCTGTTGTCCCTGAGAACATAATGACCAAGGAGGATACATTAGCATTTGATCATTGTTTATGTTTGATGTCTCTGTTGTGTAAATACCAGTGATATGGACTGATGTTTGTTGATTGCTATATAAATCCTTTGAAAATTATTGCAAAGAAATGGGAAAATATAACAAATGCTTTACAAGTAATATGTCTTCTTTTATCACCTATTGGTTAAATCAGTGCTTTAGTGTTTCATGGGCTGTGTATGTTAGAAAATCAAAAAGTGATGACATTTTCTGTGTTTATATTGGCCCATTTTACACTCTTTATTGCATCATTAGCACAACAGCCAAAGTATGCTCATAATAAAAGTGCTCATCCGTCCCTTCACTGTTATGTAAACTGACACTATGTTTGTTCTTTGCTCTTAGGTGGGTTTCATTTGCTTTCAGTTTGTATTTTCATAGAAAGAAGAACTTACATGCTGATCAAGCCTTATTATGAAAGCCCACCCTTGCACTTTCTGTGGGATTTGGATTGGTTAACCACTCGCTGTTATGATAAAACACCACATCTATAGCATCATCATTAGCAAGCTACTTGATTTACTTTGTGGTGGTGGAATGTGAGAGAAAGAAAGGGAGAAATTGTGTAGCTGGTATTTGAACAAAAGGCGCTAGTCACCATCCTCTGTCATGCGGAGAAACACCCTTAGTAAACGATACAGGCCAGATTTTCAAAAGTAGTCTCAAAATATGACCTGCAAGTTTTCACATCCAATGTGAGGTTTTGATTTGCATACACACTAACTCAGATTTGTACTGGCATCTTTCCTTTGTGTGTGCAAACCAGGGAGTTACATACGCAGTTTACATGTCAACTGCAAATCTAAGGGGTTTTTTTTGCACACACACAAAAACTGGAAATTGAGTCTTGTTGAGACTCCTTGGAATATTTGGTTCTAAAGTTGTTGAGGAAAGATGAAAAGATGATACTGATAGCTGATTATATGTAAGATAAGTTTTGTTTCCCTTTTTCCAAACCTTACAAGAATGTGCTACTATGGAGGTATGGCTATATGAACATCTGTTTTAAAATAAACAATATAGTAGCAGACTGTTAGAGGAAGTGGTTGTGTGTTCTTGGCCTTGTGCTGTGGGTTCCTTTTTTTTTCTTCCATGCTTGAGAACTAAAACTTCTTTTAGCTACTGCCTAGCATGTCACATTGTTACAAAACATTTATTTCTCCAGACAAATCAACAGCCCTGTGTGCACGGTCTTGCAGGATCACATTCTGAGCTTTTCTTTTGATCCATTGGAAATAGAATTCCATGGAAGAATGGACGAGGACAGAAAGTACAGTACTTAAAATAGTTGTATCCTTTTCTTCTTCATGTCCTCTCCTAATTTGTCTATTTTGATTACAGCGTGTATGCTAGCCAAGAGCAGAGTTATTGTTTTGATGTAACGTATAAAATCTCAATGGAACAATTGATTTGTGGATATCTTACAAATTAGTTTTATAGTATTACAAATCAGTTTATGTCTGTCAACACAATAAATGCTAAATTAGAAGCTTTATCAGCATGCTAAAACCTGCTGCAAAATTTGAATGGATGTAATAAATTCACCATCCTTGCTAGTGCTTGCTGTTGTCCATGCTGTACCTGTCCTGTGCATAAATGAATGACATTATTGCCAATCTCAGCATCTTCTGAGAACACTAAAACTTCAATTTATTTTACCTATTCTCTTCTCTTGCTCCAACCACCACTTCTTCTCTTGCACTTCTACTCTGAATGCTCCACTCAGACTGACTTTTCCTAAAATAAAACATACATCATGTAACATCACATTGGTTACTTTGCTTGGATATTCTAACCCCAATCATATGCTCTTCAGCGCAGGTACTGATGTCTTCCTACCAGTATGTGTTGACAATGGATTCGGACCTTTGGGAGTTACCACAGTATAAAACAGGATAATAAAAGTTGCCTTCTGCTTCAGAGTATATAGAAGATATATCAGTTCTAGGCAAGCCCCAGGAAAATTATTTTTGCACATTAGGCCAGATGGGCTGCTGAGGATGGGCGCGTGAAGGAGCTCTCAGCACATGGTTCTTGCTCTTCAAGTGAGAAGCCCCATCTGTGCAGTTCTGCCTCCCCCACCTTTGTGCATAGCAGAGCTGGGGATCTTTTTGTAAGGAAGCGGGTAGAGCAGACAAGAGCAGGGAGAGACAACCAATGGCCTGAGATTGTATTCACTTTGCTCAGGCTTCCTCTGTGCTGATAAACTTCCATTGCTCCAAGGGCAGTGGTAGACAGGGGAGTCCCGGCAGCATGCTCCTGATGGTGTCATCCTGCCACGGAGTAAGATGGGGTCAGGAGGACCTGGAGACAGCACAGAGGCACAAGGCCTTCATGCTCAGCTGATCCTCTCAAATTCTTAGGCTCTGATGGCTGAATCTCTCATCCATTCTATCTAAGACTAACCCCAGCCTGGCAGCAGAGACTCCGTGATGTTTCCTCCCTTTAAACCTATACCATGGGGTTTTCTGTGGGAGGGGAACATCCAACTCTTAAAAAAAAAAGATATTAGCAGCAGAGATCATCATAGATCATGGCATAGTCAAAGATGAAGCTGTTAACCAGCGGCGGCTTCAGGCATCAGCCTGGGGCGGCAAGCCACGGGGGGCGCCGTGCCGGTCCCTGTGAGGGCGGCAGGCAGGCTGCCTTCAGCGGCATGCCTGCGGGAGGTCCACCAGTCCCGCGGATTCGGCAGCAATTTGGTGGCGGGTACGCCGAAGCCGCGGAGGCAGCCTGCCTGCTGTGTTTGGAGCGGCAAAATAGCTAGACCCACCCCTGCTGCTAACATTAGATAAACAGAGGTATTATCAGTGTTTAATCTTTGTGAGAAAATGTATTTATGGTCTGACTTTGTAGTATTTGAATTCATTGTTATAGCTAATGGACATCTCATATTGTCTTAAATCACTGGCTCTTTACTGTGCCAAATAGTAATAGAAACCTTAGAGCTACCATAATTTGGCACCTATGTTTTGAATTGGTTGCCAAAGGAACTTAGAGGGGGGGAAAATCACTTGAAACATTTTCCAAGCTCTCTCTCTCCGAAATGTGTTACAAGGCTTGTACTTGCTGAATACATACTTTATGCAAACTGCATAGTTACTATGCCACATTAAATGAGCTAACCTGGTGAGCCAACAATGGAAAGGAGGATTTAATTTAGGGGAGCAGCAATTACCAAGGAACACAATAGAGATGTTCCTACAAGTGTGAAACCTACTCTGATACTGCAGTGAAATGGTTTGCTCTGTTAATGAATGATCTGTGAAAATACCCATTGTGAATATGTGGTCAATAATTTTTGGCATCATTTATGTGTTTATCTTTACATAAGCAACCACCTACATATTGCTGGTACACAACATTGTAACCTATCTTCTATTGTGTGAGAAATTAATGTGGAGGGTCATGAGGGTTGAATGAGGGACACCCATTTGATTTGGACTGTTTGTGAAAATGACTTGTTACAAACTGCAGAACTGTCTGCATGGCGCCTATAGATAAGAATATTATCCCTTGTTTCCAGCAGTTGAAACTCAGAGGTTTTCTGATCCTCAGCACGGAGAGCATGTTACCTTTGGTTGCCTGTTTCAAAGATGTTTGAATTGGGTTCTTTCCCCGAGAGACCCATTAATTCATTGCACCTCTAATACCATCCTATCATAGCTTATGTTCTAGAAAAGCACCACCATCAGAAGACTTCATGGTAACATACAGGAATTTAAATATAAAAAGAAAGGAATAGAGAGAAAGAGTTTAATCTAAGTTTTATGAGATAATCTGGGGAATTTTGCAAGAAACCTATTGTTTATCTCTTCCAGCTCTCATTCTTTGACGGGATAGACATTTTCCTATTTAAGAAAGACCTTTTCTTTGTTCTGGGAAAATACCAAGCTGATCATTGCACTGTATAGCAGATTTTTCTCTTGAAAAACTGTCTTGCACATGATTAACTTTATAGTACATAATAGAGAGAGAGAGCTCCAAGGTGATGGTTAATGGCATTTGAAAAACCGTTGTTAACCTCAGTTTATAAAGATTTACACAGAGCCCTTAATACAATCAATATTTTGATTATCCTGCTATAAATAAATGTTTATGAATAGCAGAATCCTTATGTAGTAGATAAATATTTAAAAGATTTATCCAAAAACCTCCATTTTCCTATTCCGGACTTATAGAAATTGGGAGGGATTGCTCACTTTCTTCTGAAAAGTAATTTCTTGTTGTGAAGAAAAGTTTTCAGAGTGAAGTTTTGTTTCATATAGATATAGATATATATAGATATATACACACACACACATATATATACAGAGAGAGAGTTAATTTCCCATTCTGATTAATTTTTGTGGGGGTGGCTGAACTGGGCAAAGATCAATGATAAAGTGAGGTGGGGAAATGCAAATTAGAAACACAGTGGAAAACAATGAAAAGGCACGAACACTGGAAAAATAAAAGGGCGGCCAAACATCATCAGGAGTGAAGTGGTTAAGGAGTTGCCGCAACAGGAAGTGGGTGAAACGCTGTTTTCAGCGTACTCATGGGAACCGAATTGGAAAGTGTTGTGGTAAAAGTGTGTGGAAAAAAAAAAAGGGTCTTGAGTCAAGCTATAAATATCTGTTCTTCTTTGAAGTCTGGTGACCAACAATTAATGTTACTGGAAATCTCATAAAGAGTTGTTGTTTCATGAATTGGTGTGCCTGAATGGTGTGCACAGTAAGGTTAGATTAGCTCATCTCCGTAGGCTTCTTTTATAGACTCAATGTTTCTGAAACTCCTGGGGCAGATAAATAATGGGTGTTGAAAACAGCTTCCATTCTATTCCTCTGCTCAGTGACATCAGTTACTGTCCCTTCTAGCACCATCCAGGTAATGACACTGAGAAAAAGGGATGTTTCTAAGGAGTGTGTGTCAGGAACCAGGACATGGCCACATGGGCAGTCATGTTCAGTGATTAGAGCCGTAGACGGTTGGGTCTGAGGAGTTGAGCCAGAGCCAGTAGCAGAGGTCTAAAGCCAACCATCAGGCCAAAGTCAATAGTGAGGACTGGAGCCAAGGGCTGAGCTGGAGTCAGTAGTCAGGGGCCATAGCCAAGGGTCAAACCAGAGTCAGTAGCCAGGAACTGGAGGGCAGGGTGAAGAAGTATGGACCAGGAACAGGGCTTGGCCCACTATACTGTACTAACTAACTGTGTCCTTGGTTCCTTATGACTCAGTTTGCTCAACTATATGATTTTTGTGTGCTGTACAACTACAGCAGAGGTTCATCTAAATCACTCCAGTGTCCAGGTGCTATTATACACCTCCGAGAGTGCTCTTGGTCCTTTGCCTCTTTGAATTGGGTGCACAGTTTGCAACCTTACTTTCATGTAAAAGATCCACTCCAGTGCATGTGTTGTTTGCTCAGTTGGTCCTTAGTCTGTTCACATTCAGTCTTCAGTCTTTGTTTCCAGTCAAATAAATTCCAGCAGGATATGAACTGAGATTTAAATCAAGAGACAGATCTACTGTACACAACTTTCAATGCGCTACTGTTGCAGGACTTTATACAAACGTCTGAGCTTTAAAATGCCTCTTTTGGACTGATATTATTGTTTAAGTAAAACCCATTTCTGATTGGCTCACCAAAAACTTCAGCCCACCCTGAAGGCTCTGTTTTGCATTGAAATTATTCAAAAATTTGCTGGAGGCTGTGTTTAGATTTTAATTCAGTCCATCCTTTCTCCTCACATATGGACGTGTTTCTCCCTACAGCTGCAATCTGCAAAAAGGAGCTGTAGTGCTGAGACATACTGTACTGTAGCTGAATCAGCCTAACATATGTGAAGGGACTCTGAATTTGAATTAGACATTAGGATGGCAAGAGCTTTTTCTTTACTGAATTTGAGATTCATTTGCAACATGGCACATTTCAGTGTGGTAATACAGAACAGGATTCAGTGAATTAAAATGGGTTTTGAACCGTCTTCTAAATATGGCACCCACTTTAGGAGCCAATTAGAATAGGCCTGTGTTTAAACGTATCAGTGTTTCCATTGCTCTCTGTGTTCATCCAAGAGAAAACCTCTTGAAGTAGTTTGACAGAAAGGAGTTTATGGATAAAACACTCTATGGGTGAAATCAGTGGGAGTTTTGCCATTTTCTTCAATGGAACTAGGATTTCAGCCTATATTTTAAAAATATCCTGCATTGCCTGCATCTCCTCGGTGCTGCAAAACGTACCTGTAAAGGAAATCTGTGTTAGAATGAAGCATCAAGATGGATGAGTTAAGTGTCTAGATGCTTTTGTAAATCCCACTAAGCACTATCTGGCCTTTTGCAAATAAGAAATAGAGTAGAATAATGTCTTATTTAAACAGGACTTGGGAACAAATGTTTACCTTTCAAATTCTACTTGTAACCAAAATTTGCATGTTTATCTTTAAATATTTTTTTAGAAACATTTGATTTCCAGGCAAAAGAGTTTACTCCCATTTCAGACTCAGTACTGTTTGTAAAGGTATAATTTTAAGTGAAAAACAAAAAAAATCAACCAAATAAATGCTGTTTCAGAAAAAAAATAAAAAGGCCAGAAATCCAGGGGTAAGATGATTTCAAATTTTCCATAAAACAATATTTGCATCAGGACAATTTAGCACATCTGTCTGTCCACAGCATCAGTCTTATTGCCATCATGACATCGCTGTACATATGACTTAAAGCTATAGTGCAAAAAGGTGTGCATTTACACTGTGATAGATAATACACGCTATCTTTTATAGTGAAGAGAAAGCTTTAGATTAGTAGAATCCCAAGATATGTTAATGCAGTTTTAGAATATTTTCAGCATCTGTTGCTTTTTCACCTATTAATGGTTAACGATGTCTTTAATTCTTTAAAAAAAGAACAGGAGTACTTGTGGCACCTTAGAGACTAACAAATTTATTTGAGCATAAGCTTTCGTGGGCTACAGCATCCGAAGAAGTGGTCTGTAGCCCACGAAAGCTTATGCTCAAATAAATTTGTTAGTCTCTAAGGTGCCACAAGTACTCCTGTTCTTTTTGCGGATACAGACTAACACGGCTGCTACTCTGAAACCTTTAATTCTTTGATGCTTATCTTTAGGTCTTTACTTTGTCATTAGTGCTGCTGAAAATACAGGCCGAGCCAATTGGAATTTTGACTGAATAAAGAATAAGAAAGTCTGAGTTTCTCTTTCCATGACCGAGATCTTGTTTGTATCTAGTCCTAAGGCTGGACTTTCTTGGCATGTGTCATTGCAAATGAAGGCACACAGTCCTGGCAATTAGTAGGATCCTAAGTTATAAATTAGTGTGTCCAACTCTGTATGTGATATAATCATTATGCAGCGTAAAACAGAATCCATACTTTTGTGTCAGTCCGACTGCAGTGGCATAATGTACACCACATGCTTTCTAATAGCCTTTGTTTGCATTAGGAAAAACATAACACCCTCCCACTGAGAACCAGAGATCCCCTCAGGTTCTTGTGAATATGACATTCAAAAATGTGGCTTTAAAGAGATTTTCTGTGTTGGCTGGGTGCATTTCACAATGTCCCTACACTGTCCCCAGAAGACATAAGATGTGCTAGTTCTGGGAACTTGTTATCAGAAGAGTCTAAATCTATTTGAAGGCATTTTAGTAAGTACTAGGTATCTAACATATCGCTTTAACTTTTAAGGGATTTACAGCAAGTGAGCTGTTTGTAAATACTGATTGGTCCATTCTCCTGAATACTTGTGTATAATTCTCATTCCAAGTTATGCTCTAATAAGTGGACAGCAATCAGCGTCCCTGCATCATGTTTCTGTCCCTTACGAATTAGAATCCTTAGGACCCAGTTCTCATCTGGCTTAAAATATACACAAGTCAGTGATTGCTATCAGAGTTGTGGTAAACTGTATTCCCAGAAATAGCATGGCAGCCTACAAATTAACCCATAATCTAGTTAGACTGGATAGAAAAAGGGGTATTGTTGCTTTTATTGTTTGCCTAAGAGCAGGAGTAGTAATCATTATTCCACTACCTTTGTTTATGTTAGAAACCAAATGTTATGTTCAATCCATGTTAAGACTGTGGATCAAACTGACTAAGAGTGTGAGGTGTAAATATTGAGCTGGCTAGTGTGTTCCACTACCCTGACCTGAAAACGGCAACTGTGTGTCATAGACACTGTACTATCAATAGCTAATGGAGATTCTACTTTGATTTATGTGCGGGAGCAGGTGTGGTCCTAGCTGTTTTGCTGGCCAGGGCGGAAAAAGGTTTTGCGGGCCCCCGCCCCAAAGCAGCTGAGCCAAACAAAACAAAACAAAAATCTAACCATCGTTGGCCAATCAGAGTAGAGCCAAAAAAAAAAAAAAAAAGGCCAAGCAGCACAGTTCCTCCTGAAAGAAGGTGCCCAGAGCAACTGCTCTGTTTGCCCACCCCTAGAAACTGTTCTGAGGATCTGGTTTCTGTCCCTGATGCTACTGTGTAGGTCTGAATGGGCACCAATTTTTTACACAACCAAACACATCCTGAAAACTATAATATTTTTAAGCTTTCCTGAACTGGAAATTATATGCCCTATTGCATTGCCCCAGGGTGTTAATGGCCAGTATATATTTTTTCCATAGGAGCCAGTGAAATGAACTCCTAAGCTCAGAGAGCTATTCTGATCACCAAGTCTTTGTATATTACAACAGCAGAGGTCACAGCCTCATTATGGGAGCCTTTTACAAGTTTAATTGTTTAGAAATATACTTAATATCTGCACATCATGTTTTGGCAAAAATTAATTACTGAACAATAATTGTATAATCCATGTTATATACATAATTCAATCTGAATATTGTGCGGCTGGTTTTAATAAAATAAATACAGCCTATTTGACATGTAAATGAGCAAATTAAAAGAATACACTAATGGATCATTAACCTCTTCTGAACTTATATTCTAAGTGAAAATCACATTAAGTGAATATCAGATGATGAGATAAACCTGCTAAAAGAATCCCAGTAACTGTGCCAAATGAGGTGATACCGCAGCAAAGAGAGCTGTGCTAAATAAATAAACCATTTTCAAATGTGTAGATGAACAGGTTGACAACAAGCCCAGATAGCATCTTTGGTGGCCAGTTATGAAATCTCAGGGCTGTTTAAGCTGAAAGGTGTTGTGGTCTGCTGTCCTTGTGGCTTAATGGTCAGAGGACAGGGTTAGAGAGTGGTTTAACATGAATGGGGAAAAATCCACGCTCCATATTTGGGGCATGTTGCCACTAAAAATGTAACACAGGTTTGCAAAAAGGCCTAGTTTGGAGATAAGAAATACTAGTCAAAATTCTTATCTCCTGCATCGATACAATACTATGTAGATACTGTACTATGGAAGCATGCTGATTGGAGGTCCTCGGCAATGGAAGGTGAAAACTCATGCACAGATGTTTCTAGTTAGCTCGTTAACAAATGACATAGATCAGTGCACTAGCTGCTCACCCAGTCTGCAAAGCATACATCTCTTAAGTCCCAAATGAACTGAGATTGTAAGTCTTCTCATACTACCTGGTAGAAACCAGCACACATTTCAGAAACCTATTGGCATTTTCTGCTCAGAAAAGGCCCAAGACTGGGGACTGCACAAATTAGAACTAAAGCACACTTGCCGAATTATGTGAGGACACTTACACTGTCCCTTGCACATACTTCTCTGACGCTAGCCAATGTTATCTGTCTTTCATGAAAGTTAGATTTTACCTCTTAAAATCACTAAAAGAGAATCATAAAATCCATAGTAAATGAAATATCTCTAAACCACCTTGATCACAAGCTGCAGTTGTGTTGGTACACTTGGGATCAGAAGTTGCTTTTGCATATCATTTTATTTTGGTAAATCTCCCTAGAAATAAGCTGCCGTGCATGAACAAAAAAGGGTATGAACCCTGGTCATGTTGTCAATTGGACACAAATTGTTCATAGAAAATAACATAATTTGACATGGAGTCAGAAGGGTAAAGAATTTGAAATGTAGCTATTTTAAATTAAAGCAGTATATTGCAGAATTCCATCCTAATGTGTAGATGGTTTTCCTTATTTAAGGTCAGGCTTTTCTTTTTTTAATTTTCTCTTTGTATTAAAAATAGAGCTCTATATGGGACAATGCCTTTTCCCTGTTTTAGGAAATACACGTGGTGGGGACCGCTAAACTGTGGTTTGCTTTGCAGCTTTAAATGGCCTTTATTACCGTAGCCATAAATAGCAAACCGCCCCAAATATTACAGGATTTTTGTTGGCTTTGACCAATGAAGTAGAACAAGACCTCTGAATACCCCATTAGTTCCAGTGCTGTGCTTTGACGACTTTGCATCGGCAGCTCTTTTTCCATGTAAGTCGCTAGCCTCACCCGTGTCTCTTAACAAATACTGTTGACAGGCACCATTGCAATTTTTCTGCATGTTCTGACAGTTTAATTCAGTACCTCCTGGCTAAGCAGCCAGAGCCTGAGGGGGTAATTCAGCACCTTGGCATCACACTGCTGCAATTAAAATAATTAAGAGAGTTGGGATAGGCTTGCAGAGCTTTCCTTCTTCTGCAGCTTTGTACAGACAGTGCACTTTCCAATCCCCACATGGAATGAATATAGGATCTTCCTTTAAAATAGATGGCCGTGGAATTTATTAACAAGATGTTTACATCCAGGTACTGAATCCATATGAATTTACACCCAACACACTTCTACCTCTCTCCATCTCCCTTTGTGTTTGACACCATTTCTTTTTTAAACACCATCAGCCAAAATACTGTACATCCCTGGTGTAACTCCTTCAACCTCTTTTGGCTAACAACAGGGACGCATTTGGCTCCAGACCTGCAGGCAAATCATTTATTTTAGGGTGCTTAGCAGAGAAAATTGAGCATCCTTTGTTACTAAAGTATAAATGTCAAAATTGTTAGCTTCCATTTCTGCTATTAAGGATGAAAGAGAAATATGACACCTATTTTACTAGTTTAATCAAGCCATAAAATAAAAAAAACAGAAGGGACAGGAAGACTTTTGTTTTTTTTAATATAGCCTTAAAGGATTTATTAGGAATCTTTTGATTTTATTTTGCCTATATATATAAAATACAGAAGAGAAAAAGTACACCCAATCTTTTTCAAGTCTACGTACCCTCATTACCTATACATTTAAGGAGTAATATCCTGCCCCTTTTGAAGTCAATGACAAAACTTCCATTGACTTATTTTGCCAGGATTCCATGCTGGGAGTGCATCCCATAAGAAATGTGAGTAAACTCCTTTCTTACTGTATGGTGCTAGCCATTGGAAAGGAACTGTGATAAACATGAGGCATTTGAAGTGAGCAAAAATATTCTGTTTTGTGTTAAGCTAGTCTGCCTTAAGCAGCATATAACAATATACAGGTATAGCACATACTAACCCAAGTGTTCTTATCTGCACTTACAGAATGTGTGTGCCTGATGCAACCTTTCTCTGGATCACTCATATCAAGCTCAAAAATGCTGCTCCTGTGTTTTGTCAATTACTGTAACATTAATCATGAAGGTGGGGACGGGGGGAGTGGGGGAAGGAGAATGTCTCAGCCAAAATTATTCCAGGGAAGTCTGCACTGCAAGCTCCGACCATGTTTCCACACATCAAAAACTGTGTGCAAAAGTCTTCTTTACATTTCCACATTGTACCAGTTCAAGAGGGTCAAAGGAGCTAACACATTAAAATCAAGGCTGGATAAATAGTATGCAGAGCTAATCTGGAATCTTGTCCCTTTTGGTCTTCCACAGTTCATACCCTTTAAACATGCTCCTTCTAGGCATGGGCTGCCATGCTTTTCCCACCTGCATTTCCTTTGGATTGTTTTTTGTTGTTTTTCTGTTCTTACTGCTAAATTTTACACTTTGCTCTGCATTTCCTCCAGCACCATTTTAAGGTACTAGGAAGAAGTTCTCCCACATCACAGATGGGCAGCAAGTGGGGTTGGTTTTTCGCTTTCTTCAGAGGGCATAATAAATTTGGCTAGGAAGGGGGGATTGTACTATAAAGTTATTTGTCACAACTGTATAACTGGTGTCCAGTGCAGGCTAATGAGGTAGAATTTGTCTCAAGCCTCACTCATACCTCACATAAGGAACGGGGAATAGGGGAGCTGGGCCTGAGGGCCAGGGGAGGGAGGTGTGGTTGTTTGCACACTGCCCTGGACTTATTCCGCCGCTGGGTTGTTGGTATAGGGAAGAGCAGCCTGGCAGTTCCTCATCCAGATCTGTTATGTTGTAGCTACTAAAAATGGCAGCCTTTGCTTTAGCAAATCTCTGCATTTGGTGTTGAATTCATTGTGGTGTCTGTGCCAAACTGGTTTCCTGGTTTTTAGGACACTCCATGTACCTTATTTTATCTACACCTTAATTGACCACCTGAAATGGCTGACTCCTGGTTTGCGTGTATGTATTGGGTGTTTACATGCATACAACATGTGAAAATGTATGTTCGGATTGCACATATCTGACTGTAATCTGGCCCTTATATTTCTCTAGTCCTCTGCTTCCCACTGTTAAAATTGGCAAAATACCTACCTTCTAGAGGTGTTGTAAGGCCTTGAAGGATAGGTGAAAAGTGTTCTTGTTAATAATAATATTGACTTTCTTCAGGTTGGTAGGTGGGCAATATAGGATTTGATATTCCCATTGTAGCCTGTGTTGAAACATGTGTTACTAACCAATAAAGCTCATCATAAATAATCTCATATTTGTTAGGTAAATGGCTGGTAGTGGCAGTTATTGCAATTCAAAAGGTTAATTATAAGAGACAATCTATCTTGTGTATGTGTGTGGTCTTCCTATTTCAGGAGCTAAAATACAATTGAGGATAGAATTTGCCCCAAGTTCATTACCTTGAAAATTGCAGTACACCCCATTGTTTACATCTTTGGTATTATCCAATATTTTTAATAGTAATTTAGTTATTACATAAACATCCAGGGTTGAAATTCTTGACAACAATTGCAACTGACTTCTATATTTCTGGGATATATAATGATCTAGGATAAATAACTTTATTACTGCAGTCCTGCTGATGACTTGATGTAAATTTGGTCCAGTTCATTACTTTGCCCTCATCTGAGCTTGAAGTTAGTCAGAGTATTATGTGATAGTGTAATAGATATGTTTTGATCTCAGTGCATAAGGACATACATATATAACTCTTTCTTACACTATCAGGAGCTATTTGCATTAACTCTGCACATATGGACATGTGGATATACACTTGTTAGATTTTCCTTTTGTGTTAAAAAAGGTGTGTTTAGGAAATATTAATTCAGCATTTCACCCATTTCCTGCATTCTGAGAATCGTCCATGGTGTGTGCCAGTGATGCAGTGGAAAGAATAGTTGTCATCCTAATGTTCAGACCAGGCCTCTCCTGTACATCGTGTCTCTGGATTCCAGGCAGGCTGCTGTAACTTTAAAAAGATTTAACAAAGAATGTACCTTCAGTAGCTAAGCTGAAATAAGAATGTCTCATGAGTTTAATGGATCAAACAGTGGTGATGGGTTTTATGGCTCCTTTTCACTTTAGGGCAAAGGGAAGAGTGAGCAGGGCAGGTTGGTTTTAAATTCAAGGATTTATGTTGTTAATCCTCCTGGCTAATTATAATTTATGGGATCCTGATAAATTAATATGCAGTTGCTATTCAAAAGGAGAGAATAGTGTAAAGCAAGCATAAACAAGTCTTGTTCATTTTTAATTTATTTCCACCAATGGAGAATATTAAATGAAATGAACACTGGGGCATTTCACAGGAAGTTTCATTTTCATTATTTATCTCCAGATTTATGGACTCGATACAACAATTTTCCAAACCCTTTTTTTGCCCCACAAAACAAATAATGTTTCAAGTTTTAGCATATTGACTACAATTTGAGATCAAAAGTTATATAATTTTATTGAAAGGAATTATCTTGAGCATTAAGATGGAAAAAGAAAAGCTTTTTATTGGCTATTTTTAATGCTGTGAATTTTAGCATTAATTAAAGTGAGGAGTTGACATCGGTGGCACTGCACACATTTCTCTATGCAGCTCTATGAATGTGCCTAAGTCCTAATTGGCAGATTACCAGCTCTGGGCTCGCTCTAGCAGAAATTGCTATAGTCCTGAAGTGTGTGTGTATATGACTGAAAAAAATCATGAAGAAGCCTTTACAGTTCTACATCTTAACTTTAAAAGTCCTTGTTCTTTGTTGTATCCACAGTTTTTCCACACAAACTATTTTTATAAGGTCAAACAAAATCAGTATACTCTAAGGTAGGAAGTAAAACCTGTAGTCTGCCACTTACATTAACCAGAACTTTTACAGATTCAATACCATTCTGCAAAAAATAAATTATGATGAGGCAGCGTCTGCCATTTTGGATGCATAGAAAATAGCTGAGCAATGATTAAACATATGCTCCTGCAAAGATGATGTTTTAGTTTCTCACTATACCATTTTAATTGCTTATAATCAATGCAATCTAAAACACTTGTGCAGACGTACACCAGTTATATGTAACAAGGGTACATTGTATGAAAGAATGTTGTGTTGCCAAATACATAGTGCATGAGGCATAGTTTTCTATTCTATTATGCTGGTTTTGCGCTGGAGATAAATACTGTACTGAGTCCTGTTTCAGACCTCATTCATTAGCTTCTTCTATACCATAATCCTTGCCTTGAGCAATGCCTTCCATGTTATCAAGTAAATCTGGCTACTGATGTCTGGTCCCAGAATACATGCGATTTCGAAGGTGACATCTTTTGCCAGATAGAGATTGAAGGCTTTTTACCATTAATTTTGCAGGAGGTTAGAATAATAAAGGCTACAAACCTTGAGTTTCTAGGTTGAGATCTGAGGAAAATAGTGATGATTTGGCCCTTTAAAAAAATCTTTTTCTCTTATATTATGTGCAGCCTGCAGAATTCTGTCCTGATTTCCTCTGATCACATAGAGTTATGTTGATGATGCTCCTTAGGAGTTTTTATGGGCTTTCCTCATGGGAAAGGGGTAAACTTTTTCTAAATAAATAGGATCTTCTTTTGCATCTAGATTCAGGACTTTTGGCACAAGATTTTAATAAATGAAAGTAGGTGTGAATCGCCTTCTGCTGGAGAGGCACCTAGTACAATTATATTGCTGGATCTTACTTGATTTTCTAAGTATACTAGGAGACGGTCTACTGCCATATTGCCCTTGGGTAAATTTTTCAAGAGCACCTAAATGACTTGGTGCTAAGGAGGCTAAGGCCTAGTCTATGCTAAAAAAGGCTTGCTGGTTTAGCTATACAAGTGAAGATATACTGACAGACCCTCGTAGAGTATATGCAGCTTGTATCACCAAAAGAGCGCTTTTGCCAGTATAGTTTATAGCAGTTCCCTGCATGAAATAAGCTATACTGGCAAAAGCACTTATATGTAGGGTTACCAGATAGCAACTGTGAAAAAACGGGATGGGGGTATGGGATAATAGACGCCTATATAAGAAAAAGTCCCAAAAAACGGGACTGTCCCTTTAAAAACGGGACATCTGCTCACCCTACTTATATGCCATTATGACTGTGCCTACAACAGGCTTTTGCTGGTATATAGATGTTGCAAAAAAACATGCCCCTAACAAACATTGTTATACCAGCATACGTTTCTACTATAGACTGGCCTTCGGCTCCTACAGACCTAAGTCTCTTTGTCACTTTTGAAAATGGACTTAGGTTCCTAAGTCACTTTGGAAAATATTACCCCTTGTTTAGTTTTGTCATCAGTCTGTGTCATTCAGAAATGCAATTTTTAGCTAATTTGGTCCTGCATGGTTCTCTTTCTTTCTTTCTTTCTTTCTTTCTTTCTTTCTTTCTTTCTAAATTTCCAAACTTCCAAACTTCCAGTTTAAGTTTAGCAGGTACCAAGATCCCCACAATTTTTGATTTTCCATCAAGAAGATAGCAGTTCAGCAAATAATCTGCTCCAACATTCTTTAGACTGAAAAACCCTATGTGCGTATCAGCCTCCCCACATGATGTTGCAAGAGGACCTGGGTTCAAGAAAGTCTTAGTGATAATTTTAAATTTTACATCTATTGGCCATATTTGGTATCTCCAGACTCAGCATCTTTTAATGATTTTGTTGATGCTTTGCAGCGAAGGAAAAACATTCTCTGTGCTGGGTTGCATATGCAGTAGAATGTGAGCCTTGACTTTTGAATAACCAACCAAGTATAACTCTTTAATGAATTAGAGCCAAATTCTTAGCTGGTGTAAATTGGTGCAGCTCCAGTGAAGTCATGGCAATTTGAACTAGCTGAGGATCCCTCTTTCAACTCAAATTAACATACACCTGCCTAGTGGTGCTGGAACAATTTGTATAGTGGAGCTGCTGGGAGTCATTGAACCAAACTGTAAACCCTGCATATAATGAAATCCACCTCAAGCCCAGGGATGCAGCAGCACTCCTAGCACCCCTAGTTCCAGCACCTATGCACCTGCCTGCTCTTATGTATAAAATTGCAAGCTAGTAGTTGCAGTAAAGTGAGCATGATGGGGTTAACGGGGTACCCAGACTGTTATGGGATAAAGCCATGCTCCGCCCCATCCCTGACTTCTTGGTTAGTCAATGGGAGTGCCTCCCTCCCATACACACACACACTGTTGTGATGCCGTTAAATAAAGCAGCAAGTTCCCAGGTTGCAGTCCTGTGAGAAGACTGATTTTGTTGTTGCTGCTGCTGCTGCACTGAGCGGTCCCTTTACAAATGGAATAGAGAAGTACCAAACAAATCTGATAAGAAATGTTCTGCCCTTATTTTTAAAACTGCTACAGCATAAGCAAGATTGGTCCCTTAGTGAATAAGAACAGTATATTCCTGAAGACTTTTCCTAGGGGTCAACTGGGTAGGGTTGAGTGAGGATTGAGGAGGGGAAATGAAGTAATCTCAGTTGGAGTATGCTCGGGATGGGAAGTTTTTCTGGGTTTGGGAGATTTGTTTTTAGGGTTAATTGAATGTAATTGTTTTAAAAATATGTAGTGGATACAGAGTATAAGCAAACCACAGTAACCATCTCAATAAATAAATGACTCTAAATATTGAATTGAGTAATTTAACACTGGACTTTTTTGGGTAGAATTGCTGTAAATATCCTGTGCTTTGTGGGGGATTTGGGAAAACCTTGTTGCTGCTGAGGGAGGTAGAACAATTGGGCAAGGATCCAAGGGGGTGGCTGTTAGCTCTCCACTGAAAAGTGATTGGTCTGGATCTGCATTGAGTCTGCCTTGAAGGAGAGGGTACCAACAAAAGGATTAGCACACACAAATAAACTGGAGTAATAGAAATCAGTTGGGGTTGGCCGGTTGCTCAGCTCACTGTAAAAAATTAGAGTGAACAATGGCCATGACCACAGTTACGAGTCATTATGTCATCTATCCAATTCTGGCTCAATGTAACAAAATCAGTCACGTGAATTATGGGACACAAGGGCCATATTGTAATTATTGTTGGGGAAAAAACGTCCTGTAGGAAAATGCTTCCAGCAGCTTTGGACCTTGTACATTTTAGTCAAACTTTTAGAATGCCCCATGCCATAAAGGCTCTTACAGACTTGACAAAGTGTATCAGATAAACACATATTTAAGATTAAGTAAATACATATTGGGAAATCTAGGACAGTATTTACCCAACAGACTATAAAAGTTCTTAGGGATAAACGGTTCTATTCGAGTTACTGGGTAAATAATGGGCCTTCAAAACAAAACCTTTAATACTTATTTACCCAGTGGAACATTCCTAGTCTGAAATGTCGCATGACAAGCTTCAATGCTGACCCTCTTAGCCTTGTAGCTTGGTGCATTTTTGTGTCATTTAGGGGTGTTGGTAGATCAGGTTTTTGTGTATTTGGAATAACTGCAGTTCTGTTGTGTTTGGGAGTTGATTAAAAATTGGATTCCACTGCACAACACCCATAAAACCTGGCAGTGTTGGTGAGCCTTTGGCTTTTCTGCCTTGAAAGTGTTCATTACTATGTCTGATTTTTTGGGTTAATTTTTCTATGAAATGATAGTAGAACTTATTTCCCCCCTCCCCCTCCCCCCGCACAGCCACCTACCCTTTTTAACTTCCGCTTCCAGTCCAGTTCATTATTATAATGAACAAGACTCGTCTTGATGAATTCCATTATAAGTTACACAGAAAGCGCATGCAAATATATTATATTTCCCCATGTAGCGTTACCATGAAAATCTAGCATAAATGGTTAATGTGGCCTAGCTCATGCATGAATAGAGTTCTCTGCTGTGTAAACTACGTCAATAAATACCTCTGTTGAAACTATATCACGTTTATTTAATATGTTTTTTAAAAGACGTTTTGAACCTTCCAACATGAATAGAGAACTCTGAGCAAAGGGGGAAAAATACCTAAGGCCTGTTTCCAGCAAATGTTGAAATTGTGAGGAAGGGTTCAGTTGGGAAAAGTAGGTTAAAGCAAGGGAAAGTCAGTTACTCACTAAAGCAGCACGAGACTGTAATAATAAATAATATTGAATGTTGGGATATTAAAACAATTCGTTCTTGGCAAAGCAAAGGGAGGTTTTTATTCCCTCCAGTAACTCCGGGTTGAACAAAATACTACTTATATGCTGCAGATTTTAATATAGCATCATGTTCCTATAGGTACAATAAAATAAAAAAGTTAAGAGTATTAATTCCTTTTAAAAACACTGATTAATCCCAGATGTGAACTGTGCATGTAATTCTGTGTGTGAGTGTGTGTGTATGCGCCTGTACGTTAAGCGGGTACAGGTGCTGACAGGGCTGTTCCACAGCACTGCACATGTTCCCGGAACACAGCTGTTTCTCAAATCCTTTGCCAGTTGCTCCAAACCCTCTGTGAAGTTGTACTGCCTCTGGGCACAATTAAAAGCTGTATACTACATTTCATCAGGTAGTGTCAGAAATTTAGGCTGAGCCAAAAAAGGAGGGGGTGGGGGAGAAAGAAAAAAGCCCCTTGTTAAAGAGGCATTAACCTTTTTACCTTTCTATTGAAACAATAAAGCTTCTAAATGCCACATAAAAACTCCAGTTTTAAAAGAAAAGAAAAAAATGGAGCTACAAAAAAGTATTATTTCTACTAAATATTGAGGGTAAAATCTGCCTTCGCTGTTTTTTGGTATTATATTGGAAATTTCCCTTGCAGTTGTACATGGAAAATAAATGATTGTCTTTCTGAGGTTTACACACATCTCAAAAATGAATTCAGAATAAAATATTCAGAAGATAGAATGTATTGTATAAAAGAAGAGGGGTTTTGTTGGGGTTTTTTTTTTTTTTGGCTGTGAGAGCTTCCACCTTCAAATCGTTATGTTCACTTTATCCTGTAAATGAAGGGGTGAGGGAAGGTTTATATTTAAAAAAAAAAAATAGGGAATCAGAGTTGCATTTCTGTTTTTATTTTAGTCTGACATGCACATATTTTTCATTGTCCACCCATTAAAATTGAGGGTGTGCAGCTAGAACATGAATGGGTGTGTCTGATTACGTGTGTGCAAGGAGGAAATCTGAGTTCCCAGCACTTTTAATCACACTCTAAACAGAGAAGCTGAAAATGTTATTCTAAGAGGCTGCCCCTGAATTGCTGCATGTCTTCACTACTGCTTCAACTTACACCAGCATGCCAAAACCTTGGAACTTGGCCTCACTAGCAGTAGAAATCATGCCATGCTCTATGACTGGAGTATGGTGAATATAAAGGGCCTAACTCTCTTTTCAATTACTCCAGCCCCACACAACTACTTCTATGAATTACTGTTGAATTACACTGGTGAGAGAAAAGAGTATTAAACCTACAGTGCTTATTTTCTCGGCAAAATCGAATTTGCAAGCGTGGAAGTGTCCCATTAAGGATCAGTTGGGGAAATGAACTAACAATATCCTTATATAATGTTTACTTTATGTTTTGACAGTATGCAAAATTAATAAGAACTGTAAAAATATTAATCCCTTCGCCCTGGTGTGGGTCTTCTATGCTGCAGACAATGCTATGAGGAGCTCCAATATTGTCTCTCCCCTTTACCAGAACTTCCCCGGCATTCCCAACCATCACCCAGAGAAAAATGCGTGAAACTCATTTCCTACCGGTAGGTGATATTCCTTCAGCTGATCAGTTGGAGGTGTGGTTAAATGCAGTAAAATGAGGCTACCCTCTTACTGCTCAATGCCTTTGTCTGGATATTCCAGCCTCAGAGTGTACCCAGACCCTAGTAGACAAGGGAAGGATACGCCAGGTCAGAGAATCACACCACTAGGTGTCTTAATGAAATGATAAAAAGAGACATCATCGTTTGGTTGCTCACATTATGTTGGGTATTAGAACCCAGAGCTGTCTCCAGTGTTGTTCATTATATGGATGGAACTTCATCCTGCTATTTGAGTGGCATTGAGTTAAAATTTCAGGTTTAAACTCTGGTTTTGAGGGGTTAGCATTTTCTCTGCTTCAAATCACGTCTGGCTGAAAGTTTGAATGTGGTATTAATTGTCACCTTAGATGTGAAATTGTGGGAAATTAGTGGGTAAATCAACATTTTGTAGTTACAAAGTGACAAAATTACATTTTTATATAGCTTCAGGTGGGTTTTTTTCTATCATGTCTGTGAAAAATTGTTTTTATTTTTAAACAAATGAAAAATACAGTTCTGAAGATAGATCTCTGTGTGGAATGATTAAAAGCTTTTAGTACTTTAAAAATAACACTTGTTTTAAAATATTGAAGATACTGACTCTTGAGTGATAACAGCTGTATATAATGGGCCCAACTCAAAGCCCATTGAAGCAACTAGTAGTATTTTCATTGGCTTTTGTAGGCTTAGGGGTCAAGCCCAATATTCATAACTTTCATTATGAAATGATCTTGTAAATGTAAACTTATCATAACTTATTTCTAGGGGAGAACCAAGGAAGCTCCTGTGATGATGGGAAATAATTGAGGGGATCTGGTATAACGTGGTATTACTAAAGGTTTATAATTTTGAATGTTCTCTGATGATATCGTGTAGTGCTGGGCACGATATGCAAACCTAAAAAGAACGTTGTGATACATGACAGTATGAGGTTACTTAGGCAAGTCTATGGTTATAAGTCAAACTTAAATGAAACATTAATGTAACCCGCCATCCTTTTGCATGCATAGTTCCCAATAATATCCATAGGGGATTTGCACTCAGATCAGTGATAATATGTGACTCAAAGAAAATTAAACTCAGAAAAGATAAAGTATGATTGGAGTTCTAACATCATTTAGTATGTTTCTCCTTGGGCCCTGATTCAGCAAAGTACTTACACATTTTAATCTAACTTTACCCTGATTCAGTAGAGCATTTAAGAGCGTGCTTAAATCTCACTGAAGTCAATGTGATTTAAGCACAAATGTAAGTGCTTTGTTGAATAGGAGTGGTTATATTTAAGCATGCTTGGCTGAATCAGTCTTATTATGATGGTGTTAGCCTAAAATCCTAATGTGTATGATTGTGTGTTTATTATCCCTTCATGTTTGTATAATGTGAGTTTCTTTCTACAAGAAATTTCAGCAAGGTATAGTCAAAATCAAAGTGATCAAGAAATGATGTATCCTTCTCAGTAAAAATAAGATCTGTATTCAGGTTTACTGGGTTCCTATAAAATCAATGTTAATATGATCAGTCCTGAAACACTTCAGATGTTCTTTCATTGGTGAAGTGTGATCGATTAGAAACCTGGCCCTTTGAAAGGGTTTGATTAACCAATCCAAAGGTCTCCTGTTGCATCAAATCATGGAAGGATGTATGCAATAAATTATGACTGCAAGTGGCTCTGAGAGGCTGAGGGGAATAAACTCTGCCTAGGCATCTCATCCTTCTGATTGTCTTGGTAAATTATTTCTCTGCCACTTAAGTTGACACTTAATGTCTTACACACTGCTTCCAAATGATTGGATTAACTGCAGCCTTGGCCTCAGCTTGATTTTATAAACTCTGGATGAAAAATCCCTAGAAAGTGGAGTTTCCTTGTGCTGGAGAACCTGCCCATGATTCTGTTTCTGGTGATGTCATCATAAATCAGGAGTAACTTCATTTTAAGCAGAAGTGTTACAGCAGTATAAAACTGATACAAATGAGATCCAGTCAAAAGGGAAGTGTCTCATCAATAATCAGAGTGTGTGCCTGCCCCAGAAACGGCCAGACAGGACACATAGTTCTGTAAAGAAATTGACAGCAGACAGCTGACTTTTTATCTTGCTTTCACCTGCATATGAAAATGTGAGCTTTAGTAATGTACAGCAGTTCCTATTGCTTTCACAGTCTATTTCCAGTTTGTTGAAAGTTGTGGCAAAGCAGTTTATAAATAACTATGTTTTCTAAAAGTTAAATTAATTTTGGAGCAGTAAATGCACCCTTTGGTGGTGCAAGAAAAAATTGGGAATGCATGTCATGAATCAAAGGCCAGCTACTTTGCAGTCTATCAGTGGCATTGATTACAGCTATCTACGGCACATACAAAAGACCCAGAAAGTTTATCCATATTCAGATTTACACATTTCTGGTGTCATTTCATCAGTCACAAAACCTATATTCAAGACATCAGTTCTACAGAAGTGTAGTCTAGTGGTTAAAGGTTCTCAAGACTCTGTTATTAGATTCCCATCTCTTGTTCTTTGTGCAAATCACTTCGCCTCTCTCTTTGTCTCAATTTACCTACATATATAACAACACGTACACACCTCACTGGAATGTTTTCAGGCTTTATTCATTAGTGCTTGTAAATTGCTTTGAGATCCTCAGAAAAACAAAGCTATATTGAAAATGCAAAATATTTTTATCATCAAACATGAAAGTCTACTGCCTCTTTGAAAGAAAGCTGTACCCTATTGTAGGTATATCTATTCCATACATTGTATTTCGTTTGCATACTTAAGAATTCAGTGTATTAAGAGTTTAAATTGAGAATACAAGACATTCCTTAAAATGTACGCTACAGCAATATAACTGTAAATATAAGTTTGGGTGTGTGTATATATAGATATATAGAGATATATGTATGTGTGTGTGTGTGTGTGTATATATATATATATATATATATATATATATATATACTTGGGCTATAAAGCCAGAAACTCTATTGACATTTACAAAGCACTATTGATTGTAGTTTTGATTGACCAGTACACAGTCTAAAACCTCACTAATTGTCTTGTTGCTTTCAAACACTATAATAAAACTTGAAAATGTTTCAAGACATTCAATAGTGTGGTACAAAACTGATTTTAAACAATTTAAAATAAGGGGCTGAGAACTGATATAGATGGTGTTTTATCTGGATCCATTCAACCTGCCATGATATTAAATCACATAAGTTCCATGCTTATAACTGGAATACTAGCACATCTTTAAGAGATGGTGTTGTAGTTAGGTATGAGCTAATATTGACTAGAGCTGTGTGAACTGTTCACAATGATCCCAAAGCTATGGGAAGCTTACCCGCTTTTGTTCTTCATGGTAAACTCTCAGAGCAGGTTAATGAAAGGTTGGATCTGATTTATAGTGTTTCCTTGAAATCATCTGATATGCAGGAAGGCATGGTTTTGATACAGTAACAAGGTAATACCCAGCAGTTTTGACATTTTGGTTTCATTTGAACTTGAAGTTCAAAGTGAACTTGCGGGGTCGAGGTGTGAAACCACATGAGATTAAAACTGAAAGAATATGTGCACACGACCCCTCCAAATCAAACCTGCCAAGTTTCTCACGGCTCTGGAATTTATATATCTGAGCCACCCTGATGCACACAGATACTACCAAATAGTCATAAATAGCTGAATAACCCCACTGGAAAGAGTAGGAGTTGAGTGCTCAGTGCTCACACTTACAGCTGCATCCTGAGAAATGCTGAGCAATCGTGTCGACCATTGGCATCATTGAGTCATAGCTGCTGAGCACCTCTCAGGATAGTCACCCCATCTCTCCGTGTTAGCTTTCTTTGTTTATGGTTTTCTTAGGTTCGGATTCTACAGAACAATTGTAAAACTTCTATAAAAATGCATGTTAAATATATACAAGGAGTTCAACTTTGGGGGGAGGGATAGCTCAGTGGTTTGAGCATTGGCCTGCTAAACCCACGGTCATGAGTTCAATCCTTGAGGGGGCCATTTAGGGATCTGGGGTAAAAATCTGTCTGGAGATTGGTCCTGCTTTGAGCAGGGGGTTGGACTAGATTATCTCCTGAGGTCCCTTCCAACCCTATTCTATGAATAAAAGTTGGATTCTATTTGCAGATATTAAGGGTTTGTAGCTTTTGCTTTCATAGTCTGATTGAATTTAGGCTTAAAAATATATGGTATATTAAACAAGACTTGTCTTTTCTTGCCCTGGTTTATAAAGTGTGCTTAGCTGAATGAGAATTCCCTAAAATCTTTTAATGGCACAAATTAATAATATAACCTTCACTTTCAATTTCCAATAAACTGAGCCTAAATACCTTCTATGTTTTTGTTACCCATGTTTGCAATTAAATGGGATCCGGTGGAAAAGTAACTGATAATGGAATCAGCTAAGAGATACGAAGAACAGGGAAGAAGTTCTGGCGTGTTATATATTTTGTTTTAGAATGTTAACTGAATAAGCCACAAAGTATGAAGGTTATGATTAAATTGCCAGAGCAGTAAATCCTGACTCCCATGGCCTTACATTCGCTGCACAAAAGAGACATTGTTATGCTGCATGAAGAGAACTGAGGTTCCACACAAAGGTCAGAGTGACACTGCTGTATGTTAGAATGTTGTTTTGCATTCACTGATAAACAAGGTTAGTATCTCACTGACTTGACAAAGAAATTGTTACATGTTTTATACTGAAGAGTTGCAAGTTAGGATCTTGCTTCCAATGATCTTCTGTGAAGCAATAATGACATTTTGTATACAGTATTTTATCAGTGCCTGTTATCCCAATATTTAACCTTCAGAGGTGACAAGAAGATAGTTAGGAGAGCCAGTACAGTAAACAGCTTCCTCATTTGCAATCGTCAAGTTAGATTTCTTTGAATAATAAGAAACAGATGTTGTGTGGGGTGTAGTGAGAAACCTTGTTGGTAAGTCTTTATGTTACAGTGCCCATATAAATATGCTGTATATACATGATACCCTGTATTGAAATAGTAAGTACCATTTAACGAAGACTTTGTGAGTGTAATAAGAATTGAACATTTGGGGCTAAATGCAGCCCATGGTCTGTGTCAGCTGATGGAGGTTGCCACTAGCACAAAGCCCTCAAGGGGAAGAGGCTCTGGTGATGCAAAGTTGCTGCTATTTCCCTTTTGCCAGCGGTTCTGCTGATTCAGAGCATACCCACAGCAACTACCACAGTATGGTTCCTTTGGAGATCCTGGGGGAAAGAAACCGTGAGGGAAGGTAAGCACTGCTATCAGCACTTGCTCCCCAATGAGGTGAACGCTACCTAAATCTATCACTTTCTTGTGGTAGGCTGGGCAAGTCTAACATATGCAGCTGGAAAGCAGTACCAGAAGGCACTGCATGAACAATAAACTACTTCCTATCACCAGACTAAAATACGACGGTTCTTCTTCATCATCATCTTCTGTTTTTTTATAAAACAAAAATCCCAAGTCCATGTAAGATCAACCCCAATAAATCAAGTTTAGATTGTTTCCAGATCTACCTCTTTGTTTGCATGTTGAGCTGCTGCTGTGCTGGCCCAAGAGATCTTTTTCCTACGCAGTTTGGGCTATGTGCCCTTGAAAATTAAAAGTATGCTTGAAGCCGAAAAAAAATTAGCTCTTCTTTCCTGCCAGGAGCTGAAACTGCTGACAAATTTAGGATGTTATTAAAAAAAAATTAACCTGCTGTTGGATGGGGTTATATACACAGACTAAAATGACAAATAGGAAGACCTTTCAGTGCACTGCCTCTTTTGGAAACTGGCCTTGTTCTTAGTTTTCCAGTGGACTTCACAGCATGTCACTGAATTCTAGCTCTGTGGTTTCTCTGTGGCTAATAACGGCAGGGGCGTGTTTTAGGGATGACTTATGTGGTATGGATATTTTGTTGCCATCAGAGGGTATCGTTTGTGTGAGGAGATGCCAGGCATTGGTAGCTAATGATGAAGAGATTAAAATCACAAAAACTTGTATTTTTTTTCATTGCAATGTATGTTAGGATAAGATCTTAAATAGTAAATGAGGAAAAGGGAATGCTGAAAGTCATCATGTTGACAGGCACGTGTACCTAAGCAAGAGAAGAATGTAATTTTAAGGATTATTTCCAAAACAGTACAGTCCAAGGAAATTGGGGCGGGGAGATGGAAGAAAGAGAAAGAGGCCTCCAAACAGCCATAAATCAATTACTGAGTGACTGTATATTAAATGATAACCTTGTCATATTTAATGTCACACTAGAAGGCTCTATTGAGGCATTGTTCCTTCCACAGTATCGGCACAGGTGAATTATCTGAGTGAATTTGAACGTTCAAAAAACAAAGCTATAGGGAGTGAACTCACAAGCATTACTCCAAAATCTCTTTCTCTCTCTTCCCCCCCCCCTTCCTTTCCTCCCCCAGCAACCTTATCAGGGCATGTTAGGGCTACCATCCTACTTTAAATATATACATGTTTTCTTTGCTTTCGTCAGTTATTCTGTGTTGGTGAGAGTAAGCTTTTTCTTTGTTTTGGTTTTAGGTGGAGTTTCTTTACAAACTTGAATGATTCATTCTTTCTTCTGAACACAGTTCCTTCTTTTCTTTAAAATGCTGCATGCCTCAGTGTTCTTTTAAGGTCAAGCTAAGTTAAATTCCCATTGACTTCAATGGGAGCAGGATTGGGCCCGTAAAGCTATATTGTCTTGAAAACCACAACTTTGAAAAGAGACACTAATAAGCTCTGAAAGAGTTAAGCAAATTCAAGGCTCTTTAAGCCTAAATTCACTTCCAATAAGCTTGTTGTACTTAAAATGTCAATCTGTTTGAAAAGGAGAGTGTCCCAATTATTTAGATGGCCAAAAGAAACAGCTTCAGTTCTTTATCACATAAATACACTTAAAACCATGATTTAAAACAGATGAACAGAAAACTGAATTAGTGTTTTGGTTTCTCAGTGAAGCCAAGTATAGGCCTCCTTGGCATTGACTGAGTCGGTTCTATAGTTTTAGTCCCAGAGCAGTATGAAGTTCTTTGAAGATTGTAAATAGCCCTGGCAGACATACAGACTTCCAAGACTCCCCTTTCATACTGTTGCCTCAGTATTGTAACCCCAAATTCTTACAACGCTCTTTGCTTTTAGCTCTGAATAATTTCAAGAGTAAGATAAAAGCATGTAAGCTAGCTGAGAGGGGGTCAATAGCTGCTGTACCTTCTCCATATCCAGTGTTAATTTGGGATGGCAAGCTCTGAAGTTCCTTTCCAGCTAATTTGTTCATTTAATTAAGTTAGCAAAATCATATGTTTTATTAATCTAATAAAATGTGTTTCATGGTTTAGACTGTCTTTAATCCTTTGACCTTTGAAGTCACTCTTTATAGTCTTCAGATTGCAGTAATTTATTTTGGTTGTTTCTGTTGGGAAAACAGTTTAACAATCTGCTTTTGTTCCAGTTTTACATATTTTTCCCCTTAAAGGTAAATGGGATTAGTAAACATCTGCTTCTTTTGAATATTTACAAACTTCACAATCAAGATTTAACAATGCCAACAACGTTAGTAGTTTAAATGCTTATAAATATTCACAGACAAATAAATACAGCATTGAGACGCACTGTGCAGGTGTTTCTCATTTCAGAGGGTGTAAGATTGAGCTGTTTGAAGGTTTACTTTTTATGCAACATGAAATATATTTGGTGATACAAAATATGTACTTTTAACATTTAAGTACCATGTTTAACCTACTCTCCCGGCCTCCCAGAGTGCTCTCAGAAGCAAAGTATTTTGTCAATTGTAGTAAATGCTAGAGAGTTTTGCCTGTCAATATAATTTTAACCAGCAAAACTCCATTTGTAATTAAATACATGTAGTTAAAACACAAAATGGTGGATAATAAGCTTGTATTCACCTTGCTTTTAAGAAAGGTTTAATCTGACTTTAAGACCTTAGGCCTGGGAAAACAGCAGTGAAGGCAGAAATGCAATGGTCACCCTTTTCAGTTGCCTGAGATAACTGGATAAGTCTACCTCAGTATTGCAGTATTCATGTGCCCTAGAAGCGTAAATTAATATTTAACACAAGGAGCTTTTGCTCCTGAAACCTTTCGAAGTTTTCTCTGTGGAAGAGACTATTTTCTTTGCTACCCCATTGCAACAACTTCTCCCCATCAGTACCATGAGTGCCTGTACAAACGTTCCAGTCTTGCCATACCTAACTCCATAAGGTTATCTGAGTAGCTGCAATATTCCCTGTGGTCTGTATTATAATCTTACAGCCTGCCCTGAGTAAGAAGCAGCACAGAGCTCAGCTGCCCCCAGGAGCAAAGCGCTGATTGAGTTCCAGGAGCAGGCGGGCAACAAATTGGGACTCCAAAAGTTACAATTTGATTACTGCTTCCATGGGGGAGCTCAGTTCCTCACAGCCCCTTCCAATCCTGTTGCACTAGCCAGTGCTTTTCAGGGGAAGCACAGCTCCACCCACTCCGCATCCTTTCCCACTGAGCCCCACCCACGCACCCACCTCTGCAGGTTGATACAGATGGTCAAGGCAGGGTGTGCAGCACGGGTCACTAACGGATCCTATAGTAGTGGTTGCCCTGAAATACTTGCAATCATATTAGATAGCTAGATAAGGCTACCTTAGTATTAAGAATATCCTGGGGCAACCTTACGGGTTACATATCATAAAATGGGAACATTTATAAGGGCAACTATGGCATTCAAGGGGAGAGATTTTTGAAGTAGTGGGGTAGCAAAGAAAACAATCCCTCTCCCTCTTAATAAGTAAAATCTCTGAAAGGTTTCAGGAGCAAAATCTCCTTGCATTTAACAGTCTTATTTACACTTCTAGGGCACAGCCGTATCAGTTACAACCTTGATTTGTCTCTCCCTTACACAGAGTTCTGCTCTTGTTCATCCTTTATCACCTCTTCTTTGTGCCTCTACCAGTAGCTGCATACATTCGTAGCTGTGAAACTTGCTCTTTTAACTATCAGTTCTTTTAAGTATTAAAAATACATTAACATGGAGAGACAAACACTGCCTTCTCACTCCGCTGAATTTTGCTGAGGATACACTGGCAGAATTAGTCCTAAATGTGTTGCCGTCGATAAATACTCCAGCATTTTGTTGTTGTTGTTGTTGTTGTTATTAAACTGATTGAGACTCATTCAAAATGGGTTTAAATGTGAGTCTTTTTTAAAGCTCTCAGCAAATATTAAAGACAGTGCAGAATGAAACTGGTCTGTGGACTCTGAATAGAGGCAAAGGCCAGAAAGCATCTGAACTATGGTTTCTGCATTTTATAAAACGTAGGAAGAAGAAACCCATCCAGGTCGATGACTAACATTTCACATGGACAAACAAGGTTTATCTCACTCTCCCCCACCTTCCCTCAAGTGCCCAAAGTCTGTCACTGTTTACCTGAAAGTGACCTGTGGGCATTGGCTAGACAGTTGGTTATAGCGCAGACTTGTTTTTCACCTCCCTGTTTGTTATTTATACCGAGATCCTGTGGCAAAACTCGTAATATAGAGCATAGGTCAGAGGCAGTGGCTACAGCCACCAGGAGGAATTGAAACAGGGAAGGGCAGTGTCCTTCCAAAGGGAGAGAAGAGTCCCTACATGCTCTCAGTTCTGAGAAACATTAGGCTTTATAGTTAGTGCTGTTGCAACAATCAGATGCGGGGAAAGGGTTTGGAAGCTCCCTGTTCATACACTGGAATGCTTACAGATGAGAATATTAAAATTAACCGTTGTTCCCCTTCATGAAATTGCCTCTGCCGATCCCTGTTCTTACAGCTGCTTACTGTGCATATGCTAGAACTGTTAAAAACAGTGGCCATGCTCAATGGGGCTGAGACCTCCTCTGTTAAGACTATGCCATCTGTGACTTCATAGTATTCTCACAGAGGCTAATGTTTTCATACATAATCTCCCCTGTGTTTAGATACAGGGGATATATTTATAGGGGGTAATTTTGTCGCATACTTAGGATATTGAAACAACGAGGAGTCCGGTGGCACCTTAAAGACTAACAGATTTATTTGGGTATAAGCTTTCGTGGGTAAAAAACCCACTTCTTCAGATGCATGGGGTGACTACCCCTCTGATATTAGGATATTGATTCCTTCGTACACTGTTTGGTTTGTTAGATTCCCTGAAAACTGCCTCTGTTTACAACCAGCTTTGCATTAACAAACGTACTGTTCAGATAAAGGAAACTCCAAGGCATACAGTGTACGAAGAGGTCCTAGGTTTTGCTAAAAGAGTGGAAGATCCACTCAAGTCCCTTCATAGATTTTGAGGCCGGAAGGGACCATTATGATCATCTAGTCCAGTGGTTCTCAAACTTCTGTACTGTTGACTCCTTTCACATAACAAGCCTCTGAGTGTGACCCCCCCCTTATAAATTAAAAACACTTTTTAAATATATTTAACACCATTATAAATGCTGGAGGCAAAGCGGGGTTTGGGGTGGAGGCTGACAGCTCACAACCCCCCCATGTAATAACCTCGTGACCTCCTGAGGGGTCCCGACCCCCAGTTTGAGAACCCCTGATCTAGTCGGACCTCCTGTATATCACAGGCTATAGAATTTCACATAGTGGATCCTGCATCAAGTCCATCCTAGTAATAGGATATATTAATTTTTCGTGCCAAAGGAGGTATGACTGTAAATCCCTAGGCCAGTTAGGTCACTCTTAGGACATAGAATATTCTCCCATTTTCTTTAGATGGTTGCAGGAGCGGGGCCAGGGCTTTTGGTGCCCTAGGCGGGGGTCCTTCCGCGCTCCCGGTCGTTGTTGGCAATTCTGCGGTGGGGGGGTCCTTCCGCGCTCCCGGTCTTCGGGGCACTTCGGCGGCGGGTCCCGGAGCGAGTGAAGGACCTGCCGCAGAATTGCCTCCGAAGACCCGGAGTGCGGGGGACCCCCCGCCGCCGAATTGCCGCCCCCCCCCAAATCCTGGTGCCCTAGGCGACCGCCTAGGTCGCCTAAATGGAAGCGCCAGCCCTGGATGGTTGTTTTAAGTTAGTTACATACTCAGCTCTGTAACCTTTTCTCAATTAGGTGAGTGATTTTTAGCAGGACATTCATCAATGTCATCCCAGGACACACTCATGAAGCTTTACAGGATATGATTTTAGATCTACAATGTTTTTAAAAGAAAAAAAATGCTGGTTGCCAGCCCTGCCAGTAGAGGAAATCTTTGTGCTAAGTTATTGATAGATAACCACATGTAATTCCAGTAAAACATGACAGGACCACTGTGGTATTTCTCATTAGTACTGATGTGACTTCCAAAGAAAAACACTGTCTTTGGAGCAGGATGGTCAAGATCAGCAGCCATCTCTTCATTTCTTTATAGAATCATAGAACTGGAAGGGACCTCAAGAGGTCATCTAGTCCAATCCCCTGCACTCAAGGCCGGACTAAGTATTATCTAGACCATCCCTGACAGGTGTTTGTCCAACCTGCTCTTAAAAATCCCCAATGATGGAGATTCCACAACCTCCCTAGGCAATTTATTCCAGTGCTTAACCTCTCTGACAGGAAGTTTTTTCTAATGTCCAACCTAAACCGCCCTTGCTGCAATTTAAGCCCATTGCTTCTTGCCCTATCCTCAGAGGTTAAGAAGAACAATTTTTCTCCCTGCTCCTTGTAACAACCTTTTATGTACTTGAAAACTGTTGTTATGTCCCTTCTCAGTCTTCTCTTCTCCAGACTAAACAAACCCAATTTTTTCAATCTTCCCTCATAGGTCATGTTTTCTAGACCTTTAATCATTTCTGTTGCTCTTCTCTGGACTTTCTCCAATTTGTCCACCTCTTTCCTGAAATGTGGTGCCCAGAACTGGACACAGTACTCTAGTTGAGGCCTAATTACTGTGGAGTAGAGCAGAAGAATTACTTCTCGTGTCTTGCTTATAATACTCCTGCTAATACATCCCAGAATGATGTTTGCTTTTTTTGCAATAGCATTACACTGTTGACTCATATTTAGCTTGTGATCGACTATGACCCCCCATATCCCTTTCTGCAGTACTCCTTCCTAGGCAGTAATTTTCCATTTTGTATGTGTGCAACTGATTGTTCCTTCCTAAGTGGAGTACTTTGCATTTGTCCTTATTGAATTTCATCCTATGGTGCTGTGTTATGTGGTACTGCTCCTAGCCCTAAAGAGAATGAAGGAATATGTAACATAGATCAGACCCGAAAAGGAGAGTGAGAGATCGAATGGCAAAGCAAATGGGTTATGGAGTGAAGAAGAGAGGGAGAAAAAAAATTCAGAGAACAAAAATTCACAGATGGAAGATGAACATTTCTAAAGCTAAATCTTTTTCCCCCCCCAGTTATCTGCTCAACAAGCTAAAATAGCATCAGTGTCCTGTTCTATTTTCTCAGGACAGCCTGCCTACAGGTTCTCTAGAAAATGTGGTTGCCATCTGGTATAGCAGTTCACAATGTGATTTCTGTTTCCCGTCCAACAATCTGGCATCTCATGTCTATATCAAGTCACAATATACCAGAAAAAAACTCTCTCTGTATAGTTCTGTATAGCATGCATCTTTGTTTTAAAAACAACAACAAATCCCACACCAAACAAACTGCGGAATTGAGCCTAAATTTCAGAACAATAACTGTAGAAGAGTAAATAGCTGTGCTGTGTATTTTAGACTCAAGCGGAATTTTTTAACTTTGTGAATATGATTTTGTCAAGAAAACAAGAAAATGATCCTAAGAGGTTTAGAGCTAAATATTCACATATTTAAATATCCCAATTATACTTTGGGAACTTTCTGATCCTTTACCAGTGTTCTCTCTCTCACTCAGATTGACATGACTGACCTCTGACCCTACCCTGGAGCATTACTGCAAAGTCTTTTTAATATGTTTGTTTGCAGTATAGCTCCTTATTTGAACACCTTTGGCTCAAGGTTATCCTAATAAAAAAAAGGGTGTCAACATTCAGAGGAAGGAAGGTTGGATTTATTATTATTATTATTTATTATTATTTCTTTTGCAGTCAGATTTGAAATGCAGGTCTTAATGACTTCCAGGTGTACCCTGATGTTGCACATATTTGGCTGTAATCCTGAAATGGCTGGGTTTCTGCCTTAAAAATACAGCAGAAAACAAACTTTGAAGTTTTAAAGATTAAATTGATAAAAATAAGTCAGCTCCTCTTGCATTCTAAGAAGGGGAAATGTTTTAGGCAGGCTCTATCTAAAGGCTGTGTATTAGTGTTGGAAAAGTGTTAATACCTTTAAACATTCTGATTGAAAGCCAAAGGGTTATATTTTTCTCAACCTGATAAATTTTGCTGCAAGAAGCAGAACTGGAATGAATTCCTTCAAAAGCCTACAAATGTCTTCAAATGCTCTAGAATTGTTTTTCTTGGACACCTCGCATTTCAAAAGCCTCACATTGCTTTAAAGGGGCTAACATCTATGAAGTTTGATTTTATGATGACTGTGGATTCTATTAATAATATTTTTTTAAATAATGTGAGCCTGACCTGTGAGCAGTGAAAGTACACCTCTCACTTTCTACAGGCCTACAAAGACTTCTTGGTGATTCATGAGCCCCCTCTTTCCAATCTGTGAAGAGACATTTCTCAGCAACTGCCCACTGGGGGACAATCTCGAAGCTAGATGGAGACTCATGAACATGTGACAGTGTTCACTCTAGTGAGTCAAATGTGCCCAGTGATATATTCTCTTCTCCATTAATACCTGTGACCCAGATTATTAACAGAATATTTACTTTTTTGGAAACATTACTCAACTGTGGGCCAAATCATCTCCCACCCCTACCTTGCTTTTTAGCGCAAAGAGGATGACAAGCAGGCAGGAAGAGTATAAGCTAGGGCCAGCAGCATCTAATGTTCCTCAGATTCCATGGGAACTCGTCTATGTTAACAGCATGCTCTTGGCGCTCCATGGTTTTTGTGGAAGGGCTCTCTGGACTCATTAGAATCAGAGCAGGGTGATGGCCTCTTGATGTGGCATTATGCCCCACAAGCCCATGGAAATAATGGCAGAAGCTAAGGCCACTTATTGCAACCTTCATTTCTGCACTTCCTATCCCTATGTTTTCTGCCCTCCCCCCCCCACACCAAAAAGTGGTAGCACACACGTGTAGCCAACTAAAGTAACAGCGGCACTGCACTTGAAGGATTTCACAAATACATGTGTAGGGGAAGTTACAGCCCAGAGTTATTGCAGGGGGAAAAGCTGACATATTTTTAATGAGGAAGCTTTATCCACTAAATACTGTTGTTGTTTTGTTTATCAAGTTATGTGTCACCCGAGCATCTTCCACATCATACCAGGCATGTCGTACACATTCGTCTATTTCTGAAACCAGGAAGCCAAAATACTGAATGTAAACTGTTCAAAACTACGTGTATTGTTTGCTATGGGAGCACATGGCCTTGTGTTTAGTCCAGTCATATAAATGAGAGGACATACATTTCTAACGTAGTCTGTGCCTAGTCAACTACGTTGCCTCAGTGATCTAGATACTTTTCACAAACCTGATTCTACTCTGATCTTCAGGTCCAGATCTTTAAAGGTATTTAGGAGCCCAACTCCCAGTGATTTCAAGTACCTTTGAGAATCTGGGCCAAGACTGACAAAACAGCTGACACATTCCTTCTCCATTACCTGCTACTCTTTTCACTATCACCAGCCATACTAGTGCTGTAAAGGACTCACGCTCTCTCTCCTCTAGTTAAGATAACATTTCCAAGAAATTACTCATATATCTCCTAATCCCACATTGGTCAAGTAGACTGTCATGTAGCAAAGCAGTCATAAATCTGGCTTAACTGGCCATGTATGCTGTTTATGGTTACTGAGTGGCACAAAGCTCCCAGAGTATACTGGTGAATCTGACCCAAGAAATCTCTATAAATAATATTGCTGATGCAATCCCAAAGGAATCCATAGGTAGTATCTTCCTGACCATTTTTGGCCCTGCTGTAAAGGCCAGTCTGGACAAAACTCCTAGATTTACCCCTGATTTCTTAATTTTGAAGCTGCCGTTTATGTTTATTTTTCTCATGTCGTCCAACCCATGGTCCCATTTCCACATTGTCAGTTTCTGAATCAAGGAAAGGGCCCCTCTTATTGAGTCCTAGGTAGAGACAAAGGCAAGAAAGAAGAAACATTCTGATGTCAGGATAAATTAGCTTTGTTGGAGCACTAATGAGACCCTGGAAATGTTCCTGTTTTCATGTTTTGCTTAAGTGACCCTGTTGGTGTCACCAAAACCAGTGTTTGCTCTTGTTCATCAAGACAGCCCTCCGCTCACACAGAGCCAAAGCTAAAAGGGGTGGCGTGGCAAGAAAGGAAAGGGCTGAATGGATAAGGAGGAGGAGGAGTGGTCACTCTTTTCTTTTATCCCAAGATCAGCGTATATTGGGAGTGATCAATTTGTGGTCTGAATCCCAGTGGGATTGCGGCCCAGTTGCCCATGAATTAGGTGGCTACATTGGATAGATTTACTGCTGGGTAATGAGCATAGAGTCTTCCTCTTTATTTACTCTGTTTAATATGTTGCAGCCAGCATTTAAAACTAAGCTAAACTGTCTGGAATTCTTGATCTCCTCCCACTTAGCAGCAGCATCAGTGTTGCTACTTTGTATTTCTCAATGAAAAAATAAATTGGCTTCCAAATTTAAATCTAAACAGTTGCAACTTATATCATCACGACCAGGAAAAAGGTAAATAAAAAATCACCTTAATTAAAAAACACTGACATCCCATAAAATACGTGTTTCTTGGTTTTGAGGTGCTTTGGCAGGAACTGTCATTATTTTTTAATTAACTTGTCTTTTAAATGAAAAATAGATCACTTGCATTTTAATGGTGGATTGCTTGACTATTCAGGTCTCCTGTATAGTTCTGTACAAAATGAAACCGCTATTTGCATTTTATGCAAAGAGAGAATCCAGTCAGTTTTGATGCTAACTCTTAAATATGTGACATTTCTTCTTCTTCTTTCTTCTTATTTTATTATATAAATAATTTGAATTTATGTGGTGAGCGTCATCCAAGGATCTCAAAGTGTTTTATAGATATACATATAAGATCTACATATAAGGGTAAGATGTTTGAAAAATAGAATTTATTTCCCCCACAGGAAAATGTTAACATTTCAAAATTAGTTTCCACTCTGAATCAAAACAGAAAGTCGAAATATCAAAAACTTTTCCAGAACAGAAATTCCAAAATATCAAAATGAATAATGTTGACATTTTCAACTGAAGCTAAATAAAAATTATCTTTTTGCTTTGAAATTTTCAATTGAACTCTTCTGGCCAGAAAATCCAAATTCTTAGTTGGAATTAACATTTTCCTGTCAAAAATGTTGATTTCAATTTTGGTGGGAAAACTTCACGCAACAAATTTCAACCATCTCTACATAAAGGCCTGATTTTCAGAGGCATCGAGAAGAGGCAGCTCCCAATTATGTCAGTTGGGAGTTGTTGGTGCTTTATACCTTTGAAAATCAGGCCCCTGGTGAATTAAAACTGCCACAACCCCTTTGAGAAATGCAGCCACTTTTGCCCTGGAAAATGGCAGCTAATAGTGCACAACAACTCTCCAGAACAAGTTAAGAAATGTAGTGGTGAACATTACCATGACCAATTGAAACAGCAGGGAGCAGGTAGGTTGTCTGAGCTGGACTTTACTCAGGACAATAGCGTTAACACCCCTACTCATAAGAAAATTATCTTGAGACTATGAATGAGCATAAGTGGTCATTAACATTTTATAGTGCATCTTCAGCAACCCAGCGCCGCCACACACTTTTTTCTCAAAACTTTTATCTTTTGACTTGTTATATGGAATTTCCAGCAAACTATATATACCGTATAAGAAGATGTAGCTACCAAATAACTACAGTGTGTTTATACTCTGGAGGAGAAAAGCTCTGACTTAAATAATTGTCAAAGAAACATAGAGTGGAAGCAGAAAAAACATGCTGTTTCCATGGACTTACTTCACAGAGTCATGGCTTTTCTTTTCTGTATTTTCCACAATGGTATATGCCCACATCAGTATGTCTATGTAGACTTTCAACCTTTCTTCTAAATACCCTTGTTTTTCTAAGTTTCACTCAAGTTTTGTAGTTAGCCGATAATATCTAAGTACCTCATTTACATTCAGTTTCTATTGCCTTAAATTAATGTGGCTTACACTGCATTATCAGATTACCTTCCATAGAACCATGATCCCTTAGTTAGGAATTGTTGATTTGAAACCTCCTCCATTTGGATTTCCCTACTTCATTAATGTAATAAAGTGAGTAGGGGACTCTAATGTGAATTACAGTGTTACAAGAGGGCAAATACACTTAGACAACAAAACGTGTAACAAATTACATTACAGTGGCTACCAGTTGTCAAAAGCTGTGTTCTGATTGGCTGGTGTGCCTTTCTGTAGATGATTTCAGAGATATGTTCTGTGTGACAAGGGTGCACAGTTGGGATGTCACTCCTTAAAAAAAAATCAAATCTCTATGCCAATTATGTTCATTAGGTGAAGACAAATAATAGTGGTAATAGGAGGAGGAAAATAATTAAAACAGTTACTTTCCCCTGTCTCTGTTTTTTAACAGCGATTAAATAAATATTCATACAGGTTTTACCTGCAAAAGTAATTACACTTGGTACCAACCTTCCCTCTCCATCTCTGCTTTTTGTCTTGTCTCTTGCTCCCCAGATGCATCACAAGCTGAAATGCTATGAATTTACAATTCACGATTTTGGGCCGGGGCAGGGGGGCGGTTTGCGGGTGAGGGTGGAAATTACAACAATGAAATCATTTACAGTAAATCCAAGGTTTTTAATACCACTTCACTTCCTAAACAGGATGTGCCCTATAGAAACACAAGTGGAGGAAGATCTCAAATAACTCTTCCGTTTTGATTGGCAAGGGGCTGGTTGTCAAAATTTAGCATGTTTTCTACAGAAAAATGCCTTTTCAGTCAAAACTGTGAAGAGCAGTTGGAGCTTCCCCTCCGCCAGCAGCTTTGTGAAGAGACTTCCTGTTTGGTCATCAGTGGTTATAGCACTCAGCAGCTCTCAAATCCTTCCTCAGCAAATGAACAACCCTACAGCCTTCATCCCTTTCAGCCACTTTGAACTTATTTTCTAGCATAAGAATAAACTGGGAGCTCTTTGAGATTCTAAATTTCCATTTCATTAAAGGAAGTGAGTTAAAATTGGCTGCTGGGTGACAAAACGAATGCTATTGTTTGGTTCGGTTTGTATTTTGGAGTTTTTACACCATCTCATATACTATTGGCTGTTCTCATCCAGTATCTAACCCTTTTAATCCTCTTGAGTGCTTGGTCTCCCATAGCAGCTTGTGGCAATGAGTTCCATAGGGTAATATTGCACTTAGAAAAAGTTCCATGTGATCAGTTTTTAAATGTGGTGCCTTTCAATTTCATTGAATGTTTCATATTGGGGAAAGGATGGACTGGTGTCTCCAATTCACCCTCTTCATTTTACGTATTATTTTGGGTCCCTCTATCAGTCTCCTCTCTAACCTAAACAGTCCCAGTCTTTTCACTCTCTCTAAGTCATTCCAGGCCTCTAATTATTTTTATTGACTGACTCTGAGTCCCCTCTATTTCTTTTTCTATGGGGTCTCTTGTAGTTATGTTAGACATGAATTTCCAACTACGAGATCAGAGTATTATCTCAGCAGTAGACTTGTAGTAGAAAAGCCCAGATTCAGTGCTGATTTATACTGACTTCAGGAGTTGCATGGATGATAACTCAGAGCAGGATTTGACCTGTAGTGTTGGGCAAACTCCCCTGAGATTGAAATCTGCTCCTGATGAATAATAAAAACCAGACTTTGGTTCCTAGAAGGTATTATGCATAAATAAAGCACATGCTCTAACTGCTATCATATCACAGAAGTGTAGTTGGGCTTATCTTTGGAACTACCAAAAGCTGAACATTTCGGTTTCTTTTATTCGTTTAAGTTTGACTTGTGTGAAAATCAATAGGAAGCTTTGTGCATATATGTGACAAAAGAGCTGGGCCTGAAGACTTTATTCCCACCTATTTTTCATATCAAAACGGTTCATCTTAGAGAAATATCAGGCAGGTGTTAGATCACAAAATCCCGTACTTTGTAGTGATTACGTCTTTATGAGTTGGTTTAGGGTACAATTTCTACTATCTGTATAGATTAAAATCTCACTCTCGGCTTTATTTTAATATTCACATTAATTCACCCACCCTTAGATACAAGTGAAAGTATGAATGGTTCTCCCATCTTCATTTTAAAATGCATTCCTCTTTTTGTAAAAGCAAAAAGAAAAAAATGAACAAGTACTAAAATTGCATTGCTCCCAATGGCGGAAGTCCTGAGCACAATAAGTGAGATTAATATAATTTTGTATCAATTGTACAGAAGATTTGTCATCCCATTTACCCACTCTATCAACAAATTATTGATTTGTTTTTGTCTCCCAAGATATTTGAATTGTAATGCAATGCTTGTCTCTGTCACCAGCAAAAACCAGTGTGGTGAATCTTTGCAGAGATCATAGAGGAGGGCATATCTGGTACATACCTGATTCCCTATAATATAGTGTTCATTATTATCATTTTCTCACCTTGGTGCAAAGGAATTTTCACACCTTACTTCGAATTACAGAAATGATAACAGATCCCACAAGGAAAAACATATTGGAGCATATGTATTGTTCTCCTGTCTACTGTTAGTGTTTTACATAGAATAGACTTTTTTCTGAGTTGTTCTTTTAGTCTTTCAACAACCACATAGGGCTGTAATTATCCTGAGAGTTAACAAAGTAAAGTCCGGTTTCAGAGTGGTAGCCTTGTTAGTCTGTATCAGTAAAAACAACGAAGAGTCCTTGTGGCACCTTAGAGACTAACAAATTTATTTGGGCATAAGCTTTCGTGGGATATAACCCACTTCATCAGATGCATGGAGTGGAAAATACAGTAGGCAGGTATAAATATACAACACATGAAAAGATGGGAGTTGCTTTACCAAGTGGGGGATCAGTGCTAACAAGGCCAATTCAGCTAGGGTGGAAGTGGCCCATTCCCAACAGTTGATAAGAAGGGGTGAATATCAACAGAGGGGAAATTACCTTTTGTAGTGCTAATGAGGCCAATTCAATCAAAGTGGATGTGGCCCATTCCCAGCAGTTGACAAGAAAGTGACCCAGCCACACCCAGTCTTTATTCAGGCCTAATTTGATGGTGTCCAAGACCTTTGCTTACATTTCCTTCTTATGAATGTTATGACTTTTTCTTTTCAGTATTTCAGAACATCAGGATTGCCCCAAAGGACAAAAAACATATTAGGGTAGGAAAAATATTTTGAGCTAAATTCTACTGTCACATGAGCATGAATCTGGAGTAATGCCTTTTATTTAAATAAAGTTACTCTAGATTTGCTGTGCAGTAAGTATGATTAAGGCTACGATTTTGTCACAGAGGTCGCAGAAGTCACAGAATCCATGATTTCCAAAGACCTCCGTGACTTCAGCCCCGGTGGCTGGGAGCTGCAGGGAGTTCCCACAGCAGCAGGGAGTTGTGAGGTACCCCCACAACCTGAGACAGCGGGTCCCGAAGCTCCCCGGGGGGATCCCCGCAGTTCCCCGGCCATCATGGCAGGGCAGGGAGACCCCCGCAGCTCCCCATCCACTGCAGCAGTGCAGGAGGACCCCCGCAGCTCCCTGACGGCAGGGAGGGGGCCGGGGGACCATGGAACTCTGCGCCCCCACTGGTGGTGGCTGCCCCGGAGCTCTCAGCCACCCCACAGCTGCCCAGCCCCTTCCCATTTTATCATGGATATTTTTAGTAAAAGTCACGGACAGGTCACAGGCGTCCGTGAATTTTTCTTTATTGCCCGTGCTCTGTCTGTGACTTATACTAAAAATATCCATGACAAAATCTTAGCCTTAAGTATGATGAGTTTTCTAGCCTTAGAGATGAACTTGAACCTCAGAAATAAACATCTGTGAAATTTGGGAAAATTCAGATCTGGATCCAATTGTGAGCATTACAGCCTGTATCCACTCTTCCTTTTAACTGATGTGGCAACCGTATTAGTTTTTGCCTGGGTAAACCAGGAATCAGATCTCACTATACAGCTAGAAGCTATGATCTGATGTGATTATAATTCCCCTTTCTCTGGTTCAGTCACTGCCTCTGTTTGTCTTTTGTTGCTGTTGTTTTTAACCGTGAAATACTGAGGTGAGATGACTGATTTGAGGCATGAGTCTTTAAGAGCAAAAACCAATAAAAAGTCTGCATTATGGGAAAGCACTTGGGGTAGCTGACAACGTATTAATCATAAAGGGGAGCCTTGGAGAGCCAGTTTTCCTCAATTACACCGGCTTGCCTTCTAAGAGCATTTAGAAGTTTGTTTTGCACTGTCTCCCAGAGAAGAAAAGGCAGCTTTAACAATTCTGTCTCCCTCAGCACTGCATTTGAATTTTTTGTTGCCTCCCTTCCGTGTGTTGGTCAGAGGTCACAAAGAGCAGGATTAGTTGCCCTGTGTTGACAGAGCCAGTGATGGATGAGAGAAGTACAATGCACAGCTTGTTTATACTCAAATGGTGGTGATACCCAAACAGACTTACACCTGCACAGAATGATGGAGAGGGCTCTGTGATCAGACTGTTTTACTAAACCACAACAGGCATTATAAACTATCACACGTTGAATTCCCTCAAATTGTCCTGGGTTTATTCCAGTAAGCGAGTAAGAGACTAGCCATTTGTTTTTTATTAACAGGATTTAGGAAACACCAGGCCTTAATGTATTAGGGTCAAATGGGTCAAGTTCTGAGTAATTGTGCCAGATCACACTAAATAATGCAAAATCCATATTAAGCAACACATTTAGTCTGAAGAATTAGGAATTATAAATAACAATAAAAACCCACCCTTGCCTGTAACAATTAATTTAAAATAGTCAGGATCCTAGTACTGAACTAAAGCCCACGGGGGCACCCTTAGCTGCTGCACCACAGTACAAGAGGCTTATTGCTAAAGGCCTACAGACCCTACTCTCTAGGCGCCTGATTGGATGGATGGGCAGCACTGTCATTGGATGCCTAGACTATATAAAAACCCCATCAGGAAGAGGAAGCTGTCCAATCAACAGATCATTGCCTGCTTGTTGGCCTAGACCACCTTACCGGCTCCCCTGTCCCTACTTTGCTACCCTTCTGTCTCACCTGATTCTGCCTTCTTGCCCTACTGCCTTGCCTGACCCTGGCTTGCCGCCTTGACCGCCTGACCCATTGGGCTGGCCCCTTGGATTGGATCTTCCAGCTACTGACCTCTGTGAGAAATCCAGCCAGTCCCCTGGACTGCTTCTGATACTGAGCAACCTCCTGGCTACCTGACTACCCGCACACACTTCATAACTGGACTATCCTCTAGCCTGCCCTGGCCACTGGGTATTATAAATACTGGTACGCTTATTTACAGGGATAGGCAAGAGATATGTAGCCAGCCACGCAGCTTTGCATCTGTAACTATGTCAGCCAAAGAAGCTCTCTGTTGACAAAGCACTGACCAGCACTTAGGTTGGTATAACTACTTCGCTTATTCACACCCCTGTGGATTATTCACACCCCTGAGCAAAGTAATTCTGTAGTGTAGACACCAGGGCTCAGACATTTATGGTGTCTTTGCACTATCATTTTTAGTCCTGTTTTAACATATGTTAATTAACATCTGTTAAGTAACTTGTTAACTAACATGGTTGAAATTTCTAGTGTAGACAGTTCACAAAAGTTTGTTCTAGAACACAAACACTTGTTCCTAGTCATGTATGTTATAATCCAGGGTTAAAAAAAACAAACAAGAAATGTTTGTGTCCTCTTTACACTAGCATTTACAATTATGTAAGTTAACACATGTTAATTAACACACAGTCAAGTGTAGACATACTGTTACACATACATGTGTTTTTCTGTATATGATTTGAGTAGTACTCAAAACATTGCTGGGCATGCTTTAAGAAGGTCTATATAAATGTGGCCATAAATGTATTCCAGAGTGGAGTGTATCAGAGTTATCATGTATAAGATAAAAGTAATGCAATTAAGATGCAAAAGGGTAAGAACTAGGGCTGTCGATTAATCACAGTTAACTCATGCGATTAATTCAAAAAATCAATTGTTTTAAAAAATTAATCGCGATTAATCGCAGTTTTAATTGCACTGTTAAACAATAGAATCCCAATTGAAATGTATTAAATATTTTTGGATGTTTTTCTACATTTTCAAATATCTTGACTTCAATTACAACACAGAATACCAAGTGTACACTGCTCACTTTATATTATTTTTTATTACAAATATTTGCACTGTAAAAATAATAAAAGAAATAGTATTTTTCAATTCACCTCATACAAGTACTGTCGTGCAATCTCTTTATCGTGAAAGTGCAATTTACAAATGTAGAATTTTTTTTTGTTACATAACTGCACTCAAAAACAAAACAATGTAAAACTTTATCAGGGGTCAGCAACCTTTCAGAAGTGATGTGCCGAGTCTTCATTGATTCACTCTAACTTAAGGTTTCGCGTGCCAGTAATACATTTTAACGTTTTTAGAAGGTCTCTTTCTATAAGTCTATAATATATAACTAAACTATTGTATGTAAAGTAAATAAGGTTTTTAAAATGTTTAAGAAGCTTCATTTAAAATTAAATTAAAATGCAGAGCCTCCTGGACTGGTGGCCAGGACCCGGGCAGTGTGAGTGCCACTGAAAATCAGCTTGCCTGCCGCCTTCAGCACGTGTGCCATAGGTTGCCTACCCCTGCTTTAGAGCCTACAAGTCCACTCTGTCCTACTTCTTTTACAGACAACCGCTAAGACAAACAAGTTTGTTTACATTTACAGGAGATAATGCTGCCCGCCTCTTATTTATAATATCACCTGAAAGCGAGAACAGGCATTTGCCTGGCATTTTTGTAGCTGGCATTGCAAGGTATTTACGTGCCAGATATGTTAAACATTTGTATGCCCTTTCATGCTTCGGCTACCATTCCAGAAGACATGCTTCCATGCTGATGACACTCGTTAAAAAATAATGCGTTAATTAAATTTGTGACTCATCTCCTTGGGGGAGAATTGTATCCCTCCTGCTCTGTTTTACCTGAATTCTGCCATATATTTCATGTTATAGGAGTCTCGGGTGATGATCCAGCACATGTTATTCATTTTAAGAACATTTTCACTGCAGATTTGACAAAATGCAAAGAAAGTACCAATGTGAGATTTCTGAAAGGGGGTTCCAAAGAGGATGGATCTAGACTGTTCTCAGTGGTACCTGATGACAGAACAAGGAGTAATGGTCTCAAGTTGCAGCGGGGGAGGTTTAGGTTGGATATTAGGAAAAACTTTTTCACTAGGAGGGTGGTGAAGCACTGGAATGGGTTACCTAGGGAGGTGGTGGAATCTCCTTCCTTAGAGGTTTTTAAGGTTAGGCTTGACAAAGCCCTGGCTGGGATGATTTAGTTGGGAATTGGTCCTGCTTTGAGCAGGGGGTTGGACTAGATGACCTCCTGAGGTCCCTTCCAACCCTGATATTCTATGATTCTATGATAAGGATAGATACAGCACTCGACGCAAAGTTTAAGAATCTCAAGTGCCTTCCAAAATCTGAGCGGGACGAGGTATGGAGCATGCTTTCAGATGTCTTAAAAAAGCAACACTCAGTGGAAACTACAGAACCCTGAACCACCAAAAAAAAAAAAAATCTTCTGCTGGTGGCATCTGACTCAGATGTTTAAAATGAGCATGCATTGGTCCGTACTGTTTTGAATCGTTATCGAGCAGAACCTGTCATCAGCATGGATTCATGACCTCTGGAATGTTGGTTGAAGCATGAAGGGACATCTGAATCTTTAGTGCATCTGGCACGTAAATATCTTGTGACGCCAGCTACGACAGTGCCATGCAAGCTCCTATTCTCACTTTCACATGACATTGTAAACAAGAAAGGGCAGCATTATCTCCTGCAAATGTAAAAAAACTTGTTTGCGTGATTGGCTGAACAAGAAGTAGGACTGAGTAGACTTGTGGACTCTAAAGTTTTACATTGTTTTATTTTTGAATGCAGGTTTTTTTGTACATAATTCTACATTTGTAAATTCAACTTTCATGATAAAGAGATTGCACTACAGTACTTGTAATGGGGGAATTGAAAAATACTATTTCATTTGTTTTTTACAGTGCAAATATCTGTAATAAAAATAAATATGTCAGCAGTGTACATTTTGTATTCTGTGTTGTAATTGAAATCAATATATTTGAAAATGTAGAAATAATCCAAAATATTTAAATAAATGATATTATATTATTGTTTAACAGCACGATTAATCGCAATTAATTTTTTTAACTAAATAATTCCCATAGAAACCTATTTTTGGTAATAATGTGCATTATAAACTCATGTTTAATTTTGGTTTCTGATCACACATTTGTTCCAAAGGAAATGCATTGAACATCCATTCCAGTGTTAGATATATTGATTAAAATTTGTTCTGAGTTAGCTTAAAAGTCTGGAATCTAGATGAGATTTCCATCAACTGATCAAATGAGTTTTTTCAATAATAACCATAATGACATGTACTTTCCATAGGTTAAGGTTTGTGCTCTCAATATTAAACTGAGAATTAGCTGCATCTAGCTAGACAGAGCTTGTTTCTTGTAGGGATTACTTGCCAGTTTGTTCAGATATTTGGACCAGTTGGGTATTAGCCTTCTAACCTATGCTGAATGATTGGAGACACATTGACCCTAATCATCATGCAAAAACCTTAGAAATGATTTTTCTTTATTAATCAGAGCCAAACCTGAAAATGATTTTCTGTCCTCAATGATATGTACAAAAATAAGACTTTTCACACTTTTAAAAAAAATCATAGATTTTCTAACCATAATCTGAGTGGCATTAGAGAAAGCTTTCTCTTCCAGCCATGTGCAGTCTTCCCCTTTAGAGGATAAATGCCCATGACAAATACAAGAATAATTACTCAGTGAATTGGTGTTCATGAAAATAAACTGCCAATGTTTGCTTAAAGGAGCATATGAGGATGAAATTTACAAATATAGCACCTGTCTAATATTGGCTATATCTGTAACATCCTGATAATTTAACAGAATGTATTAAATGTAGTCTCACCATTTTAGCTGTTACTCTTAAGGTAGCGTCTAAAGTAGGCTACAATTGTTGTGCGTGATTATCCCAGCATTCTGGAAATAGGGATAAAGGTGTATCCTACAGTATTTGAAGAATCTCCTATTCCGTGTCCACCATGTTGAATATATCTGGCTACTGTGTATGAGTTGGCTTTGCAACTCTAGTCTTGCTAAGTAGTAATTGTGCTCTTGTGAACTGGAGGGTTATAACAAAAGACAAATAGAGCTTGATTCAAAATGAGCTTTTATTGAAGAAATGAGATCTTTATCTAGGCTGCCAGATTAAAGCAAGAGTTCCTGAATGGGTGCTCAAACTTAAGAAAAAGAAAAAGGAAGAAATATAACATTTTCTCTGTAAGTTCTTTAGCTTGGTATTTCTTTAATTTCATGTAAATTTCACTAAGTAAATATGCCTTAAAAGTGAATAAAATTTTATTTCACTTTAACAAGAGAATATAAAAGTTAAAAAGGTCACTGTAGTAATAGACTAATCTCAATTATCAGGGCAGCCGGTGAAACCCTCAACTCCCACCTAATCTCATTCGGTGCACACGCAGTGCACCGTGTGATTTCCAACACGGCTAAATGAAATTATAAAGCAGTGTTAAATTTATTAATCATTTAATTAGCTAAATGTTCCTGCAACTACTCGTGAGATGAATGGCATGTCATTTTCTAATGCAATTTGCCTCTCAGCCAGGCAGGGTCAGGAGGGAAGCTACTGGCATCTTAAATGATCTTTTTTATATTGCACCTTCTATTAAGGGACAGTGTGATATCACTGATTATATTTGAGTCTTGTACACGAGGCCAGGGAGTGTTCTTGTTATAATAACAGGTTATCTTTAACCAAAATAAAAATGGTAAGATCTTAGGAGTGAACAATTAACCCATCTGTGACTGTATTTCATATTGCAGCTTTGCAAGGCAAATCTTTTTTTCATATTTAACAAGCCAGTGAACAGTGTGTTGGAAACTACACCAGCAGGTATTAAAGCAATGCTCAATCTAGTTTTATTTCTTTAAATGTACTCAGTTGTAAAGGAATTTGTGGACTGAAAACTCTCCCGATGCCAGGTTTGTCTAAGCCTTCCAGTTGAGTCAGAATTTATTTGTACTTTTCCATGTATTGTATTAGAATCTGGGCCTTTGTAGTTTTGTGCATTCAACAATTGTTCATTTAAATGGGTCTCTCAGCCCAGGTGTTTGGCATGTCGGCATGCACATGTGACAGCCCTTTGATTAGCGATGGGAATGTGACGGAATTCTTTTTTTTTTTTTGGTGCTTCATTCTGTAATTATTTTTCCACTGCAAAATCAGTGACAAGTAGGATTCTATAAATCTGTTTGAATTTACAGTGAAAGAATAGTCATAAAGAAATCATCTAATGCATCAGGCAGTGAACTATACTGCCCAGAGTGCAGTATTCATCAGAAACCTTCAAGAATATTGCATCTATATTTGTGTGAAGTTGAAACTGTCAGGGTCAAAATGCAATGAAAATGTTGGTATTTCAAGGTATGTATTTCCCTGAATTCACAAAACAATAAAATGTTAGCTATTTTCAATAGAATTTTCCCCCCGTTTTACGGCTTTACTTTCAACTAACAATTTATGGGCCCAACTCAACAAGCATATATAATAATTTCCAAATCTGAGGAAAGATCTGTGCAACTTCAGACACACTATAGGCTGAAATGCAGTGGTGTATCAGGATATTAATCCCTAACCTAAAAGAAGGGAATTGTGGGAGAGAATCTTGATGCAAGGTTATTGTCTTTGTAAGGCAGTATGGATTATTAGTATTATTGAACATTTCCATTACAGTAGCACCTAAAGGCCACCATCAAGTTTAATAAATGACAGTCCCAGCCCCAAGAATGCTTACAATCTAAAAAGCAAGAGATAACAGGTGGATGAGACAAACAAGTAGACCAGGATGGGAAGCAGTTATCTATGACTCATGAGTCTCTTATTGGCAACTGGCAGGGGAGTGCAGATGTGTTACAGGAATCTCCTGAGTCTGACATGTAAATTCTAGTTCACCAAAGAATGGCATGTGAGGTCTCAAATGAAAGCTGGTGTAACACTGTTCATCAATATCATTGCAAAAATGGATGTTGTGTACAGAGTTTACTGTATATATACACACACACACACACACACACACACACACACACACTGAAAATATGTTCTTAAAGTCTGTATAAAGGTACTGATCACTAGCAAAAGGTGAAAAACAGGTTTTCTGTCAGAGAAGAGATGTTTATCCATCTATCTGCATGCAAATCGAGTATTGGCTCGTTCACAATGGGTCTGCTACCACCAGCAGAAAAGAAAAAAAACAGGGTACTGAGTAGGAGAACCTTATCGTTGAGGTGCATATCAAAGATTTGCTTGAGTATATTTCTGGGGACAAAGGAGGTGCCTGGGAAGTAAATGGACAGCAAATTTGCTTCATGAAAAGTGGGACCTCAACCAGGCTTGGCTGAGAACTTTGGACGAGATTAGCTCCTTTTAATAAGAGAGTAACCTTTTATTTAGGATTTAGTCTCTAGAAAGCGCATTATGATTTTGGTTTATATGTAACCATTTGTTTCCAATATTCTTACTCACTGCTGGGCTGGTGTCACAGAGTCAAAGGGCGGCAATGAGACGGTGGCTGGCAAGCAGGGATCAGAGTAGTTGGGAGAGTTGAAATCAGTAGGCAAGAGTTGGTCAGGCCGGTGTTGGATATTGAAAATCTGCAGTAGTTAAGAGGCTGGAGTCAGGAGGCAACAGTCAGGGTTGAAGTCGGGTATGGGTTGGAGATTGGAGAACAAGGCGAGGTCTGGAGTCACAGCAAGCTGGAAGTCTGCGTTGTTATCAAGACACCTTCCGCGGCCACCCGTCAGGGTTAAATGTAAGTGTGGGCCAATCAGAAGGCTGCAGGGTGCTATTGCTTTGGTGCCTACTCTAAGCAGTGCTCCTTGGATGAGGCCAATGCTTAATTTGCAAGGAAAGAGGTGCCAGGGCTCAAGCAAGTAGGTGCCCTCGCGCCTCAAGCAGTTTTTTTACAGTCATAACTGAAGCAGCAAGCCCAAAGGTGCCGGGGCTATGAACTGTGAAGCCTAGAGGTGCCGGGGCTCAGCCCTGGCAAGCCTGGCACCAATTAAGCACTGGATATAGCTCTGCTGGGCCTCCTGGTGGTGATGTGGGAATGTCAGCTGCCCCAGGTTCTGTAGACCTGCGTTCTAGTCCGGTGGATCCTTACAGGGAATTCAGAATTAAGATTGGATTTTGGCCTCTTCACTCCATAAGTGACTTTCGTCACTAACCTCTTGGAGTTTTCCAGTTTGCATGTCAGGAGGGTGCCTCATGCTCGAATTAATGAATTTTGGTTTGTCCATTGCCTTGTAAAAGCTCTGCATAACTGCAAAACACTAAGGGCCAAATGCTGTCATCGGATTCAATATGCCTTGGCAGTGATTTCAACATGGGTAAACTCAAGTGAAAAATTAACCTTTAGCTGATGTCTTTTCCTGGCTGTGACATTGTCTTGTTCTGTGTCTTTGAGCAAGTCACATAACATCTATGAGTGGGATTTGTGAAAGCACTCAGCACTGCCCTAACTCTGTTCCTACTGGTAAAACTCGCACTGATTTCAGTGGGAACAGTTAGACCAGATCACAAGCTTTTCAAAACCCCACTCTATACATTTTTCAGTTTACCTATCTGTAAAATAGGTGTAGAAATGCTTACTAGCCTTGTAAGTGTGTTGTGATTGACCATTAATTAATACTTGTACAGCACTATAGGATCCTAGGATAAAATATGCTATGTTAAGCGCAAAGTATTATTAGTATTGTTATTTTATTTATTAAGCTGTTAATGTTAAAGGAAATGTTCTCACTCAGAAACAAGAACACGTGGGACATTGGAGGGTTTTACTGTCTTCCTCCCCCCCGCTCCGGTTTAGATCAGATATGTTCTTGCTCACCTATGATTTATGCTGCTTAAGGGGAAAGAGTATCCATTTTTCCCGCATCAGCATACTAAAATTTCAAAAGCTAAGAAGCACCTCTCCGCAGGCATGAAGCTAGAACTGTGAAAATTCATTTGGCAGCACCTTTTGAGAAGAAACTAAATTTTAAAACATTCTCTCTATTTTTGGAAATAGATTTTTCATCACCAGTAGTGTGTGTGGATGTGGACGTGTGAGAGACACACACAGATACCATGCTTTGAACAGTATATACATATCAATATACTGTATATTATGGTGTGTGTGCACAGTACACATTATATGCAGTAACATATGTTTGCAAGGAGTTTCTTTCTATAGTGATATGATCTAAATCTTTCCCCAAAATGTAGTTAGGGTATTCTTTTTGAATTTGTAGCAAAATATAAAACAATATTTCTTTACTCCACTTGTTTGAGTTTGGTGCAGTTAAACAGAGGGTTACCATGGCTCCATCTATTTGATTTAACATTTTTTTGCATGTTAAATATTTCTGGTTAACCAGTTAAAACTGCAAGATGGACATGATTGCTTTTAGATTGCACCTATAACATTGAGTGAATTTTATAATAAGAAACCATTTTTTTTCTGACAAGCTGCCCTTGTGGCTGCCTGTCTGACTTTGAGGTCCTCATTATTGTGAGTTTAAATGAAGGATGTTCATTCAGGCAGGGAGGGGGAGGCCAATAGACATCGGTGCTGTTATCTGGTCCTTCTATCAGGCCAAGTGACAGGCTTCTAGAGGAAGAATGCAGAGCTCATGGTGGAGACCTGAGGCTGACACAGAAGGTGACTCCCCTGACTCTAACCTTGAAAGGAAAAAGTTCCCACTTTATTAAAATGAATTTCAAAAGGGCCGCTCTGACAGCTGCATAATTAAATATTGGAGTGTCAGCGATAATTTATTCTGCTCGCATTTGGTGGTCAGAGCCTGCTCATTGTAGGGTCAGCAAGCACAGTGACACAGCCAAGGATACGGTGGATTCCAGGGCCTTTTAGCCATAGGAGTGAAATGATAAACTATAATTTCTGTTTAAATAGAGCAAACAAAATGGAGAGGAAATAAGCAGTCTATAAAATGCTATGATTAGCAGGCTGATAAAACTTTGTTAGGCACTGTATCCAAATGTGTTATTAAACAGGGCTGAATGGCAAACATAATGTACTCCAGCCAGTTTTTATGTTGCCTCTTTTAGAAGTCTGTTTTGTACCTCATTGGGAGGGTTTTCTATGAACATATGCTCTGAAACTGCCTTATTATTACAGAAATAATCCCAGCTACGTTCTGTAGAATGCCCCTTTATTACTGTGCATTTTGCTGTCAAATAACACAAACACCAAGTGTGTGTCAAACAAGCACTAGAAAGGATGGAAGGGCTAAAAAAAACACACCCTGCTAGCATTAGAGTTATAAGAAATGTGTAATGCCAGCTATAAATATTCTCCTTACAGGGTGTTTTCTGCTTGGAATCTAAGTCTAACAAATAATTTACTCAAACAAGTTTAAATAAATAGGTCCTGTATCTGATGCCCCGCCATAAAGTGGAAGAAGGTTATATCAGGAAACAGACTTTAGTCTGATGGGCCGCTTTTATGAAAGATGTCGTTGGGCAGACACTGGAGCTTATCACTTTTACAGTTCTGGTAATTGAAGCTGGCACACCCAAAATACACTCTTGTTGTTCAAAAGCTGGTCCTTCGGCAGAAGCACATAGATCACACAGACAAAATCAGAATCTGCCAGGACGTTTTGTTTTTCTCTCTGCTGCACCGTATATAAAATGCTTTATATTTTCCACATCTGCTGGGAGCTCCCTGCAGTGTGTCTATTACTAGATTTCAAGTTGACTAATTTTCATCTTGCTTCCGTGTAGCTTTCGGCAGCTTTGACTGAAATAAGAATTTACTCAATTCCTTCAACAGCTTATTAGTTACTGAATGATAAGTTGACATTACTCTGCAGAAGGAAGGATGTTTTTGCAGCTAAGGCAATGGACTCAAACTCAGGAGAGCTGAGTTCAATTCTTGGCAGAACCACAGACTTCCTGTGTGATTTTAAGCGAGGCAATCTCTCAGTGGCTCAGTTCCCCAACTATATAATTGGGATAAATAATACTTCTCTACCTGCTGTGAGAATAAATCTATCAAAATTTGTGAGGTCTCATTTACTATATGAATAAGCATAATAGAAATAAATACATAAACAATATGAGAAAATCACAAAGAACTTTATTTTAAGAGACACAAATGAGGAATCATCTGACTCTTTATTGCCTAGGTATAGACCAGGGGTTGGCAACGTTTGGCACGCGGCTCGCCAGGGTAAGCACCCTGGCGGGCCGGGCCAGTTTTATTTACCTGCTGACGCGGCAGGTTCGGCCGATCGCGGCCCCCACTGGCCGCGGTTTGCTGTCCTGGGCCAATGGGGGCGGCAAGAAGCCGCGGCCAGCACATCGCTCGCCCGCGCCGCTTCCCGCCGCCCCCATTGGCCCGGGACGGCGAACCGCAGCCAGTGGGGGCCGCGATCAGCCGAACCTGCCGCGTCAGCAGGTAAATAAAACTGGCCCGGCCCGCCAGGGTGCTTACCCTGGCGAGCCGCGTGCCAAACGTTGCCGACCCCTGTTATAGACTCTTACAGTGACTCTTGGCAGCTTCTAAAGTAATTCCATTGGACTCATTGAAAGTAGACTGTTTGGCCCCCTGTGCCTTACCTAGTATCGCTAATTCCTCCTACATTCACCAGTGGCTGTACACTTACTATACCTGTAACAGACAATGTTTGTACTGTTCAAGGTTATTTCCCCCCCCCACACACACACACACCCCTCACATAGGAAGGATTTTTGTATGACATTTTACTCCTATATGTAGAAATTTTCAAATATTTTCTGAATTGTGTTTTCTTGAAAATTGAAAGATCTGCTGTTAGAAGGACAGATCTAACATTTATGGGCTGTGCTGCAAAACGGCAAGTGCACATTTCTGTTTGCATGCACAAATGCAGCTGCATGTGTAAGGTCAGAATTCTGGTCTCTGTTTTCCTTGGCAAATTTGGGCTTAAATGTGTTGTGTTATTGTCTGAAATTCTCTGAAACCACAGTAGTGACTGAAATCCACATTTCCTTTGGATCTAGGGGAGGAACCGATTTTTTGTTTCATTGAATCAAAAAGCTGGAAGAAAAAATCATTGGGTTCCACAAAATATTTTGTTAGGTTTGATTTTGATGATTTTGAAACACTTTTAAAAAAAATTAAATAAAATTCAAGAAAATTTGAAACAAAATGTCATTCAAATTGAACAATCAAAATGTTTTGTTTCCACATTTTCAAAACCAAATGTTTAGATTATTTTAGATTTGGTTGGGGGCGGGGTGTTTTCTGTTCCCCCCTAAATTAATAATTTGGTGAGATTGACATGAATTTGCAAAATGTTTCCTTGTTGCTGAATCTGCATTTTTCCCTCCACCCCCCTCTCCAAAAGTAAGTTTCAGACAAAAATATTTGCCTAGTTCTAATAGGATAGAGGGCAAGATTTGTAAAACCATGCTTCCCATTTTGGATTGCAATCTTTCTGGACAAAAGTTTGCACCTCACTTACATGTGGATGGAGTTAATGTCAGTTATGTGCCTAACTACCTAATTGCCCCCACATATAAGATAGTGGGGTTTGTACATGCTACCATTTACATCTCACTTAACTGCCAGTGCAAAATTGTAACTGTGACATGAAAGGGCATATTGAGACCCTTTGAAAATCAGGCCCAATGTATGTATGTAGACATTTCCATGGTTTCAAAATGATAACCGAACTACACAAATTAGTGAAACTTACTTCCTCCTCACAAACTGAATGGAATTTGGATTATGCCTACTATTAAATGGAACAGCAGCATTTAATAAGTGTACCAGCTGACTCTACGAGGAAGCTGCTTAGTCAGATTCACTTCCCTTACTTGCTGGAGAGAAACATTGGGCTTAAATATCAAGCAAAGAGATTGTAATGCTGATTGCAGCAGTTTCCCCTGTTAAAGGAGCTGGTCAGTCTGATGACAAGTTGACCAAATGGTTTTGGCTTTCTGATTGAAAACTGTGTGTGGATAATCTTAGAATGTGAAATAGACCTTTAGACAGAGGGTGAACTCCTAGCCCCATTGAAGTCAGTGGCAAAACTCCTGTTGGCATCTGTGGTTCACCTAAAATTTGCAATGTGATTGGGTGTGGAATGATTATAGCCAAATAGATACTCATAAAAGACAAGTAAACCTACCCTTTTTCGTGCCTCACAAACTTGCCTGCCGAGTTTTAGCCTTCAGTGATTTTTTTTTTAATTTGTGCTATAAACACTTAATAGAAGGGATTTTTAATGGAAATGTAGGTTAAACCTTAACTGCGCACACATCACTTTGGGTGTGGGATGGTTCAGATTAATCCTGTTGACTCTCAGGTCAGAAGAAGGAACTGCCTTGGGATGATAAGGTGCTTGAATAGTAGGATAGTATCAATAATGTGATAACTGTGACTTAATATACCAGTTTCTGGTTCAGCCTTATGAAATTTGGGCCCCACTTCTGTGCTGTGTAGCAAGCAGGCAAAGTGCTGTGGCTGCATGGAATCCCACTGATTTCAGTGAGACTGTGCATGGATGCAAGAATACATCTCCATGCTACATAATCCAGGATCAGGGCATTAGTTTATACCCAGAACCAGAGCCGTCCTTTGGGTAGGGCGAATCGGGGTGACTGCTTCGGGCCCCCCACGGGCCGGTGCGATTGTCCAGCTCGGTCAGTCCCGGAAGAGACGAATCCATCACTTCTGCCCTGGGCCCCACACCCCCCTAGGGACGGCCCTGCCAAGAACTATAGATTCAGTTTGATTTTAGCCTTGGGAAGCAAGAGTCAAATACACAACTTGACTTGAGAAGATCTTTCTTTCTTTCTTTCTTTCTTTTTTCTATTACACACATACACACAAATTTGGGGATACGTTCATGACAAGATATTTTCCTTTGAGATGGTAGGTAACTTCCTATCTCCATTTTTTTTAAGCCTGTTCCTATTCCTCGGTGGAACATAATTAAACTGAAGATTTTGAATTTCCCACTAGGAGCCCTTTGCACCCCCACCCTCCCATGCCACATACACTAGAATAAAATGACACCTTGATGCCTCTGAACCCTGAAGTGCACTAAATCATACATCCTGTGAAAATATGGGTTGAAATTATATTCTTAAACTGTACTGTAGTGTCACCTGCTAGCAATGTTTTAATTGAAGGTTAGTCATCAGTTTCCTAATAAACCCCATTTTGAAGAGATTGAAGGCGTTGACTGTGAACATTTGCTTCTGGGCACATAGAATCTGATCCCATCAATTTCAACTCAATTGAATCTTTTACATAGATTTTTTTTCTTTTAAAAACCTCTGTGTTGTTTTGTTCATAAAACTTGAAATAAAATAGCAAGACTGTTTATGAGATAAGATGTGGGGGGGGCACACATATATTTTATTAATTTTAGTTCATTAAAAGTTAATTTTCAGTTGTTTATTACTTAATGTTGACTAATAGAATTTAATGATTGCAAAAACAATTATTCAAAGTATAAAAACCTGAATTACAAAGATATTAATGTTAAAAAGTAGCTTTGTGTAACTATTTTTTCCCCTATATATGCTGTCCTTGAGATGCCTAGTATATAATTGATAGTCTTAGCATATTCATGTTAGGTACCAATGGGGACACAAATACCAAAGCATGTTCATTAGATTTGGGTTTCCTTGTTTTTTTTCTTTGCCTAATTGTTTTATCAATGCAAAATCAATCACAAAAAATATCTTCAAGTAACATCACTTAAACTCACAAAAGAAAGGTAATTAAGGCTCCAGTTCAGATAGGACTTAAATATGTATTTAAATGCATTGCTGAATCGGATGCTAAGGACCTTTCCACATACAAGCCCCTAGGCTGCAAGATGGTCTATGCAGGCAAACGCTTATGCAGAGTAGATCCCCACTGAAGAAAGTGAGGTTCTGCCCACACATATAGTTTGCTGGATCAGAGCCTGAGTGGTGCTCAGGTAATCCAAAGGGCTCCCACAATTGTGTGATCTGACATACCGTGCTTGTCTGTAATATTTAGGCACATCAGGATGGGCTGGGGCTGTGATTTAATCTGTAAGTATCAATGTTGTTGCTTTTGAAGTTTAAAATTGATGCTTAGTGTCACTTTAAGATTTTTTTGTTGTCCCTATTTTGTTTAATTTTCCAAGAGATCTTTTACAGAAAGTGTCTACCAGCAGAAAATTAACATATTGAACTGAAGGGAGTTCATCATTTCTCATCTGACCCTGTACTGTTTACTCTGTTGGAGTAAAAGAACCAGCAGGCCAAGCTCTGCTAGTCAGAGTGTATTACCTTGTCAGAGAAAGGCTAGGCTACTCAGATTCACCCTGAACAAATTACATACCTCACTACATCTCAGAACAAGGTAGCAGGGTTATAACTCAGTCTAAGCACCATTCACTCTTCTATTACCTTCATAACCAAGGTCATACTAATCAACTCAATTACCAGTCCTCTTGGACATTTTCATAATGTTTTCTGCTAGCTGCTCTCCTGTGAAAATCTCTCGGTCTAAGCAAATGAATGCCATTTTTATAACTATCTACATTTCAGATGCAGTGATCCTCTTTCAAAAGACTGCTTCACAGCGCCAAAAATTACCTTTAAATACCCAGAATAATGTTAGAACAACTAGAAGGTTTATTCTTATTCTGTTGTTCTTTTTTATTATGAAAACCTTGAAAAAGAACAGGGGGAAAAAAAAACCCCAACCATATATGGAACCAAGAATCAGCTATATTAATGTGAATTTTAAGGGTCTGAGTTCAGTCCACAAACACAAGAAGGTTCAGAGTTAAGGCTGACATTTAATTCTTGCTTCAGAAACCCTGCAAATGCGAGATTCAGTGGTTCAAGTTAAAAATGGAATCTCTTAACCTAAATTTTCCCAATTCATAGGTTTAATCCAGCTGCATAAACATTAGTATGTTCTGAATTCCATTCTTGAATTTCTTACCCCCCATGCATAACACTATTAAAAAAAATTCCCAAAATCTGTATTTTAAAAATTCCCCACAAATATATTTGCACATTGTCACCATTAAAATAGTCTCTCGATATGGAATATATTTGCCCCCCCCCCCTCGGGCTGCAGTGAGACATTCAAAGCCAAAATGACCAAAGAACAACTTTATATTTCAAAATTATTTTAAAAATAGGGGCCCAATCATATCTTTCTGCAGGTTCTCCCGTTGAAGGGGGCCTAAGAGGTCAACTCCACTGGGTTCTTACAGAGTTCCCTCCAACTCCTTCCACAGTGGAAGTGGATGGGCAGGATTTATATCATTCAGTGGAATAACCAGCGAAGCCTGACTCACAAACATCACTGCTCTTTAGAATCTACCAGGGCACAGCTCCTGAGCTCCAAACCAGCAGCAGGGCCTCTGTAACTATTTCCTGTTGTGTGGTTCTGTTGGAGGTGGACATCTAGGGCTTCTCCTGAGTTCCCCTGTGACCAAAAGCCCTTGGAACTGTGGTTCTGTTTCACCAAGGGGATCTGTGAAAAGTTAATTCATAAATTAGTTTCTATTAACTTTTTTCAGTAGTGCGCCATGGATTTGAGGGAGGGATGATGTGTGTCCTCTCTCCAAAGTCATGCCTTTGATCTGCCCTCCCCTACCCATGTGTATCAAAGTCCCAGCTGCAGAGTCCCAAGATAGAGGGGACAGTGCTGTGGATGTGGCAGTTATCCACAACATGCGGCAAGGATATTTCATTCGCAGAGGGCCCACTCCATGCTCTCATTCCAGAAGGGCAAAACCCATCTATAGGTTATTAACTAGTTGTCTATTTCATATATTATGGAGGTTCCAAAAAGAAAACTACAGCAATTGCTCAGCCCGGAAATCCAAAAATGCACAGTCGTGTCAAGCATTTGTCACCAGGTATAAACCAAGACCTGCATTAAAAAATGAAGGGGTTTAAATTGGGCATTTCTGAGCCTCTAGCTGAAAGCAGCCATTTTGCATAAGAATGACAAAAAAGTGTGATTTTAATAATAAGGTCAATGGGAGAGACTGCAAACCAGTTTACATCCTGCTGATGCTCTCTGGTTCACCATCCAGAAGAAACTTAGCCTTTTGAGATTTCAGTACAAATTATCCCCCATCATAATCTGCTTGAGTACCAGGATTTAGCCCAATACTTCTTTCCATTTTAAATCAATATTATATTTGTTTGGAAATGGATCGACAGTAAATATGTCTATTGTTGGATTCTCGTACTGCAGCTATTAACTTTTAGCAAGATGGCGGATTCCAGCAAAAGGCTCAGTTTAAAAAATCCCAAAAAACTTTTATGGAAAGCTACATAAAGCAATGGTGTCTTTAAGAAATAAAAAAGTGAGTTAATTACAGAGGCCAAGATTATCTGAGCACATGACTAACTTTGGGCCCGAGATATCCAAATGACATGCTTTAGTCATTTGATAAATCAGGGCCTACATGACAAACTATGGATGAGGTTATTGCATGTTGAAAATTTCTTACCAAATAATGATGTTCAAGCCAAATCTGTGCTTGCTTTCGCCTCATGAATTTCCCTTGACTTCCATGAGGTTGCTTAAGGTGTCAGGGCAGAATCTGGCCCATTAGTTGTTCCAGTGAGGCAAAATTGCTAACAAGTGCTTACATATGGCACTAAAAGTTCTCAACAGGATTTAAACAGTATCAGAGTTGGTATTTCTTGCTACATGCTGTGTAGACAATTGACATGGAAAATGTCTCTTCCAGTGGCCTAGTATTCAGAATATGATTTATCGTGTAAATGCTGGGATTACTGTATCTGCAGAACTGGAGATCACTGCTTGAGGTTGAGTAGCTGATGCTTGTAGATCTACAGTGCTAAATAAGGGCTAAGTATTATGATTACTTGCTAGTCATTTGCTTTTTATTCTCTGGATTTTAGGATTAAGGCTTTTTAGTTTTTCATTTAGGATGCAAACACTATGTTATTTATAATCTAATAGTGACTGTTTTATGACAATTAGGTATTTGTGGCATGTGGAATGAAATTAGAAAAAAGATGCTTTGGGCTAGTAGAAAATGGCTTTGATTGAACATGGAAATCTTTTTACACCGCAAAAGGAGCACCAAGATGTTTTCAAAAGGAAAGTTTGTGATGTTGATGCCCTTAGGGTTTCTGTATGACACTGAGAGCTAGTTCTTGATAAAGTGGAAGTAGAAACTAATGATTCTCAGAGGTACTATACAAGGAGGATATTCTGGCAAGTCAGAATAACCAGTGCTAAACTAATGACAACATGTGCCCAGTATTCAGTGAAAACACATTCAAATGTAACTACTACTAAAGGAGAGGCATTGAGATTCAGGCCTGGTTTGTCTTGACCTCAACAAGACTAAAGCTAACATAGTATGCATGACTTGGTACAGAAAGATGTAGACGGACAAGTGATAAAAATCAGACAAGTATGCAGCAGGTAGTGAGCCAGAGAAGTATTTAGTAATATGTGGCCATAGATCATCAAAATTCTCCATCTGTACAGCATATCCCTGAAAGCGTTGGCTTCTGCCTGTGATGCATACGAGTGACAGATAGTCATCAGCATTTTAAGTACTACGTTCAAGCTGGTTCCATTGCGTTAATTCATTGATTTACTTTTTCCATCTTATCTATTTTTGAGTTAGGGTGCAAACGCAGATGACTAAATGTTTGTCACATCTTGTACTTCACAGTATTCCATATCTCAGTTTTGCCTCACTTTTGTGTGCCTATTCAAACACCTTCATACTTGAATTCAGCTTGAAACTTGAAGTATTGTGTGCACCTCAAAAGACAAAATAGTTATTATTAGTAATACTGATCTTTTCCCTTAAATTGCGTCCAGCATAAAAATCTCAAAGCATTTTTGCCAAGCAGTGTGAGTCCAATTGTACCACCCTCTGTCACGGGGTGTGGTGGTAGTTTTTACTTCATACTTTTAGTAGACTTCTACCCAGAGACATCTACTCTATAGAACATTTTAGTAAAGTTGACCACAAGTCATTTTGTTTTTGTAGTCATTGCACTGATACATAATTTTCTTTTTTACTGATCAGTCTTCAGTGTGTTACTATAATCATATTGAGTGCAATAAACACTATTATCAGGGAATTTGCTTCTCCATCCTGTTTTGTGTGATGTCTCAACAACAGGAGCAAGCCTTACATTCCTTAAAGCAAGAATTTCTGAAGTAAATTAAATCACAAGAGCTTTTAAAATTTGAAATCCCAGGAAGTTAATTAGTGTTTCCTTTTAAGATCACTTCCTGCCTTTTTATATAGATATGGATTTGGAACTCAAATGGACTTGGCAACTTTTCAACTGCAAAATCAGGTGACCTTTGCTTTGCAGAACATCGAGCTCTCACAAAGTATCATGATGTTGAAAAAATTTGTAACCAAGGTCTTCCTGTCTTGAAAACAGGCTGGTCATGCATTAGTGCGGTGCTTTAGAATTTGGGCAGTGGTTGTAGAGCATTACCAGTATGTGCCTCATACACACAGGTGAGACGGGGGTGTCAAAAATGTGGTGACATGTATCCAAACTATCCAATTTGTTCACTAAAATCTTTGCATGCAGAAACGTCAAACACATGTCAGAGCACACTTTTGTGGTCTATTCATCTTGTATTCTCTCATGGGTCGTGTGGAATGCAGGGGTGCTGGAACAATTTGTATAGTAGGGGTGCTGAGAGCCATTGAACCAAACTAAACCCTGTATATGATGGAAGCCACTTCAACCCAAAGTTGCGGCAGAACGCCCAGCACCCCTAGTTCAGCAGCTATGGGACTATATATTAAGTCCTTGACACAAGTAACAACATAGGACAACACCAGATGCACAAAACTCAGTATGCTAAATGTAACTGTAAGCAATATGCTGTCATAGTCCAGAAAGCAACATAAATACCATTACAAATCAGAACTGTGTGTTCTGTGTGCCATCATAAAAAGAGGTGGTCTTCAGGTAAAAAGAATCATCCAACTAAAAACTCTTCAGAATGTTGCCCTTTCAAAATCAGTGCAATTTACGCGCACAAATCTAGGCTAGTGTGCAGCACTAATAACATGCTCCTTTTTTACCTGTGCCCACTGGTAGTTACTATGCATGGCGGTTTCTGCTTCTTTGATGGCAGTTCTATGGCATGTTTTTGGACAGGTGCACATTTTTATTTGTGAAGGGATTATGAAGTCCTCTGCTTTGAGGAGTAGCAATGCAGCTTTTAAGAAAGAGACATTCTGACAAGGTGGGGGAGTATTGTAGTTTTAATCAAAAGAAAAGTCTCTTCTACCCACGTTAAGTTCCTGGGTTAGAGTACTTGCCATGAGTTCAAATCATTCTGGGGTGTGATGAATGATTATTAACCTAAATAGGTTAATTTTATGTATTCTGACAGTGTTTCTTTGTGCAGCTCGATATGTGTGTGATGTCTTTAAAAACAAAATATTGTCCTAAAATGTAATCACATTCAGGTGCTTCTCAATGAAATAGTTTAAAAAATATTTTTTTTTAAAGAAAACATATTCAGAATTCTTTAAACTTTGTGTGACTACGGTTCTGGCCCTTTAAAATACTTTTTGTATTACAGGAATAGTGTGTCTTCGTTTACAGGAATTCAGTATTATTCAATGGAATTCAACCTACAAGATAGGAGATATCATAAAGGGATAAAACTGAAGGATCCCATACCACAGCAGGATCCAATGTTTACAGATGATAAACTTTTCTCAGTATCTGCAGCCAGCAAAAGACCTGGGCCATATATTACTTATGGTTATTTTTGTTTAAGAGTAACTGTTGTAGTAGGTGGATAAATAGTCTGATGTCGCGTTCAATGGAAACCAGATCTCGAAGGAGGTGTTCAGCTCCTAGATATTCAAATAATGTTGGGAAAATATCTCGTGATATTTAAGCATCATGTGTCTATTGCTTTACCCTTCTAGGTAATTAATCAAATGGTTCTTATGGAATTGCATTTGCCACTGTGTGCTGTAGTTGCAGATATTTTTATTGGAAAACATTCAGCTAATACTTCCTGAGCTCAGTTGTTCTCCCTGAAACATGTCCATTATGCCTCTCTTTGCTTCTGCCACAGCCACATCTGAAGATGATACTTGTATGATGCACAGTATTATAATACAGTTTACTGGCATCAGGGCCGGCTCCAGGCACCAGCTGAGCAAGCTGGTGCTTGGGGCGGCAGCTTGTAGGAGGCGGCATTCTGCCCAATCCTAGGGCGGCACAGCCGCTTTTTGTTGTTGTTGTTGTTCTTGTTCCACTCCGGCCGCCCTGTAGGGGGCAGCGGCGCGAAGAACCAGAGCGCCCTGCAGGGCAGTCCTCTTCCTTCCCTCCCCGCCGACCGGAGCGGAGCCCTCGCGGCAGGAGGTGGCGCAGTGGGAGGGGCCGCGTGGCAGTGCCCCTGCTGTAGCCCTGGCCGCCCCCTTCTCTCTCTCTCCCGCCCCCCCCCCCCCCCCCCCCCCCCCCCCCCCCCCCCCCGCCCCCCGGCCGCGCCGCGGGTTGTTTTTTTTTGCTTTGCCGTTCTGGCCACCCCGTTTTTGTTTTTGTATTTTGCTTGGGGCGGCCAAAGCCAGAGCCGGCCCTGACTGGCATTTCCATGTGTAGACTGTAATCAGCTAATAAACTTCCTGTGATTCGTTGATGTGAGTTATGCCAGATAAGTACATTGTATTGCGACTCTGTTGGAGAAGAGAAAATGGATTTTAAAGGCTTCGGGATTTTTAATATCAAGCTATTTTTATTTCGTTTTCTCTTCAGTAGCAATCCTCAATTAAGGCAGATAATCTCAATATTAATATATAGCTCAAAACAATTACATTGTAGAGACCTATACTGATACTTACCTTTCTACACTAAATTAGTCAAAGGAAAAGAAAAATATTCTAACAAAGGGTAGCCTCTGTCCTAGAGATTCGACCAGGTTCTGTCTCATTTCATAGCAGACTCATTCGCTTCATTGCAGCTTCCACTGTTAGTCATGCTGAAAGCAAGCAGAAAAGTAGCAATGTAACATAAGGCCGTCTAAAATCCAGGGGCCAACTGCCAGGAGTTGGCTCCTTCCCCTAGCAGTGCAACAGCGTGTTTCCCACACCCCCTTCTCTCGTCTACCACCTAGACATACATGCAGCATGCCATTGCTGCTGCCACCAAACAAAAGAGAAGCACCCAGATACCACAGTGATGGGCATATTCAGAAAGAAAGAAAGACACTGCTCCCCATTCAGTACGAAACAGGATGTCAAAGGCTCTTATTTGGGGACCCAAGGAGACTGAATTTAATAGCATTGCTGTTTATCTCCCTGCATGTTAGACCCATATCCCCTTTGTTGCAGGGCGTGTGTGTGGGAGTGGGAATAGGACTGGATCCATTATAAATGGACATTCACAGTGCTTCCCTGCAGGGGTCAGGGAGCCAGCACGCCACAATTGAATGGCTGTAAGGTGCTGACGGTTTTAGCATTTATCACCCTGGCTCCAGCGTTCCTTGTTGTGGGGAAGATTATCAAGAGAGTGGTAACAAAATCAACTCTGGCAATATCTAGAGCAGTGGTTCCCAAACTTGTTCCACCGCTTGTGCAGGGAAAGCCCCTGGCGGTCCGGGCCAGTTTGTTTACCTGCCACGTCTTCAGGTTCGGCCGATCGCGGCTCCCAGCTGCGGTTCGCTGCTCCAGGCCAATGGGAGCTGCTGGAAGCAAAGTTCACATAGGATCAAGATGGAAGTGAAGTTGGTGGGTTGTGGGAAGCAACCAAAGGACTTGGCAAAAGCAATATCTTGCCCTCAAATTGAGAAAGTTTGTCTGCCTTTAATTACTAGCTTTTGCGTCTTAGGCATCACATTAGATTCCTGGCTGCTTCTGGTAGTCTAGGAAATATTTGTAGCCGAGAATCTGTTTTCAACCTTAATTTGCCTAGAAATGGGCAATCGTTCCTTTTGTAGGCAAATCTCGCCATGATCATCTCTGGATTACTGCACTCAGGGCTGCCTCTGGAGGCTGCTTGGAAACCTCCCCATGAGTTTTTCTGCTTACTTAGCAGTGTTTCATGTGCAAAATACACCTTGTCTGTGTGTCAGAATCTGTACTGACTTCTAGTTTGTTTCCAAGTGTGATTCAAAGGTTCTATGTTGGCCTATAGCATAAAGCCCTCAATGACTTATGTCTTGGGAACCTTATATGCTTAATTTATTCCCAAACTCTTGTCCCACATGTGGGATCAATTTCTGTTCTTGAGCTGGCAGCTGTAATATTTAAATGAGAGGGGGTGGCATTTGCAGCACAGAGCACTCAGCTCTGGAATCACTTTCCTGCACTTATGCCAATAGATCCTTAGTTTGTTGACCTTCAGGAGAAGTAGCAAAGCTTTTCCCAAAGCTGTGGATATGATTCCTTCGATGGGGATGGTGGGATGCGTGTGTGTGTGTGTTTCAGGAGTTACATTTGTGTGTGGTGCTAAGAAGACATCTATAAATGTGCCCTAGACATTGTTATTGGTCCATAATAAAACATCCAAGAATAATAAAAGAATTACGTTCTCCGAAACTTTGGAGCCCCACAGTGCATGGGTTCAAGGCCAGAGATAGTGCTTTTTTTAACAAGTGCTTTATAGTGAGTTTATTCATATTCTGCTAGGTGTAATGGTCATTGGTAAGGAAGGTTCTCTTAATTCATCTTTATTTGATTAACAAAAACATTCACTAACATCCTTTTAGACATATACCATGATTACTTCTCCTTCCTGCCTTGAAAACATCTTTCTTCAAATGAGGTTTTTCTGCTATCTAAAACTAAATGCAATGAATAGATGTATAATAAAATCTTTTAATTGTCTTAGCATATGTTGCTTTTATTAGGTGAGAATAATTGCATTCATGGGATCACCTACAAAGTCCTTTAGAATATAAAATTGAAATGGCTTCACACTGAGTGCACAAGTCCTTCTGAGCCGTGCCATTTTCCCCTTCACTGCCTCTTGTCCCCCTTTCGCTGTAAAGTTCACATTGAAGTGTGACAAGAGACACTTGACAACTGACACATGCTGGATCTTATCAGCAGTGAGTGCAGTCATGGGCCCTGACTGAAGAGCGATTGTCATTTCTACACCATTTATTCCTCTCCTAGCCTCATTGCTTGCTTCCTTTCTGAGGAAATTTTCCCTGTTAAAGTACTGTACTTGTTCATTCCGTGTGTGTGTGTGCATGCATGTGTGTTTTCCCCCTTACAGAAGATTTTGATACGCATTTATTCCATAGGCAAGCCTATAACACACTTCCTCTAACCTCTTCATGGCAGAACTACTCTAAGCTGGTTCAGGCTAATAAAAGCAACCCAACAAAGCTTTTATGGTGTCATTACATCTCTCATAAATCCTCTTGCCTTCCAGCATCCAATAATTCTATTACCTCTAATCAATTCACAAGCTATTTTATTGGAAAGGGGAAAAAATCAACTGCAAGCCAATTGAGTTCATTTTGACCAATGTTCACTAAAGGTGTTGATGATTGTAATGCTGCTTCAGTTGATTCTTAAAGTGAGTTCTGGACTAATGAGCAATCAGAGTTTTTTATCTGAGCTCCAGCAACCCGAGCCAGTAACAACCAGAAATGATCCACTGTTGCACTGTTCCCTCAGTTTTACTTGGTTCTAGCTTCAGTTTCTGCAGTGCAGATAGCAGGTACAGCTGATGGTTTCTAATGATTCAGAAAAATACAGACGCTGTACCTTTCTTAAATACAAGCAACTCCCAACTCCATCCTCATCTAGTTGCTGCAATACCATTCCACGCTATAGCTGACATATCTTTCCTCTCTGTAATTTTTATTATTTTGTTGCTGCTTTTATTTACTGCACTTTTCGTGTGTGTGTGTGTGTCCTTTAGGGTGACCAGATAGCAAGTGTGAAAAATGGGGACAGGGAGTGGCGGGTAATAGGCACCATTATAAGACAAAGCCCCAGATATCAGGACGGTCCCTATAAAATCAGGACATCTGGTCACCTTAGTGCCCTTCTGTCAAAAGGACTTTGAGTCCCCAAATAGCCATGTCAGATACTAGAGTATCTGTATAATTAGGAATGTGCTGTTGATGGAATTCTTCCTTTTCAAAACTAGCCACGTTTCATCTCACTCAGGGCTTTGGTTCGTGATCAACTAGTTTGTTGGTTTGTAATAAGCTTGCCGCTGACTTTTTTTTTTAACCAAGTTGAAGTGAAGAATTATTCAGAATACGTCAGTCTGCTCTTTTTCTATGCTGTGGGAAAGGCAGTAACTTGTGTGCCTTTCATTCTCCCTGCAGTGCAGTGGTTGCCAGTTTAAGAATTAGTTGAATTTAAGCTCCTAACACTGGGGTGGGTTTTTCAATCTTCACTCACATTGGTGAGCAATCACTCAGGCAGAGTCACTGGACTGCTCACAGGAGTAAGTTCTCACCAGTGTAGGTAAGGGTTGCTTGCAACTCTAGACCATTGTCTTTGATTCTGCTTGCTAACCATGGCCTGTTGTTGTTCTCTCCTCTTTTGTACGTTCACTCCCTGAAAATGATCGTGTGTTGTTTACATAAAAATCTGTCAATCACATGTCTAATTCAAGTTGCTTTTAAAAACATTGTGTGGTAATGTTGCTTGTAATTTCACGTGTCGTACCTGATGATCCTCCTTGTTCAATGGATTTTCATAGTTCTCAAGTGCCAAGAGAGATCTCTACATGTAAAGTAATATGTAAAGAAATGACACTGTTTGCACAGATGGCTGTGACTATAGTTATTTGCCTAACTTCGTGTGATAATTCAATCCTTGCATGCCATAAGGGTCCATAGATGGGTTTAAATTAGGGCTGTCAAACGATTAAAAAAATTAATCGCAATTAATTGTGCTGTTAAACAATAATAGAATACTATTTATATAAATATTTTTGATGTTTTCCACATTTTCAAATATATTGATTTCAATTACAACACAGAAAACACAGTGTACAGTGCTCCCTTTATATTTAGTTTTATTATAAATATTTGCACTGTAAAATAGTATTTTTCAATTCACTTAATACAAGTACTATAGTGCAATTTCTTTATCATGAAAGTTGAACTTACAAATGTAGAATTATGTACAAAAAACAACTGCATTCAAAAATAAAACAGTGTAAAAATGTAAAGCCTACAAGTTCATTCAGTCCTACTTCTTGTTCAGCCAATTGCTCAGACAAACAAGTTTGTTTACATTTGCAGGAGATAATGCTGACCGCTTCTTGTTTACAGTGTCACCTGAAAGTGAGAACAGACGTTCACATGGCACTGTTGTAGCCAGTGTTGTAAGATATTTACGTGCCAGATGCACTAAAGATTCATATCTCCCTTCATGCTTCAACCACCATTCCAGAGGACCAAGTCCATGCTGATGATGGGTTCTGCTCAATAACGATCCAAAGCAGTGTAGATCAACGCATGTTCATTTTCATCATCTGAGTCAGATGCCACCAGCAGAAGGTTGATTTTCTTTTATGGTGGTTCGGGTTCTGTAGTTTCTGCATCGGAGTGTTGCTCTTTTAAGACTTCTGAAAGCATGCTCCACACCTCGTCCCTCTCAGCTTTTGGAAGGCACTTCAGATTCTTAAATCTTGAAGTGAGTGGTGTAGCTATCTTTAGAAATCTCACATTGGTACCTTTTTTGCGTTTTCACTCAAATCTGCAGTGAAAGTGTTCTTAAAACTAACAACATGTGCTGGGTCATCATCCGAGACTGCTATAACATAAAATATATGGCAGAATGCAGGTAAACCACAGAGCAGGAGACACACAATTCTCCCCCAAGGAGTTCAATCACAAATTTAATTAATGCATTATTTTCTTAATGACCGTCATCAGAATGGAAGCATGTCCTCTGGAATGGTGGCCGAAGCATGAAGGGGCATAGGAATGTTTAGTATATCCGGCATGTAAATACCTTCCAATGCTGGCTACAAAAGTGCTATGTGAATGTCTGTTCTCACTTTCAGGTGACATTGTAAATAAGAAGCGGGCAGCATTATCTCCTGTAAATGTAAACAGGAACAAGAAATAGGACTGAATGGACTTGTAGGCTCTAAAGTTTTAAATTGTTTTGTTTTAGAATGCAGTTATGTAACAAAAAAAATCTACATTTGTAAATTGTGCTTTCACAATAAAGAGATTACACTACGGTACTTGTATGAGGTGAATTGGAAAATACTATTTCTTTTATCATTTTTACAGTGCAAATATTTGTAATAAAAATAATATAAAGTGAGGACGGTACACTTTGTATTCTGTGTTGTAACTGAAATTCAGTGCCTGAAGAAGTGGGTTTTTTACCCACGAAAGCTTATGCCCAAATAAATCTGTTAGTCTTTAAGGTGCCACCAGACTCCTCATTGTTTTTGTGGATACAGACTAATACGGCTATCCCTCTCATACTTAGAGAGGGCTGAGCACCCAAACTGCAACTTCTTGTTCACCTAAGTAGTCCTTACTCATGTGAGTAGTTGCAGCAATTTCAGTGAGCATTTTAGAATAGGGCCCCTATGTTTCTATTTTTTTTGAAACAACAAATAGAGCAAAAATGGACCATCTTAACATTGTGAAATTGGATCATTTCGGTGGAGTGATCGCTCTCATGGACAGCATGGTGCTATGGGATGGCCTGTGAGAGGTCTGCAGTTACTGTGTCACCAACAGATGTTCCTTTCCTCTGATGGTGAGTGAAAGAGGACGGAGATGGCAAGCCCAATAATTGATTCTGATTGAAGAAAAATTAAAACAGAGAACCTATATGACAGCGGTGATTTATGGCACTGTAGATGAACTATATGTTTTAATAACATATTCTAACCTAGAAGGTGACAGGATAAATATGCCGGCATAGTTCATCCTAAAAGAGACAGGGAGACTTTGTATGGAAGCACAGGTGCTTTCAATTCCTTCTTCTAGTCAGCTCTGGAAAGAAAGCATGTAAAAGTGAGCTGTTAGCATGTGTGAGTAAACTGTGCTGATAATGTGTGTAGCTGTGAGACTAAGTCAGAATTTCTTTTTTACTGCTTACAATGTGCCAACAGCCTAGGAAAGAGGTAGTGGCAATGCAAATGTCTTCACAAGCCCAATAAGACTAGAGTGTCTCAATCATTTGCAATAAACTCTTTGTGATAGGACTACTGGATTTTAACATAAATATTACTTTTATGTAGTAAGTAAAGAATCTGATTTATCACCTTAGTCATAACAAGCCTCTGTACTGCTTCTCAGCTGCATTCAGAAAGAGAAAAGACAGCCAAGTAATTTATAGTGTAACTGTTTTCTTAGTCCATATACCTCTTGTTTATTGAGAAATAATTTGCTTAAGCAGGCACAAAGTGGAAGGTCACGTGAGGAAATTTTTTATTAATCATGTGCCGAACAGATCGATTGTAATTTGAATACTATAAATCTATCTTGTTAGCATGTTTATTTCTTCATTAGATATTAATTCTGCAGGGTTTCATATATTGTGAAATTGACCTAGACTATGCAGTGGAACTGCATCCTTATGTGATGATAATAATAATAATCAGTTGCCTGTCTGGAGCATAGTTTATCACTTTCGCAGTTCAGTACCAATCTGGACAAGCATGGCATCATTTTAATCTTGTGTGTGTGTGTGTGTCTGCAAGTCCTCCAAGAAATTCAGGTAAAAATACATTTATTCAATTTATTTTCTTTTAAATTAGTATTTTAAGGGATTTTTAGTACTCAGGCATTTGAACCAAACCCCTAGATTGAAACCCTACCCTCAAACGCCAGGGAAATTCAGATCAAGAAATACACTTTGTAGCTTGGTCCTTATCTCTAATTTTAAGCAATTGATTGCAGTATTCATGTAGGGAAGGGATTGGAGGTGATGAGAAAGGAATAAGAAGCAGGAAGAAATGTGAGGAGAAAAAGACAATGAGAAGGTGATGATTAGTTCACTTATCTCTGGAGTCAGTCCATAGTTGCCCATGAATTGCAATTAGCACCATATTTCGTCAATCTTTCATTTTCAAGGCCAACATCAAGTGTAGTTCTGATCAGAGGAAACTGGGTTTTGCATTACAAGATTTAAAATGGTATCTACTAGGAAGAGGTGGGTTTAAAACTCCCTGATAATTATAAAATCAACTTCATATCCAGATCAGTTATGTTAGTACAGCAAGAAATCATGAGCAGGAATGCAGTTGGTCCAGAACTGATGAAGTGGAAGTAAAGGGAGAAGAGAAGGATAGGCAGGATGGGTAAGGGAACGCATCAAGAACAGGAAAAGAATGAGGATGAAGGGAAATGGGTTACTGGAAGTTGAACTAAAGAAAGAAGCAGGATGGATCATATAACTTCTACTTGTTCCCTAGCATGATGCACCTGCTTCAGGAAAGGAGTTGTTAGCTATCCTTGATCATTATACTAATGAAGAATTCCATTCCCAGGCATGCGAGAAAGCACAGATTTCCAGAAAGATGTTGTCATGTTCTTTTATTAGCATTTTATGCATCTGATGTCATTCCCATCTTGTATTCAGAACTAACAATCGTTTTATAGAACCTGAGGGTTGGTGGAGGGTTGGTGAATGCTGGTTGGTGGAGACCAGATATGTGCAGTGCTAGTAGCCATTGTACTTATGTTCGATATGGAGTCATTTGAAAAGGGGGTTGTACAAATGATTGTCAATGACATAACTGGAATAGGATTAGAAGATTCAGGCTTGGGCTGCTGCAAGTCACTGTGTGTCTAGAGAACAATTATGAATCCAATCATGCATCATTCAAGGCAATGGGAGTTTTGCCATTGTCTTCGATGGGAGCAGAATAGCATTCTGTGTCCATAGCCAGCCTCCTGTTTTGCACTGTTTCATTGTAAAGTAATAAAATTAGCTTATCCGAGACACATGTCTAAGCATTAATCAGGCAGTCCAAACCTTTTGGTATAACAATTACATCCCATAGTGTCCACACTGTGCACTGTAAGGAAAAGCTGCATTATTTATGCATTAATCATTTCTCCCTTTTCCTGTAATTTTTTCTCTTCCCTCCTTCTGGTTGGTAATTGTTGAAGATATCCATGTACAAATAGACTTTTCCCTCATGTCCTTCCTACTTGTATGTTACAATGAAACCTAAGTGACATACCAAATGGTTGCTGTAGAAGTTACTGTGATATAAATGGAAGATTCGGCCTTTGTTATCGGCTGATGAAAGAGGAAATGGAGAGAGGGGAGGTTTTCAGATATGCTATTAACTTGCAGTTGGAAAGGATTCTAGTAGCAACAGCAATGGAAAGGTATATGTTTACCTTTAAATGTCTGTCTTAATTTTGTGCACTCATAGAAGTTCACTTTTATGGTCTGCAGTTCCTTTCAAAGATTTCCAGCATTCCCTCTTCAAAGGACTCTTGGAAAGCGACACAGCCATGCCAACTTAGCAGAGAAAATTACAAATTACTAATTTAAGTGCTTCTTAGAATCATTTTCCTTTTGTTTTGTATAATTTCCACACTTATAAAATCAAACTTTCAGTTAAATGTTTATACAGTAATTCAGTCGGCTTAAGCCATCTGCTGGTATGGCATCTGCAGAGTTGTTTTGATGCATACTTAGTATTGTTTCCGTCGTGAGTCTTGTAGGCTTGTATTTTGGTTGCAAAAGGATCATTTTCTTCAGCACAAAAGACGTGCTGTTTATATCCAGGAATCTAATTGCCAGCTTTATTTCAAAACTCAACTTCAAAACAACTTCTTATGCCTCTAAAATCCTTATTCTGATTGACGTTTACTTTTCAAGATGTGTGTTCAATCTCATCTTACTCTTTTATTATACTTTCCTTTGTATCAGTATTGAAAAAAACCTTTCATTTGAGAAGTGTATAGGTAGGTTTGAAGCATTAGTATTCAGACTTGCATGTTAACAACCGTTATAACACGTACCAGAGGGAAAATATTATTTCTCGTAAATGCTCAATAATTATAGTCTTTATTGCATCAAAACCTGTGTTTTGACAGATTGTGGAAAGCTTTCAAAGCTTGTGTGGGATGGATGACAGATAGCTGCAGGTGGAAAATATTTTTTTAGCTATTGGGTTTTCTCTTACTGGTAATGTAAATATTCTTCCAAAATAACATTAACCTTCCAAACAGGTTTGGTAGTGTACAGTGATAACATCTGTATTAGAAAAATATACCAATGAAATATTTCTTAAAGATTACATCAAATTACTCTAAGGTTGAGGCAGTTATGTCTCTTTTCATTAAGTTGTAAAGTAGGAAAGACTGGAAAATTGCTGCTGCTGAATTTAGTGCTCTAGGTGTAATTTGAACAGGTGTACTAATTTCTTCGTCGTAACTTGTGTTAATTCCTAGTCTAAGAAAAATTAAGAGGAAAGATGATCTGTTATTAGAGTTTACAAAAATTGAATATTTTAACCTATTTGCACCATGTGCATACACAAATAAATATATATGTTAATTTTGTAGCACATGACCTGATGCGTTATGTTCAGGGTGTGCAGTGTTTTTCCATTATAGTATATATTGACAGTTTTGAAAATAATGTCGTATGGGCCCAATTTTCAGAACGATGCCCTACTATTTGCAGGTGAAGTTTTCACCTGCAAAATTTTCATCTGCAATCAAATAGTAGGTACCAGTCGCACCTCAGGTACAAATCAAGTGACTAGAGGTATAGATATATTGATTTGTGCTTGCAATTCTTTTTCTTTTTTGGGGGGGTGGGTACAAAAATTCAGATAGACATTTTGCTTTTGCAGATTCTATCTCTAAGCCATTTAGCCATTTTTTGTTTAGACTGATAGCCAGGCATATATTTTGAGAGTTGAACAAACACGTCAGCATTCCCTATCTGATTGTGGAAACATTCTGTTCTTCCGTTGAGATGTCTGAGGATCTGTAATTTAAAGAGTCTCTAGAGCAGGGGTCGGCAACGTTTGGCACGCGGCTCGCCAGGGTAAGCACCCTAGTGGGCCGGGCCAGTTTATTTACCTGCTGATGCGGCAGATTCGGCCGATCGCGGCCCCCACTCACCGCAGTTCGCCATCCCGGGCCATTGGGGGTGGCGGGAAGTAGTGCGGGCGAGGGATGTGCTGGCCGCGGCTTCCCGCCGCCCCCATTGGCCCAGGACGGCGAACTGCGGCCAGTGGGGGCTGCGATCGGCCGAACCTGCCGCATCAGCAGGTAAATAAACTGGCCCGGCCCGCTAGGGTGCTTACCCTGGTGAGCCGCATGCCAAACGTTGCCGACCCCTGCACTAGAGTATCAGGATACCTCTATAAACTTATATGGTTTTAGGGTTTTAATGGGTTTGAGCTATTCCAGTTTGAACACTATGGATGAAATGCAGGCCCTATCAATGTAAAACTTGCATTGACTTGAATAGGGCTTGGATTTCACATGTTGAGTGGAACGGGGAAGGAATATACCATTTCCTTTCCACCTCCCTCAACACTAATTTGGGAAGGTCATTCCATTAATTTAGAAAGCTGTATGAACTGTAAGTGTATAAAATAGACATTTTGCCAACGGTTTTACCTTGTTTAAAGGTAGTGCTTGTTAACACTTTTTTAGACCAGATAGTGAATTAGAGTTCAACTCACATTTTGCTCCATTCAGGTTAATTGCACAAGGCAGAGATGAACAATCTTACATCAAGTGCTGCCACTTTTTATTACTCCTTTCCTCTGTGTGAGAGTCCGATGGTGTTAGCCATAGACAGTGGGTAAAAGTAAAAAAAATTCCCAGGTTCCAACAGCATTCCCAGTGCTTAAAATGATGACATCTCTGAAACCAGAATGAACTTCTTAAGTGTGCTCACTATATGGGTTAAAATCTGAATATTGGGCACTTTTTTGTATGCTCAGACCATGATCCAAGAAGGTGGAGCTTCATGGAATTTCAAATGCCCAATGATGGTTTGAAATGTAACTCCTTTTCCCTCCTTTGAAAAATTCTGAAGAGCTGCATTTCTTGGTTTTATTTTAAGCCTGGCTCTTTTTGGACATCTTTACATAGATGGGGGGCTCCTTCACAATGTCATTCCTTGTGAAGACATCAGGGGTCACTTAAGTGCATTGTTCTGCAACAGTCTCTACAAATGTGTCTTTAGACTTGTCAGAATTGATCTGTCTAAAAATCAACTACAGAAGCAAATGTTGGGGCTAAATATACTTTATTGTTGAGTGAACATGTTGTCTATAACCCAGCCATGCTGAAAAAAGTGATCCAAAGTTGGTGAGGAATCGTTAGACAGTTAAGGATTAAAAAAAAAAAATTCTAACAGTAAATACATTTTACATATTGCCCCCTGAAAAGCATTATGCCACTAAGAACGCATTTTACTTTAATACAAATGTATTGTCCAAAGAATATCCATTCATAGAAATGTAGGGCTTTGTAGCAAAATGGGGGAGAGCTTCAAATGCAAAATGGAGGAGAACTACTGACCATCATGAAGCAAATGAAAGATTGAGATGCTAGAGTCAATTGGCTGGTACCTAGCAAAAACAACCTTACATAAACTTCCCAGGAAGCTAGACTAGAAGCAACATTCCTTCCTTCTGGACGGAGAGTACCATATGTGTAGCCTGTTCACAAAATGTACATTTCCACTTTGACCAGCAGTACAAACTACAGTCCTCCATCCTGTTAATTTAAGCTTTTAGAAAACAAACTTTCAGCCCTCCAAAAATGAAAGAATTCATTTGCCAAAAGGTGTTATGCCTCTAAGGCATACCTGAGTAGGGAATTTTTAAAGAACACAACAAACCCTTTTGTACTGGAACTGAAATTCTAAACAGCCAAGACTATTTTTCTAATGTTTGTACTTTTGGTATAGTACCAGCCAGTTCAATTCAATATACCGCCAGTGCATTCTTCTCCTTCCCATGGTCATTTCTTATTCCATTCTTGTCAAACCCAGACTCTTTATAATAGCAACAGGATTAGGAGATGGCATGGAAAATAGAATCCAGTGGCTTTGTGTTAGGGAATGACACTTATTTCCTTGTAAGGAGAAAACTATAGTGGTGGGAAAAATGTGAGCACCCAAAAGTTGGAGACATAAGGGATCATGAAATGGACTTCCTATATTCAACGGCATGTGTAGGCTTTGAAAGGACATTCTTTAAAGTTCAGCTGATGTCAGCTATGAGGAATTGCTTTTGCTTTATAAATATTATAGATAGCACATAGAATTGCATCTATTTGACTTTCTACCTGCATAATCTCCAGAAAAACTCTGCACTTGTCTTTTTTGTACACAGAACCAGGGCTGCCCAGAGGGGGGGCAAGTGGGGCAATTTGCCCCAGGCCCGGGGCCCCGCAGGGGCCCCCATGAGACTATAGTATTCTATAGTATTGCAACTTTCTTTTATGGAAGGGGCCCCCGAAATTGCTTTGCCCCAGGCCCCCTGAATCCTCTGGGCGGCCCTGCGCAGAACAGTTGTCTTGTTTGTATCATTTCCCCCCCTATCTGTCTATGTTGATCATGACACATTATCTTCTTGTGTTGAACTTGAATTCTATCTGCAGTTCAAGTACATGCTTTTAAATAAGTCTCAGAGCACTGAGTTAAGCAGTAGGATCTCCTGGTAACATCTTTCCTATTCTCACGCTTTTCTCCCATTGCATTAGAGTTCTGTGGCCAGATTAGAATGTGGATTTCAAGAAAAGGAGACTAATGGTTATCACAGATTAGACTGTCTTTTGGCAAGACATTTTAAGAGGCGCATGGCTTAGTGTAATACCCTTGGCATTGTCAGGTTCTTTGGATAGCATTCCATATTGCGGTGGTATCAGAGGCAAAAAAGAGGTGTTACAGGCAAACACAGAAGGCAGAATGAGCCCAAAATCCTTTCAGAAAGAAAGTAGTTAGTGCTTGGCATGTAGCTAAGCAGGGACATATTAATGACCATTGTAACAGGGTTAGGTGAGAACACTGGAAGGAGGAGGAGGTAGTTTTAGTTGAAACTAAGTCTGATCAGATTTGTGCACATGTATCCAGTTGATGAAAAGTGGATGAGGATCCAAAGGCACAAGTTATCCCATATGACTTTACTCTTCTCTCATTGAATTTGTTGGGAGTTTTTACCCTTGACATCAATGAGGGAGCAGAGGTAGGCCAACAATGAGCACTTATGAACATCTCACCAGGAGCCCTTAGGTTTGAATGTGCCAGTGTGAGGTTTAGGGAGAGAAGCAGCTGCGTGGCTGACTTTCCTTTTCTCCCTTCTGCCATTGCTTGATGTAGGAAGGGATAATGTCCTTTTTACACCTATGGGTCTGTGTGTGTGTGTGTGTGTGTGTGTGTGTGTGTGTGTGTGTGTTACTAAGTTTAGAAGTGTAAGGAAAAATTGAAGGAGCCAGTGCAGACTGAGCAAATGCTGAATTGAAAGAGTCAAAAATGAGGTTTTGGACCTAGGTGGTAGTGTTATTAGCTCAATGCACAATAACACTGTTATTTAGCATTAGCTGCTAGGTAGGATTTGCATATGTGGTTTTTAGCAATCCACATTATAAAAGAGTTGAGTCTCAGGATTTAGGGTAAAGAATGGGGCTGTTTGTTTTAGAATTCAGACACATACCATGTTTCTCTTTAGTTAACGTTATTTGTGAGTAAACAATAATTTAGTAAATAATAACTTTTCCATCAGTTCCATGGTTTGGTAACAGTGTAAGAAAGATTATAAATTGCCATTGTACTGCTGTCCACTACTACATCATACAGGTGTATGGTGTATACGACAGGTACTAGTTCATACAATAATATTCAAAAAAGTAATTACATCTGTATTTAGCAAGCTGGATTTAAAATACAAATCAGCAAAATACTCCATGCAAATGTATATTCTCAGGCTGTGTTTGTAGGACGTTATATCCAGAAGAGGAAACAAATGGTTTTAAGCTAGATAGAGATCCCTAAGAGGCATGTCTCCTATTGCACTGAACACTTGTGCTGGAGCTGATCTGCCTTTTAATGGTTTCTATAAAGAGATCAAAAAATGTCAAGTGCACTTTTAAAAGTGCTGTTGGTGGTTTTGTAAAACCCCACAAAGTCATATCTAAAGTTGTTAGACCTTTGGCTCTGATGTGGCCATTGCGCCAGATATGAGGCATTTAAGCTTCTGCGTTACTGCTTTCCATTGATGAAGTGGTGAACCAATTAACAAATCTGCACTGCCCATCTTGAGCAATGCAAGACGATATATTCCTGAGGTACAGTGCAGGGAGCTGCAGGGATTTGGCTCTGGTGCCTTTCTCTGTGTGATTCATGAGTGGATCTGTGAGCATTCATGCAATCTAGCTGGGTGTGGGGCTCCAGATGCTGTTGTGCTGAGTGATCACAGCACCTGGAGGGGCTTGCTGCTGGTCACTAGCAAGGCATTGTGAGAGACAGCCCAGGCTGGAGAGAGTTAAGGGGACACAGCAGTCCCAAAGTCCCAGGCTGCATCCCGGGGGGGATCCCGTCACAATGTCTACAGTGGAATAAAAGACCTACAGCGGGGCTGCAGTTGGCCCAGGTCAGCTGACTTGTGTTCATGGGGCTCAGGCAGCGGGGCTTAAAATTGCTGTGTAGACCCACTTTGTAGGGTCCCAGAGCTTGGGCTCCAGCCTCAGCCCAAATGTTTACACTGCAATTTTACAGCCCCATTGCCCGAGCCAGTGGACCCAAGCCTAGGGTGACCAGATGTCCCGGTTTTAGAGGGACAGTCCCGATATTTGGGGCTTTGTCTTACAAAGACACCTCTTACCCCCCACCCCCGTTCCGATTTTTCACACTTGCTGTCTGGTAGGGTGTCTGGTCACCCTACCCAAGCCAGCTGCAGGTATTTAATTGCAGTGTAGATGTACCAGTTATATAGAAGTTCAGACTAGAGGATCTTATGGTCCTGTCTGGCCTTAAACTGTATGAAATTGTGATAACACATAATGTAGACAGATCTGATACTCTGGATGACTGTCCAAATACAAGAAATCATAGAGGCATGATTGATGAAGATATTGGCCTCCAAAAGCTTGGAAAATAAAATTGTCTTCATGGTAGCCAGGATGTACCAAGCATAAGGGGGACAGCATGAAAAATGCATGAATCAGAGTGTGGAAGCAGGAAGAAAGCTAGGAGAAAGTAAGCAAGAATGTAGGAAGTGAGAGACTATGTAGGAAAGAAGAGAAAGATCAAGGAAAGCATGGTGGAGCGGTGGTGGGAGGAGGTAGAGGACCATAAAGAGGAAGGAGCTTGAATTAACACAGGAGAGGGGAAACAAGAGAAAGGGTTCAAGTTTTGTAACAAAGTCCATTTCTATATGTTTTCCTCTTTCAGGACTCAAATGGATGCTCTGCGTAGTTAATGCTTTAGTTTCCTCTGAGAAAGTCTTGAATAATAAGTACCCTCAAATAGGACTCTGATCCCCCCAACATCAGTCATCCGTTTGTAGCCTTACACTCTTGCAGCGCTTTGGCTGAGCAAATTAGCCTGAAGTGTTGTGCCCTTGGCTGGCAAATCCTTTCAATCCAGTTGAATGGACAAAATGAATACCCAGATTGTTCCGATGTCTGTTATTCTCTTGTGTTTATCTGGTTGAGCTGTCAGTCAGGCCATTATAACTGTGGTGCACACTCAAATGCCTTGTCCACTCACAAAAGCCGAGTCTGTTGAGGATAAGCTAAACAAAACTGGAGAAAGACTGTTGACAGAGTTATGGGATCTGGAAAATGGCTCAGGTAAAAGCAGAAATAGGTTTCTGAGTGCTACAGATGTTTCTAATAATGTGTATAGTTTAAATGTATGATGCACTGTTATTGTATGTCTCTAGACAGTAAATAAGTGTTTGTAGAAAATTAGATTTGCATAGATATTCAAACATCCAGATACAGAAGGATTTTGTAACTTAAATGTAAGTGTTCAGAGCATTTACCAGAGGGAAAATTGTTTCATGTAATTATCAGGAAAAAACACACCGTTTACCAACATAGTTTTACCATGGTACAATGCTACAATGGTCTGTCACGTATGGTAATCCTGCCTGCAGCCGTGACCTATGCTAAGTCTTTCAGAAGGATAGTGGAGTGTGGGGGGGGGGACCCATAATCCATCTGGCCAATTGTGCAATGCTATTCATGGGCAAGGGAAAATTACTTCCTTTCCCCCAGGTTGAAGAGTTGATTTCCTGAAACATGAGATTTAATTACCACCACTTTATCATATGAAGCTATAAATGTTGGACCTACTTACGATCACTTCTTTCAAGCCAATGGGTCTACCTACATAAGTAAGGTGATCGCATCTTGGCTGTTGCTATTAGTCATAAACCAGTTATAAGTCCAGCTACTGTATTTGGCCTTATGAGCACTTGGAGTGGTGAATTCCCCACACTGGCTACATGCTAGATGAAGATGTATTTCTTAGAAATGTAATTTTTTCTCCGGTACACTGAATTAGCAGTGTGACTCTTAGCAGTTTTTGAAACTAATTTGATGGAGAGGCATTAAAACCTGTCATCTGGATATGAAATATAACTTAAGTCCTTTTCATTCTTTAGCCTCGTCCTTGTATTCATAATTAACAAACTTACCAGGGATTCAGTTTACAGATCTCAGTCCTGCCAGGCACAAAGATGTACCACTTGTCTGAGCAATGAGGAACAACATAGCAGTATGTCCTCCCTTCCCAAAGAAAACCATTCAATACTTGTCTGTTCAAGAGTTTTCTCTACACACACACTATCTTAGGGCTGGTCCACACTACCCGCCTAATTCGGCGGGTAGAGATCGATCTTCTGGGATCGATTTATCGCGTCTCATCTGGACGCGATAGATCGATCCCAGAAGCGCTCCCCCATCGACTGCGGAACTCCTGCTCGCCGAGAGGAGGAAGCGCTGTCGACGGGGGAGCCTGCCTGCGCCGCGTGGACCCGAAGTAAGTACTTTTAGTTCGATCTAGGAAACGTCGACTTCAGCCACGCTATTCTCATAGCTGAAGTTGCGTTTCCTATATCGATCCCCCGCCCCAGTGTGGACCAGCCCTTAGTTTCTGCAACAGGGAGGGAAAAGTGGGTTTCAGGACTGAGTTAGCTGCAATGAGACGGCTATAGCTGCAGCTCCTTGTCAGTCTAACCAAGATGCAGAAGGAAGTTTAAATAATAAATTGTAAAGTTTCGTGTCTAGTTGAGGATTTATGAAGGATACACAATCTGTGCAGAAGTTGCTACTGAGAAAATATACCATAATGCAGCAACATCTCTCTTGTCAAAGCATCTGTGTCTTCAAAATCCAAAACCCAGTTGCCTTGTTGGCTGTGATGATAGCTATAATGGACGTTACAGCTATTTTTCATCAAATGCTAATTTATAAGATCCCTAATATACCAATGCATTCATCTGACAGGGATTTCAGCAAACTAGACTTGCAGAGGAGTACTCATTGAAAGTCATGGTAACTTGCAGGTTGCTGATTTCTCATCAGCACTCAGAAGATAATTTGCAAATGTGCCATTTATCAGTATGTACTTTGTAGAAGCAGATCCCCTGAATTGGACAAATTGATAAGAGTCTAATAAAGAAAGTTTTCCCCAAAATCCATAATTCTGGGTGTCTGTGAGCGTGTGTTCGTGTGTATGTACAAACACACACACATATATATCAGAGCTATCAAGAGATTAAAAAAATTAATCACGATTAATCGCGTGATTAAAACTATTAATTGCGATTAATCTTGTGATTAATTGCACTGTTAAACAATAAGAGAATACCATTTATTTAAATATTTTTGAGTGTTTTCTACATTTTCAAATATATTTGAAATGCAGGTTTTTTTGTACATAATTCTACATTTGTAAGTTCAACTTCCATGATAAAGAGATTGCATTACAGTGTTTGTATGAGATGAATTGAAAAATACTATTTCTATTGTTTTTTACAGCAAAAATATTTGTAATAAAAATAAATATAAATTGAGCACTGTAATCTTTGTATTCTGTGTTGTAATTTAATCAATATATTTGAAAATGTAGAAAAACATAAAAAAATATTTAATAAATTTCAGTTGGTATTCTATTGGTTAACAGTGTGATTAAAACTGTGATTAATCGCTATTACTTTTTTTATCGCGATTAATTTTTTGAGTTAATTGCGTGAATTAACTGTGATTAATTGACAGCCCTAATCTAGAGACAGGAAGTAGAAAGTTTCCAGGGCTGCTGTTAAGATCATTGATTTCTGTGTCAAGGGACAGTAGGTTGAGATTGTCTGTCAGAAGATATGAAGATGTGTATTTTGAATAAATCAAAGTAGAGCGTGCTACACGTGTGGCAGCATATGCCACCAGGGAAAGGGACCAGTCGGCTGGCTCTTCCCTCCTGTCTTCTGGAAACATTAAGATTTCTAGGAAGCCAGGAAAGCCACATAAAGTCATTTCCCTGGAGATGATAAAACTTGACTTGGCGGTAAGTTCGCATCTCTCAGACCACAAGACTGTGAAGGGTGTATGGCAGAATTTTCCCAGACGAGGAAACCCGAGACAGCAGGATCCCTTGATCTTATGATTCCTCCTAACATGCGTTGCTGTCTTCTACTGAATTTGACTATCCTTTTTTGTATTTATAACTGAATTTTACTGGAAATAATCTTAAAGTAACAGCACTAATGAGATCAGCCCGAAACCTTAGTTTCTTTTTTCTCTTCCAACATTCAGCGTGTAAGGTCCTTGAGACTTCTTTTGCAGATTTTATTTGTTATTTAAATAAAAGCTGTAAGGAGTCCATTTGTCAAATCACCATATGTATCTAGCATTGCTGTGAGCATAACAAAGGCTGTGTTGTACCGTTGCCCAGCAGAGCCAAGAAACCATGCAAAGTTATTGATAATTGATTCAATTTTATATAGGTTAAAAACTAGCTTTTCCCTCCTAGTGTGAAGGTAATGGGTTTTGTCTGTAGAAAGATAATAATCCTATGAACCACTTCTACGCTCTCTATTAGAGAATAGTACAGCTTGCACTTGAACATAATGCCCATGTCAACTCAGCTTTTTAAACACTCATCTTAAAAAAAGTCTTCAAGGACTAGGATGGTTTTCCTGAGACTTCAAGTTAAGTTGGAGGAAATGAAAAAGTCACAAAGATACTGTCAATTAAAGTGTTTATCCTGATATACCTACCCTGGAAAAAGCATCTTCAAACATGAAAGCTGTTTTCTTTCCATTAAAAAGTTTTCATTGCATTTGGTTTCCATAGAGACTAACATAGCAGGGTTTTTTCCCCACCGCATTAAGGAATGAACATTTGGTGTGCTTTATTTCCCAGCAATGTTCTTCAAAAGACTCTTCATTTATTAAAAAGAATAAAAAAAAGAGAACTAAATTGAAACCTTGCAACAATATCTGTATGCGGGAGACGACTTGATTTACAAGCTTAGGTAATTTCATTTTTGTTCACACTCCTCCAATTGAAAGGCTTCCCCAAACAGTATTACAGCAATGAAGGAAAGAGATGGGGAATTTATCAAGCCATTTATCAAATTATTTTCACAGTCTATCAAAGTTACAAACACACTAAAGAGGAAACACAAAGGGTATGTTCAAACAGGAAAGTGTAGCAGAGTGAGCAGCAAGTCTGCAGGGTACCTTCCTACCACAACCACAGAGCAATGAGACTGCCAAGGCTGCAGGCTCTTAAGCAAACCCATTTCACCCATTTGAATGGGCTGATGTAACGACTATCTATAAACTAAATCCTGAGCACTGTAGACATTGGATAATTACTTGATGAAGCAGGTATTTGAGAAAATGAAATATAAAAACCAATTAAGCAAAAGATAGATCAGAGCAAGGAGGGTGAAATTCATCTCTCTACAGAAGGCCTGGGTAATGTCTATAAGTCTCACTTAAACCCTGGAAACAGGGCTTGAGTAGCACTTAAGTGGTGCAGGTCCTCTGCACAGGGGTGAATTGCATTCAGGGAGAGAAAGAAGGGAGGGTGAGAGAGAAGGGCAATGCTTCAAAGAAAACAGCTCTAAACTAAGCATCCTCAACAGCAGGTCTCAATAGATGATGATATTGACAAAGAAGGAAAAAGGAAAACAAAAAACAACTGAGATTGAAGGAACCAGTCTAGTAAGAAATCTTTAATTTCTATTCAGCTTTAAAGGATTTGAGAAGGTTGATTTTTTTTTAACAAACCAGTTCAAGTACATGCCTTCAGATTATAAAAGTACCTGAAATTGCCTAGAATATCAGCATGCATAGCTTGTTAGTATTTACATATATTTACACAGGAAAACAAGAGAAAGATCTACAGTTATTTACAGTCTACATAGGAGAAGAGAAAGGCAGCATAATTGTATTTCCTAAAATACAGTAGTTGAATAGTCAGCACATGCATATTAAGATATATTTGCATGATAGAACGCAAATGTTTTAAGACATACCTTTTAAACTCTCTATGCTAAGGTATAGCATAATAAAGGTAATTTTTTGTTTTGTTTTGTTTCTATTCTATTTGCATCAAGTGCTTTAAAATGTTCACTAACACAGCGGCAGCATTTTTTACCCTGGCAATTAAAGCGACAGTACACACAATAATTTCCTACTAACTAGCAACAAGCTGCTGGTGAATGAAATATCTATTGTTTCTCATTATCCATTGACCAACATACAGGGATCTCTCCTTGTAAAGGCAGTGCCTAAGCTATCACCATTAATTATAGAAGTAATATAAATAAGACTCTACAGTATGTACTAAATGAAATATTAACAAGGCCAGTGTCTTTGAGCCTGAAAGATGCACTAACAGGGCTCACTTTACAGCAGGCTAGCTATGAAAATCACATGTACATAATACAGGAGTGCTTGGCATATAGCGCTAAGCCTAGACAGTAGAGGCCTCTTTACTAGATCTGTATTATTGCAAAATACATTCCCTTAATTAGTTTCTGGAAGACAGTTAGTAGTTAATTTCTAATCATGATAGTGTCCCCATCATAACACCCTGTGGTTTTTTTCAATGCATTTTAGTGCCGAGCTGTATATATGTATATCAACAGACAAAAATCAGTCCTTATCGTTAAAACCTAAACAAACAGCTTTTACATACTTGTCCTGAAAGGTCACTTGCTCAAAAAGCATATTGCTGTTTGTTTGTTTTCTCTCACAGCTGAAATCATATTCAGGCTAAAATGATTCTGTACAAAATAAGAGAGGAAGCCAATTGTTGGTTTCTTCTGTACTTCGATGACATTCTTTGCAATACTGTGCATGAAAAAGGTCTTAATTCTCACTAGTAATAGTATTAAAAGGCTATATAAATATATACAGCATATACAGGATTGTATGTATACGTACATTTATATAAAGTGTATATATATATATAATTAACGTTAGGTACAGCAAAAACTTAAAACAGTTCAAGTCAACATAAATTATTAATTGAAACCACGTGTCAACAAATTCTTCTTCATTTCCAATTAGCTTTGAGCAGTCACATATATCTGAGCATCAATGGACCCTATTCTGAATGTTTTAGTTACCAGTGTATCTGATTTTTCTTTGTGGTAAGTTACACGTGTTACTGACAAGAACTCTGACCTGTGTGTCAAATACATGTTTGCCCATTAATATCTGGCTGTATATTTCAGTGTGATTTCCAATATGTTCTTGGGAATCCCTTTTTGACCAATTGAATGTTTTGTACGATGTACTCCTTACATGGGGTGATGGTACAGATTCCAAAAGCTCAGAAAACAGGGGAACGGAGTTTTACCAACACAATCTACCCCTGATATTGCTGCCTTTGATGCCCAAGAGTGACAGCTCCTTGGCACTTTGCCCTGAGTGCCAATGGCAACTTTTGGGAAATGGAACAAGGAGTAAACTTTTTGGATATGAATGTACCAAGGTCAACCTAAGCTTGTCCCTGCCCCAAAATGGAATGAAACAAACAATGCTAGTTCTCCGACAGTAACTCTCAAATCCCAAGAATAGGGAACAATATGAAGTAGTACACTGCTGCTAAGCGCTATGATACAGCAATAACAGACAGGGAGGAACAATCATCATGTCCATAGTCATCAGTGGGGTGGAATAATAATTTACAAAAAATCAAGTGAAAACAGTGCCTAGTATTTTGGAGACAAAAATTAAGCAGGGTTGATCACTGTGAAAGGCTGAGCCCTGTTAAAATGCCAAATCAGCAAGCCCTAAAGTACTGCTGCTGTTTAAATGCTGGTTGTACAATCTCCCATTGTCTCCCTTCAAAAAGTAGTTAAAGATCAAGGAAATAGTTTTCAGAAACAGATCACCCACTTTAGTAAGATATTTAGAAAGAGGAAGAGATACATTTTGGGAAATAGGTAACTTGCTATATGTATCCCCTGTGCAATTTGGCCCCTTGTAATATATGCAAAGGTGATGGAGCAGTGAACCCATCGAACATCCTCCTTTGTGCTGTTTCCTTTTCTATCATCTACTTTTGGGATGCTCACCTGTACTTCAGCTGACAAGTTTCTCAGGAGACACACAAATTTGTATGAGGGAGAGCATTGGTAAGCTCCCTTTTCCATTTGAGTTGGGCAAAAGACTCTTCGGGTGTGAGTGAGATCAGAATAGGGCCCAATGTTGCAAAGGATTTAGGATTTCATACTGCGGAACGGTGGGGTTTCTACAACAAAGAAAAATGTGTATGTTAAACATGTCTTTTATCAGATATTTTGCCAACCTGGTTCTACATCTTCTAAGCACTTTAATAATGGTTTATAATATAATACTTTACACTTAGTGCTTTTCATCCAAAGATTTCAAAGCACTTTACAGACACGAATTAATCCTCACAACAGCCCTGTGAGGTGGGTAAGTAATATTACTCCCCCCATTTTACAGCTGGGGAAACTGAGGTGCCCGCAGATTACGTGACTTGCCCAAGTTCACACAATGAGTTAGTGTCAAGGTCAGGAATACAGCCTGGGTTTCCTGACTTTCAGTCCAGTGCTGTATTTTGCTATGGAATAAGGGTAGGCAATCTTTCTTTGACCCACGATGTTGGGAGTATGTAGTTTTTAAAAACAATTCATTGATATTATTAATATCATATTGACGTGCATAACACAAACACCAAAGTGCCATTATCAAAATACATTTATTGCAATGGAAACATTTTCTTTTGCAAAGTTAAAACCTAGAGTGTAGTTTAAATATAACTGAATATACTGAATACCATTGAAATAATCACTCGGCCTTAATGCCTCAGCAGTAGAAAACAAATCCTCTTTTGTGAACTGCTGCAGTTTTCCTACTCAGGGAATATAAAGTATTTATCTGCTATAATATATGTAAAGTGTGCAGAGGTCTTAGCGACTGGGTGTAAAGTTACCACTTGAAACCAACTAGGAAATATTTTGCAAGTACAGAAGCCTTTCTATTTTGAGTCTTTGTTGTAAAATATTTTGGAGAATTAATTGAAAAGGAATGGATCAGAATAAATAAGCAAATCTTATAGATTTTAGTTTAAGTATTGTATTGTCTTTTAAGAGACTACACTGGTTGATACAGAGGTTTTCTGAGGAAAAAGAGATTGCAGCAGTTTCTCTGGTTTTGATGTGGTTCAATAAGACCTTTGAAAAGGTTGTAATTACAGAGCCAGTTCAGGTCAGGTTTTCTTGCTGTCTGTTGGGTATAGGTAGCACCTTGAGTGAAGTGATTCTTATTTGTCATTCAATCAGACCTGGCAGTTCAGAAGTGGCATTTTTTGATTACAGATATGGTTTCAATTTACCATATTCACCCAAGTCTCTACTTCACATTTTTCTATTGAAGAAACAACCCGGGAGTCCTATTTTCTTATTTTACATTAATACATATATTCTCAGGCCAACAGTGTCATTTGGGGAGTGCTATGGGTTGGAGTACTGTAGACAGAGGTAAGCATTTCTGATATAATGCCATGTACGAGATTAAAAACTGTACACTGCATTGTACAAGAGAAAACCGTCTGAACACCATACCCACTACCCTTTGGCAGCAACAACATGCATTTGAAAGAGAAATGTATTACTTGTAATAGTATTCTTAAAAGTTTATTTTGATTGGTTTTGATTTTTACCCCAGGAGGCTAATTAATCTTGTCATCTAATAAGGAGGCCTTAGCAAATAAGGTCCTAGGCTAAGTTCCCTCATTTCCCACTGGCTTCCACAGCAGCTGATGCCACTCAGAAACTCTCAAGATTGGCCTTTAAAGGTGCTTCAGGACATTGGGAAATCCTGTAGGCCGAATGAATTGCTGATGAGGAGTAATGATTTATAATTGCTAATGTTTATAGAGACGTCTGCTGCTGTGTCCATTGGTTGTTTTAGGCTATGCCCACATGGACTTGTGAATCATACAAAATGAATACCAATTTGTACTTACTATTTTGAACATTTTTAATGTGGTAACTAGAGAAGGGAATGGGTGTATATTGAGAGGAACGTGAGCTAAAATCCAAGTTCTGGACATCCTTCACTTTGGGGTTACTAGAAATTCAAACCTAGATTCAAATTTTGTGACTTGAGCCACAAAGCCTCTTCTTTGAAGTTGCAATCGCAAACATTACATTCCCAACCATCTGCAGCATGCTTTTGTGCAGGCAGGCAGTCTGGGTTGGCATGTATGTTTCCAGGAATACATCATGTAGTTGGACCTAGTTTGCATGTGCAGAACCAGGGTTGTAAAGAAATGATTGGCCACATTCTCAGCTACTGATTTACCCGAGCTGAAGAGATGGCTATATGTGTATAAAATTGTAACAGCAGTTTTAGAGTCCGCTTTAGAAAATGTGAAGTTGATCATTCGGGAGGTGATCTCCCTACACGTTGTTTTCCAACTAGGACTTATACAATAGACCTTTCCTATGGAATCAGTAATTACCCAGTGCAGAGATACCAACAGATAAACTACAAAACATGTTTCCACCCTTTACCAGAGTGACTTTAAGCTCCATTGTAAGTGTATTATTCAGAGGCATGGAGAGGGCATGAAAAGTACCATTTATTCCATGATGTGGAATATGTGCTTATTACCTCATCTCTCCACTGCTGTATAATAAATTATTCCAGTCTAGGTGGCATGTTCACAATGCAGCTGTATTAATCTGCTGTTTTTTGCATCTCGAAAGTGTTTGCTTTGCCTAATAGACCTGAGATGAATAACAAGGAAAGCTTGAATAGTTTTAAGGAAGCACTTGCCTTTTCATTTTACCAGAGCTGCTTGCTTTGAATTTGGATCTTGTCACAAGTATTTGCCTCTCTTATAATTTTGAATTCACATGTTTCTAGTGACCACCTTTCAAAATGCACTATGTCACACTTGCCCTTAGGATATTTGCATACAAACCCTTACTCTTAATTGTTCATTACAAAAAAAAAAAAATCAAATATTTTTCAAATAAGTTGATTCCATCTCCCTTGCTTTGCAATGTTCAGTGCTATTGGTATGCCCTTAATACTGTTTAGAATGGTGCCTATTCATTTGTGGATGATGAATATATATGGGTATGTTATGACTTTTGTTTCTTTTATTTATATGCTTCATTTTTAAACCTGCTTCAGAACAGGACTCTAATTTTAGGAAATAAACATGAAAATAGACAAATCTGAAAACTAAACATTAACTGTATACTATGTTTTCTTATCAGGAACATAAATAGTAAGTTAGAATACTCATGGGTGCATTACATATATTAATGAGGTTTTTTACCATATTCTGTCTATCAAGAACTCCTTTTATTTTACCATTAAGATACTCTATTTTCATTTGTATTCAGTGCCATCAGCTACAAATTGATAGCTAGCAGTTAGCAAATAAATGCCTACGAACTTGTAGCTACTTAACATTTTTATCCCAACAAAGGATTTTGGAAGGATGGATAATTTAGATCTTTGAGGCTCAAGTATAAATAAACAGAAACTGCTTTATAAATCCCACCCTGCTGTAGTTTAAGATTGTACTGCAAATCTGACAAATGATTTGTGAAAGAGAATGATGAACCCTTATTACCAAGACACTCTTTAACTTAAGCCAAAACAAGATTCCTGGGTAATTTTATATACACTATAAAGATTGATGGCATGGGACTAGCCTGGCAGCCTTCAAATGTTTGACTGGATCGGAAATGGCATTCAGGCATGATTAAAGATTCAACTGGGCTTCTCAGAAATTCTTTCTCCTGTGTATTCATCATTCTAACTCACTGCCTTTGTTACAGGTTAAAGATGGTTGACCCCCCAGCTTTGGTGATTAGCACCACATACAACTGACAGTCTTCTGATTAAAAAAAAAAAAGTGTTTAGGTTGCCCAGACCTTCTATCATTGTTTATAAGTTTTCTTTTTAAATCACAATAGATCATGGACGTTTGTGACAACTGACAAGCTCATTGTTTAAGACTTTTTTAATGGAGTTGTTAACATTAATTCTTTTATATGGTACTTTAATCTGTTTCAAATTATGTACTGACATGGCACAAACCGCTTTGGCATTGAAAGTCATTCAACGGTGATTAAAGTGCTCTTTTTAGCAGTTTAAGAATGTTTCATCTTGTATCAGCAGTATGGAATTGTTTACTAATTAGATTCCCTGACATCCTGTTTTGTCTTATGCTGATGATATGTGAACCGGAAAGCTGATGAGCAAAAAATTAAAACTTGTTATTAAACTGTCATATAATGGCTTACCATATAAAGGTGTCACTCAAATGACTGTGTTGATGAAGGATAAACAATGTTTGCTGAGGAAAAAGTGTCCTCTCAATCCGTTTAAATATGTGTGGCTGTGTTGGCATTTTGAGGGCTCTGCATTATAAACCCTTCCTAAAGCACTTTGGGTTCCCGTTGGATTTAAAGGGATACTTTGTCCCCTCAAGGCCTTCTCACTCAGTAGGGCAGCATGGTCTAGTGGCCTGAGCACAAGACAAAGAGCCAGGAACTCATTAGTTCAAATCACTTTTTTGACACTGGCTCCTTCTGTAGCTTTGGGCTAGGCCTCTGTGCATATGTCCACACTGCAATTAAACGCCCATGTCATCTGACTCGGCTATGGGGCTGTTTAATTGCGGTATAGATGTTTGGGCTCCTGCCTCCCCATGGAGCCCAGAGCCCAGGCTCCAGCCCAAGCCCGAACATCTACACCACAATTGAACAGCCCCATAGCCCAAGCCAGGTAACATGAGCCAGCCATAGGTGTTTAATTGCAATGTAGACCTGGGGTGTGTCTCTGTTTCCCCGCCTGTTGAAATGTGGACAGTAATACTGGTGTGCCTGTAGGGATGTTCTGAGCTTTAATTACTTCGTGTTAGTGCGTTGCTCTGAAGATGTCAATGCTAAATATTATTAGTTTCACCCACCACGTTGTTTGCTTCTGTGGGATAAATATGATTTAACTTCCCTTCTTAAGGACAAAAAAAAAGTATTGTTCTCTGGATGATAAAGCTGCTGTGCTCATTTCTCCAGAACAGCCCACGTAATGAGCACAACATTTAGAAGTTGGTGAAGTAGCACTTGACCCAAAAGCAAATGGCACATTGTTCATAGTAGGAAACAATGGAAGCTTGAAATGGTAAAATATTGCAGTCTTCCAGCTGCACGTCCTTTATCTTCACTTTAAATAAAGATGCCTGTGCACCAGCACTCATGTTGTGTTCACTTGGAGCTTAGCTTGTGTCATGTTTACAGGATCAGACCCTGAACTGGTATCTACCAGTTACATTATGGGATATTTGGCTCCTATTAACTACTGAAGATTTTGTTAAAAAGTGAGTTAAAAAACCATAAACTATAGTAAACTTCCATTTTATGAATGAGCTCATTTCTGACTGAATCTAGCCTGAGCTAGCCAGAAAGCAGCTTTTCAGCCACAGTATAGTGATTAGTCTTTGGCATTGAGCACATAAGTTTTATTTGACTCTTATGAAAAAACCCTATGGGATTGAATACAAAAACGATAACTTTCTATGGGTGTTTTGAACAACTGTATGCAATTGGATAGAATGATCATACCTAGGCTGTGAACTCTACAGAGAGCCTATAATTATCTATAAATTATATTACTTTTATTGTAATTGCTGTAGAACCATATTACATTGTGGTAGGTATTATTGCTACTGGATTCTACCAAACACATTTATAAAGGCATTGTTTCCTCAAATAAATGATTTGGTTTAATAAAAACATTTTAATATTTAGCAATTTAACCTGAAAAGGTTCTTTTGGTCCAGAAATAACAATCTTATTTTTCCTCATTGTACCAGCCAATATTGGTGTTGTTCCAACAGACCCTTTCTAAGTCCTCATTCTCAGCTTATTTCCATTTTGAGTGAAGAATATGGACCCTAAAAACAATTTAATATGCCTTTCTTTGCCATGCTACATAATTTGAGAACAAAGGAGAAACCCAACTTGAGGAGAATTCAAGCCTTTTAGACTCAAAGCTGCCATTGAAAGATGAGAACATTAAATATGTGGTTTGGTTGCCACTCCACCACTGGCTGATTTGTTAGTAGCATTGTGAGATGCCACAGTTATAACCATTGGAACCGAGAGAAGAAAATAATTGGGAAGAAAAGAGAGGGAAGCCCATTCTTGCCCCCTATCAAATCTCATTTCAGTAACATCTGTTTTCTCTTTAGTTACCTTTTCTATCATACTCAATAGCCTCTCTATTCTGATTCTTAATTAGTTGCCACATAAAGGACTATGATGTACATAAATAATCACAAGATGCTGGATAAACTGTATTGTTTTTAAATTAGAGCTGCGCACACGGTTTCGCAATGAGCTCCATCCTATTATTTCTAATTATAGCTGGCAAAGCAAAGTGGTTTCTTGCCCTCTTTACAGCTTTTCTGACAGAGCTTTGCCAATCCTGATGATGCAATATCCCACCACATGCACATACACACTCACTAAAAAGTTATGGCCTCAACTGTTAATCCCTCAGCTTTCCATCAGAAAAATTCAAAGCGATCAATTTTCCTCATTGGAGCTTAGATTTTTGAATAATAATAAAAAAAAGCTGCCTCCACGGCTCTAATCTATTTGTTATATTTCTTAGTGATTTATAAGATGCTAGAAGTAGGTCTTAGAAGGATGGCAAAACCACTGGAAAGCACTGAATCTCTGCAAATTAAGAACTACACTCTCTGTGCGCAGTAGATAAACATTCTCACACAGCAGTGGTGACAGCTGCCACAGTAAAATTGTTGACCAAAGATATATGGACAGTTTGGGCACAGATCCCATTAGCACTTTACATGATAGGCCTTAATTGGAATGTCCGGGTTAATATTGTACAAGAGATTTTAAAGATATAAAATACGTCAGTCTGCATTGCTTATCAAAACTAGGAAGTGGGGGGTATTAAGTAGTTTGGTAAGTAGTTTTTTTTTGTTCTAAAGGAAAATCGGGAAGGTTTTACATGACGTGTGTTGCTTTTAAATCTTTGTGTTTGTTTCACATAATCCCAGCTGGCCAGATCCTGAAGTTCTTACTCAGGCAAGATTCTCACTGAAGTTGCAGAAAGTTTTGTCTGAGTAAAGATGGAATAGACCTTGTATTTTGAGTTTGCTTTAAGAGGTGCAAAAAAAAGAAACAAGGTCACCAAGGTGTATTCAAATTGAGTTCCAGATAGTAATGTAGTGTCTTTAACACTTCCATCCAATACCCTTAACACTGTCATGCTGTGAGTTACCTGTGAGTTGCAATGCTTTTTACTGGTATTTTAATAAGACACATGGCTTCATAGGACCACAGTCAAAATTAGAACTATAATATGTATTTTTTTTTAAATTCTAGCAACAAGGAGCTGCCACAACTGTCTACTGTGCCACCGCTCCAGAGCTGGAGGGCCTGGGAGGAATGTACTTCAACAACTGCTGTCGCTGTTTGCCATCACAAGAGGCCCAGAATGAAGTGACGGCTGCAGCCTTGTGGGAGCTAAGCGAGAGACTGATCCAAGAACGAATTGGCAGGCAGTCCAAATAACAGGGAGTTTTTGTAAGGATCAAAACACACAGAGTATGTGCACGCTAGAAAACTGCCAACTCTGGAGCCTTTCCAATCTTATCATCTCGAGGGTTTCCATATACCTCAGATACAGATTAGCTAGTGTTAAATGAAATAATATCAGTCACAACATAGTGAAAAATGCTAAGTACTAATGGGAAGTGGGGAATACTGTGGGTTAAAGGGACAATATCGCTTTCTGGGGTTTAGTTAGTCTTGGTTCTCTTTCTTTTGGTTATAGCCCGTTCAAAGTGTAATTCAAGGAGGCATCTTTTGAGTTATTTTAGAAGAGCAATGCAAAGTATATTTTTTGACGCTTTGATTAATGGCTACATGGATAGCCCAAAAATAACATGGGATTTCCTCTATATTGTGGAAATTATTTGCTGTTAGGTCAGGAGATGATAGCGCTGTTTATTCTTTTCCCTACTAAGTTTTTATTGGGTGTGGCAAATAAAAAACAAAATGAATAGTAATAAAGAAAGCAAGCTTCCCTGCCCTTGGCCTCTGACTGCAAATATAACTGTGCTGTCTAGAAAAGGAAGGTGCAAGAAGCCATTTGAACAGAAATGGTAAAGTCAGATTTACTCCACTGCTAATTATTAAATATGCAGGTTTTCCTTAAAAGATTATGATAAAAGGTACGTTGCAAACCATTCCCTAAATATTGTTGCTTTAGGAAAAGATGATGTTGTCTCCTTAAGAACACACAGGGTGTAATCAGGGGTTTAAAAGTTGTTCCTTCCATTTCTTGGTTCACAGTTTTAAAGAGTTTGTTTTGTTGTCTTTGAAGGTTCACAGTTCTCCAAATACTGCATCCTGTTCAAAATTTCTTTTTTTCTTTCAATTTAAATTTAGTAAAAGAACATGCTTGAATATTGTCACCTGAAGAGAAAGTTTGTCTTGTTTCTGCAAATGTTTTAGTTCCATTTTTTTTAGAAAAGAAAACTTGAGGAAAAATAAAGAGCTTCTTGTCGATGCCATGAAAACGCTGTTTTTTTTCTTGTTTCTTTCTGAGTTCATATTTTGTTTTTTGTGCTTTGTAGCTGTCTTCATGCCAAAAAGTTGTCTTAAGCCATCAGCATTCCAGCATCATTTTTCTATAAACAAAACAGAAATAAAGATTGTAAATAGAACCTTAGTTCACTCCATTATTATTCATGTTATTGATAATTGTTCTGTCTTCTATGAGTTTCCTCCTCTATATTCATGAAGTGGCTTAGGTTTGATTAGCTGGTGGATGTGTGTTAAAACCTAACAGCACACTGGTCAGAAATAAATAGCCTGGTATCCTCCCATCATAATAAATGCCCATTTTAATAATAATAATAATACACTTTGTTTTGAGTGCTTTTATTTTCAGCTTGTGTGTAATCCAGTCCAGGATAGAGAAGACTAAAACGTTGCAGCGCTGCACAAGGGCTAGAGAGGGCAGTAGAGGTGCCCCCCCTTTTTGTGCCCACATACAGGCACTGATTACATTCCCTGAGAACAAACCTAGCACCAGCTGTAGACATGGGGAGCTGAAAATGGGAGTATTGCCCGCCTTCTACACCAACCAGCAGAGCTGGCCCTATATGGGGAAGCAGATGGCACACCTTTTCAAAGGGTGTGGCAGCAACCATACTCTCCCAGTGGTATTTGGCCAGCTCAGCTTCATCCCCAGACCAGTTCTCCAGCCCCCATATCATTGCCTTCCTTCGTTTCCCGGACTGGTCCCAGAAGAACTGATGGATCTTGGCTGTTTTTCTACCTATGTCATGACCATCTCAAAGGGGCCATGCAGAGTACAGGAACTCCATATTGAGGTCATGCAGTATTTATAAACCCTGCATAATCCACAAAGTACATGGAAATGGCTTTCAGTAAGTAAATAATTCTACACCTTCCCCACAAACTATTTGAAGAATCAATCCCACCATAAGTTCGGTGTTTCTAGGGCAAGTCATTTTGGAGTTATGTGAGCCAGAACAAACATGAGGAACATAGTCTAAACATGTGATCACCTCCTTTTTTTAATGCTTCATATTTCCCAAATGCCTTGTCCAGTTTGCATCAAATTTTTCACATAAATTAAACCCTAGCATTAAATCATGCCTGAAAATTTTCAGGGAGATGGGTTTAGTTTTGGAAAAATTGAGTTCGGGAGAGGGTCAAAACCATTATTAAAATGGACGGCTACTTATCAGGGGAATAGAAACTATGTAGCTTCCGTCATATACTATCCTAACAATTGCATTGGCTTTCTAGTTCCTGGCAAAAAGGAGCAATCCAATAGAATACTAACAGAACTAAGACAACAGAGAAACACTGTGTCATAGGATGACATTTTTGGGTAAGTTATGAGGTGTAATTAAACATTACTGAGTGCACTGATATTCTTCCTAAGGCCTTGGGCCTTACACTCCCACTTAGGCAGACATTAATAACTAATAATGCACACCCTGTCGTTCTTCACTGCTGAAATATTGTATGCTTTTATGAGAATTTGGTACTCAGAAAGATTGCCTTCCTTCAAAGAATATCTGTTTTACCTCTATGTAGTGGTCCACATTGGAGAGAAAAGCCTGTTTTAATCTCACAGATAGCTATATCCGTCATCAGTATGAAGGCACTGCCATGCATTTACTCTGCTGAACAGGTTCATCTGACTCCTATGCCTATGGTTAACAAATGCTTAGTGACACTAATATGTTACTGTGTCCAGAATTTGGATGTCAATGTTTTTTCCTCTCTGTTTTCTGAGCAAAGCAAGCCCATGTAAAAATAAACTTCCTTTTTGTTTTTCCTCAAGCAAAGGGCATTCTGTTGGCCCCCAGTGGCAGAGCATCAGCGCAGGGCACTGGACTTGATGACCTCTCAAGGTCCCTTCCAACCCTACACACATGCACACTTATAAACAGGCTGGCTAGCAGCACATAAAGAAGATGCAAGGGAGATGCAAAAGGAGCAAACATTTTTAAAACATGATCTCCATGTTGATGAATGATTCATGGCATAGATAATTCTAAGCCATTGGCTTTGAAAATTGTACTGTATGCTGGTATAAATTTTGGTGCAGTTGCATTCAGCTTTATTTATTGACCAGGTTATATTTTTTTCCAGATGATTTACTGAAATTGATGTATACTTAACTAATTGTAATGAACACTGGAATCAATCTGTTAGGGAGTAATATTTGCAGACAAGTGCTCTTAGGTCGAATACAAAAGCAAACTCTATAGACCTTAACTCGTATTATGCCAGCAAAACAAAAAAAGGACTGAATAAAGAAAAATAGATGGTGTTACTTATACTTTTGGAAACCAGCCAGCATGCTTTTTGCAAACACCTGGTAGTGTTAATAGGCACTTTCCATTTACCTTCATAAAAACTCATATAAAAGGGGATAAAGAATGTTTTTGAGATGTATTGATAAATATGTACCAATTTATTTGCTATGATTTTCTGATGTAGGGGCAACCAAGAGACTATAAACCGGAACACTTTCTACTGCCATAGTGAAGAACTGTTCACATGTGGTTCTATCTTTGTCCTATTCTTTCATTCTGAGGTCAACATGTCCCTTTTCAATCCCATGATATTTTGGGGACCAGGGCCGGCTCCAGGCACCAGCTTAACAACAGGTGCTTGGGGCAGCCAAGGGAGAGGGGCGGCACCTGCGGCAATTCGGGGGCGGCAGAAATGCTGGAGCCAGCCCTGTTGGGGACGAATCAATAAAGGGAAATCAGGCCTCACCACTCTATTAAGAGTTCAACAAGTATGTGGACAAGGGTGATCCAGTTGATATAGTGTGCTTGGACTTTCAGAAAGCCTTTGCCAAGGTGCCATATCAAAGGCTCTTTAAGCAGTTCTGGGATAAGAGGGAAGGTCTTCTCATGGCTGATTAAAAGATAGGAAACAAAGGGTAGAAATAAATAGTCAGTTTTCACAGTGGAGAGAGGTAAATAGCAGGATTCTCCCAAGGATCTGTACTGGGACCACTGCTATTCTGCATATTCATAAATGATGTGGAAAAGGTGGTAAAGGTGCAGACAATATAAAATTACTCAAGATAGTTAAATCCAAAACTGACTGTGATGAGTTACAAAGGGCTCTCACAAAATTGAGTCTCTGATCTGGAGTTTTGTTGCCCAAAGTCAGTGCTGATAAGTGTAAAGTAATGCACATTGGAAAACATAATCCCAACTACAGAAACAAAATGATGGGGACTAAATTAGCTGTTGCAATTCAAGAAACAGATTTTCATGTCATCTTGGATAGTTCTCTGCATTTTTGCCTGCCGCTGCACACTGAGCAGATGTTTTCAAACAGACTACTAGGAACTATTAGGAAAGGGATTGATAAGAAGACAATAAATATCAAAATGCCACTATATAAATCCATGGTGTGCCCACATCTGGTATACTATGTCACCCCATCTCAAAAATATATTAGATCTGGGAAAAGTTATAGAGAAGGGCAACAAAAATGATGAGGGGTATGGAACAGCTTCCTTATGAGGAGAGATTAAAAAGATGGTAACTGTTCATTTTAGAAAAGAGATGACTAAGTGGAGATATGATAGAAGTCTATAAAATAATGACTGGTGTGGAGAAAGTGAATAAGGAAGTGTTAATTAGCCCTTTATATAACACACGAGCTAGGGGGTCATGCTATGAAATTAATAGGCAGCAGTGTAAGACAAAAAAAGAGGAAGTACTTCTTCCCACAACGCACAGTCAACTGGTGGAACTCATTGCCTGGGGATGTCATGAGGCCACGTCTATAATTGGATTAAAAAAAGAATTAGCTAAGTTCATGAAGATCTATCTATCAATGGCTATTAGCCAGGATGGTCAGGGATGCATCCCCATGCTCTGCGTGTCCCTAAAGCTCTGAATGCCAGAAGTGGGGACTGGATGAAAGGATGGCCCATTTGATGCTTGCCCTGTTTTGTTCATGCCCTATGAAGCATTTGGCATGAGCCACTATTGGAAGTAGGATACTGGGCTAGATGGACCATTGGTCTGACTCAGTATGGCAGTTCTTAGGTTCTTACTCATCCCTGATCAAAGTAATTGGCAAAATGGCTAATCATGCAAAATATGTTCTTATGTGAACATAACTCACCCGCTGATAGATGATTGCAGTTGCTGTGATCATCTTCAGGCAGGTGAGTAAGCAACCTCCTCTGACACCAAAGAACTGACCGGCTGGAAGCGTGCATCGGAGATCAGGTGAAATCCTGGCCACATTGAAGTGAATCACTACAGTCATTGCCATCAGTGGAGCCAGAATTTCATCCATGTCCAGTAGAATGAAAGAATTACTACTGTGGTACACCTGAAACCTACCTGCAACTAAAGCGTGTAAGTACCAGGAACCAACACAGAAGTGGTTCTCCAGTGGCCACAATGTCTTGGTTTGCTTAGCTTTTTTTTATGGGACAGAAGACACATTTAATCTCTACTGAGGCCAGGTAAGCGATTGTATTAGAGAACGTCCTTCCGGCAACACTGCAATAATTTGACACGTCAAGGTTGAATAACTCTTTGTCAGGGGGTTAAGCTCATGACCTTTCAAGCCAAGCACACTTATACTAACTAGTTTACCACTGGAATGATCAATATCCTGTAAGTGAGAAAGTCTAGACTGATCTTCTTTTGTCCCTTTGCTTTAGTATTGATAATGATATCTGGCTGGGGAAAAATTGCCTGTACATTACACACTCCGTATTTGTCTTGACAACATTCTATAGGATTACATTGTCATAATTTCAATGGCAGCCTATCAGCATTTCAAAGTGTGCATATATCCTGAATTTACACTACAATCATTATTTCTCCATATGTATGTTTATTATTTATCGTCCATTTTCTGGTTTAAAAATCTTTGCCAAGATTCATGGCACAACTCTCTGCAGTTTCTAATCAAACACTGTAAAAAAACCTGACACTTTTCATTCCAGGTCTGTTGTCTGGTTTAAGTATGTATTTTACTTCAATTTAAGTATGTTTCTGGCTTGGTATGTATTTTTTTTTCAGTCAGGGTTCCCAAACTACAGTGAAAGCTGAGGACATGATGCCTTATTGGAACACATCTTTTGGAGTCAAGGAGCTCTGAGATGTAAAACAGACTAGGAATGCTACAGTAGTACTTGTTAATAAATACTAGTAGCTACGTTTTTGTAGTGGTTTCCATCCCAAAGTGTTTTATGAGTAGGATTGACTTTAGCCGTTTCTGAAGTTCAGCCACCTCTGGGATGGGATGTGGCAGCTGTCTGACAGCACTACACAACAGGGTAGGAGGAGAAATGAAAAATAGTGGTCTTTAGATCTATGCCAACTGAACAGTCAAATGAGCCTCACACTCCATGTACCCATCGTTGTGAGCAGAGCATCATCCCTATACCTAACCATCAGATAGTCCAGGGGTGGGCAAACTTTTTGGCCCGAGGGCCACATTGGGGTTGCAAAACTGGATGGAGGGCCAGGTAGCGAAGGCTGTGCCTCCCCAAACAGCCTGACCCCCGCCTCCTCCCACTTCCCATCTCCTGACTGCCCCCCTCAGAACTCCCGACCAATCCAACCCCCCCTGCTCCTTGTCCCCTAACTGCTCCGCCGCCCAGAGTGCTGCCCGCGCAGCAGCGTGGCTCTGCAGCAGACGAGGGACAGTGGGGGAGGGGCCAGTGGCTAGCCTCCCCAGCCAGGAGCTCAGAGGCCGGGCAGGACGGTCCCACGGGCCGCATGTGGCCCGCGGGCCATAGTTTGCACACCTCTGCTATAGTTCTACCCAAGTCTAGAACCAGCTTGCAGCAGAATTAAATTCTCGACCTGGTTCTGGTGTCTCTATCTATGGCCCACTTGACAAGTTGTTTTATGGTTCTTCCGCTTTACTTGGCTTGGCCACCTCAATAGCCTTTGCACATTTTGCGTGTCTGATTGGCTTGAGTACAAAGCCAGATCAAGTCCCAAGGTACCAAAAGCCAGCATGTTACCCAGTAAAAATGGAGGGAGACAGCTGAAGTATGCAGCATACTGCAGAGTTGAATCCCAGTGGCAGTGGGCCTCCTATGACTTGTTATTGGTTAGTGAGCTTGGCATCTAGGCTTGGGACCCTCTGCTCCATCATCTCACTGCCTGCATTTGGCGCGGTCACTCACTGTTGTGAGAAGCTTTGACATATAATTTTAAATTCTCAGATATTTTTATTGCATTGCCCTGGCCCCATTGCCAAATAACTGTGCAAATAGCTGTCCTAACTGTGGACTTTAACCCTTCTCCCATCCACTCCATGCGCGCGCACACGTACTCACCACCTCTCTTCTGACTTTATCAGCTAAAAAATGAATTGTCTCCATCCTTTTGCCTCCTGGCCTGCAGACCTTTGCTAACAGACTATGGGAGAGCAAAGTCACAGGTAGGGGAGGTTGGTGTCCAGTGTGAACAAAGCGGGATGAGCCCCCTCAATGTATTTCGTTGCATAAGGCCCAGCAAAACCTAGGCCTGTCCCTGTGGGCAAAGGAATACCATGTTGAACAGCATTGAGCCTGAATGGAAGTGCTAAGACAGTGGTTCTCAAACTTTTGTACTGGTGACCCCTTTCACATAGCAGGCCTCTGAGTGCGACCCCCTTATAAATTAAAACACACTTTTTTGTATATTTAACACCATTATAATTGCTGGAGGCAAAGTGGGGTTTGGGGGGTGGAGGCTGACAGCTCGCGACCCCCCCCATGTAATAACCTCACGACCCCCTGAGGGGTCCCGACCCCCACTTTGAGAACCCCTGTGCTAAGAGCATTATAATATTCTGAATCAGTCACAGCTGGGGTGCATATGCATTACTTCAGATAGCCTCATATAGAGCAGTGTTTAAGGCAAGGACTTGGGATGCCTGGATTATATGATGATGGGTATATTCCAAATATGACAGACAGCTGGATAGACGCCTGCTGAAATCCTTCACTGCAGGTCGTTGCATCAAGAGGAAAATATAGACCAGGGGTCGGCAACGTTTGGCACGCGGCTCGCCAGCACTGCTTCCCGCCGTCCCCATTGGCTCGGGACGGCGAACCGCGGCAAGTGGGGGCCGCAATCGGCCGAACCTGCCGCATCAGCAGGTAAATAAACTGGCCCGGCCCGCTAGGGTGCTTACCCTGGCGAGCCACAGGCCAAACGTTGCCGACCCCTGATATAGACAGATCTTTGGGAGAGAGAGTGTGTATTCCCAGGTACAGTACCTCCCTGTTTTTAACAATGCTAACCACATGATTTAGTGGATCGCTTTTCTTGGGTTTCTCTTTTTTCCAGGTTGTAGCATCAAAAATAAGGTTTGCTGCTTTTACAGAGTGCTTTCCAACTGGTGTTTCATGAATTAGCCCCATGCTTTAAAAGAGAAGATTGCTCTGGCAGAGAGAGCAGAGTAGTTGTAAAAGTGTCAAGGTGTTATGAATGTCCTGATGACAGAGCCCAATTGTTATCTGCTGGGTAGTGAGGGAGGATAGCTAATGATGTGCAGCATGTAAACCGTTTGTTGCTCTAATCCATCTGTGTGGAGGGGAGTGAAAAAGAGGGGAGAAATCCTGGGAAAATTACTTGGACAGCGGGAGATAAAGTGTGTACTGATGGAGTCATCCAGAGGTAGCTGTCAACATGAGCAGTGTTTGCATATCATACAAGGCAACTCATACGTTTTTTTTCTGGGCTGTGCAAAGAACTTGATTAAAACACAGTATCCTCTTACCAACTGGTCTCCATTTTTAAGTGGGGAATGTGATTTTAATCAATGCGTGGTTGGGTGGCTTTGGTACGCTCTTAACACAGAACAAAGATCAGGCTAAATCTAGCTAAAACAAGATGTACAGATCCCTTTGGAGAATCTGAGTGAAATGGGAAGCAGTCATTTTATTAATGCTGCTGTGTTTTATAGACCTTTTACATGGAACACTGCCCATACAACTTCACTACCTAATTAAAAGGGGCTCATCAATTTGCTGGACAATTGCTTATTAAAATAATAATTTTAAAAATCCCTGAAAATCAGCCACTCGAAAGGAGTAAACACAACAGTTTACCAAAAGTCTGACAATATTAGTTGGTAATCTTATAAAAGAGCTATAGAAATTATACACATCTGCAATTGTCTTGGAGACAAAGTTAGCCTTTTTTGACTGCTTTTGTGCTGTTGGTGTTAGGTTTTTAAGTCTTATAAGCAGTTACCTTATGCTTAAGAGACTGTGAACATGGCCTAAATTAGGTGCTTTGTTCAGTATATCCAATTCTCACACCCAGCCCTTATCCCCAACGCTCCCCACCATTCCTATGCGCTTCTCTAGCTTAATCCCCCTTTACAGAATCCGGTTTGCATAGGCCAGCTATATACCTACTTCAGTGCAGGGGACCTCTTGAATCCCTTTCCTGAAAACTTTCAATCTATAGACAAGACAGACAAAAAGTGGTAGTTAAGAAGTATTATCATCCCTATTTTATCTAGGCGGCATAGACACTAAGGGACTTGGCCAAGTCACATCAGAAGGTGGTGGCAGAGGCAGAAATTTTGCTCATGAGATCCAGTCCAGTCATAAAGCCATCCTTCCCCTCCATATTGCAGCCTGTAGAGTGTACAAAGCCAGCACATTGCTGTGACATGGGCTACTATTTTGAGTCACCAGTTGTGGAGAAACCTGTTTGCTCTTCCCATGAATGGGTTGATAAGATATCAGAGCACCAGCTTGCCACAAAGAATTGAGGAGAAATGGCCAGCCAAGCAGTGACCTTCATAATTGAGACCATTCCAGACCCTGACATGTATGTTTCATTGACTGGTTTTACTCAGCTCAGGAGTTAAAAGTATTGCCTGTCTAAAATGTATCACAGTTTCTCAGAGCCGCCTGGACGGTGTCTTTGTAGACAAGGGTAGCGCATCTTCCTCTGTGTGACTATTCAAGTTTTAACTCTGGAAAGCTGAGGTCTAAATGGCATCCATCCAATATACCATGGAACATAGCTGAAGGACTGAAAACAAGCACCATACGCAACCGACTGGGGGGGAGAATTGGCCTCCTGAAGCCCTTTAGGCACCCGCAATAAAAGCTCCACATCTTGTGAATATTGGATTTCACAATGCAGACTCTGCCAGGAATTGCCTGCAGCATGCAGAGTTAGCAGAGATTTAACACCAGGCATTTTAGCATTTTGACTTAAATCCAGTATAAACTTCTAAGTGACCTGGCTGAGCTCAGTCTCTAGTGGACAACGGTCAGCAATGCATCACAAAGCTGCTCAGCCTACAGAACACTCTGGAATAGAACAGTGGTGAACACGCAAAAGAAGCCTGAAATTTGCTTTCAGTGGGATGGCATTACGTCTCACCTTAGAGAAGACTTTCTCCCTCTCCCACCTAGGGTTGAAGCCAGCTTGGCTTGGGCAGAGAAGAGAAAAGAAAATTACACTATGACCATTCCCAGAGCACCTAGCCTGCAGACGAACTAGAGGTATTTTCCTTTCAGCAAAGCTGCACCTTTAAGCTTTACGAGCAGTAGAAATTCATGCATTACAGAGGCACAGAAATGAAAAGGGGGGAATAGTTGCATTAGAATTAAGTACTGTTTTTAATATGACACCTGTCAGACTTATTGTTAAAAATCCGGAGAAAGGCTCCTTTCAGAAATAATAACATTGCAGCAAGGTTAGTTATAACACAGTGAGTCCTGTCAACACTTGCAATTAGAAGTTGTTTACTATCTAGCAAAACAGCTCTGCAACATCAATGTTATATGGACATCATGTGTTGTTTCAGTCTTAACTGAAGGCTCAGAGATAATCCTCTGTTCTAATACAGCTCACAGCCAAGCTCGGAGACTCTCACCACAATCACATTACTTTCCTAATGACACTATCACCCAACCAGAGATTAAGTGCTGCTTTACAGTCAATGAATGGTGTCACCATGTTTAGGCTGCTAAACAATTAAAGGGTCAATTTACAGCGTGTTAGTGGGGGAAGGCATGACAAGCAATGATAGGTTGTGATAAACAAGAGCTGCCAAAGATCCATATATTCCGGGGCAAATATTTCTGGCAGAAAGCTATTAAGCGGCATCCTTTTTATTTACAACCAAATGAATACGTTAGGAGAGCAATCCCCCCTCTCAAGATGCACTTTCTCTGTTTCCAATGCAGAACGGGCTGACATTGTTCACACTGCTCTAGTGTCACATCTGCCCTCTGGGCGAGATGATTTTCATACTCATGCCACCGAGCCAAATTTTGTCCTGCAAGGGATGCCAAATGTGGCACGTTATTTGTAAGTCACCAAGCACTAGTAGTTAAGCTCATACCACAAAATTAATTTCAATTATGCCTTCAGCCAGATTTCAAACAAAGACTCTAGAGACATAACGGGAAATTAATTTATTAAAAAGCAATAGCTTGATAATGCACATGATGATAGAATAAATGAATATGTTCAATATCTTATAAAACAGTTGGCAATCACATAATAGAGCATTCATTGTCAATTTAGTAGCTTGTCTCATTATACTCAGCAAATAGAAGTAAAATGGTGTATTATTCATGAAGCAACATGCTTTAATTACTTTTAGTGCACATTTATTTTTCCGAATGTAATATGAGTTAGATTCATCTATAACTGTAACCTAGCTTACGTATCTTGAAGCAGAAACACAAACTGTAAGAGACATCTTGCGAACACAGTAATCAGTTTCTAGGAAGTATTGCAGTATTTCTATGTATTTCTAAAGTATTTGCAATATTTCTATGTATACTATGGAAAAGTAACCTAAAAAGACAAACTGAGATGCCACCCTATAGTAGGATTATATCTGAGACCATTTCAGTAAGACTGATATTAAGTTATCTGATGATTTTATCAGAGATCATTTCATGTTTCAGAATTTGCTGTTTTTACCTGCCATAAAACTTAAAAAAACAAAACAAAACTCATCATGTTTGTTAACTGGTTTTACAGACAGAAATCTTCCTGTTAACACACCCCTCTAACTTAATTTGGTATGAAGGTCTCACATACAGAGAAGGTCAGGTAAAGTCCACTGCTCATTTCAATTAAAATGTCTTCGAGGATTTATAAGTAGTAAACTGATCTTGCCTATATTTACAGGTTTCCTACAAGCCAGCCCTTCTACTACTAAGTACGGTGTTGTAGCACATTGTTGATTTCCATGTACAAAAAGCTCCATAAAATAAGATGACTTAAAAATACAATTAAAGTCTAAATCTTTACACCCATTAACATTTAGGGTCCATTACCTTACTTTGTCTCTTGCTATATTAAATGCTAGGATGTTTTGCGCTTGGTCTATAATATTTGATTCTGGTTCTATTTATAAAACAAATGTAATTTAGCTACCGGTAAATCTTGGGTATAATTGGTTAGCAAGTATCTGCTAGCATGTAATAACTTTGACCTATAGAATTTTTTTTCTCCTGTTCTTCACTTCTTTGTCCTTCCGGACTCATGCACAGGGGCAAGTCAATGGCGATAGACATATTACAAATACCTAGACTGACATGATTGATCAACCCTACCTCTAAGAGCTGGCGTACTGGATATCATCCCGAAGCTGATGCCCATCCCACTTGGTAGGATTGCTACAGAAGAGCTCTGACTGAAGCATGCCTGGCTTCCTCCCCACATAAGAGTAAAATACCTTGGGCCAGCACAAGGGCTGCGCAGCCTTTAAGTCCGACAAAACCCCTATTTTGAGATCTTGCATGAGACTGAAGTCATGTGTGGCCCTTTTCCTGGCCCTCTGCCCGGGGAGAATTAAACTCCCATGTTGAATTATGTTTGCCTCACAAACACGGGACCTGGTTCTGGCGTGAAATATGCCCAGTGCAAACACCATGACTTACACCCTGTGATAAAAGTTGCAAAGGGTATAAATCAGGGCAGCATTTGACCTCTGAGTGTAAAGTGACATTTTAGTTTGAAAGATGGCTGAAGCGTGGTAGCACAATTATGACTCCTTTTCCCCAGTCCTCACTAAACCTACTCTAGACTAGTTTTTATTGGTCACCAAGGATGAGTTTCTAAGGTTTTTAGATTCAGGAACTGGGGTAATAGCATTGCAAGGGCATGGCCCCGTTTCCTTCCTAATCCTGATTTCAGTTCCCATTAGTAACCTGAAGCCATGGCTGTTTAATCCTTAATTCCTGGCACAATTAACATCTCACATTCAGGAGGTCTTTTTGAAAGGAAATCTGTCCCAGCTAGGTCAGCCCTAGATAGCCTCTTTACTAAATGGGGTGAAATCTGCGATAGGCTAAGTCAAAGACAGTAATACTTTGTTTAATAGGGCAATAGAGCAGAGAATCTGTTAGTCTACTCTGGTCTGATGGAGTAAGAGTCAACACCCTAGCAATTAGAGTTAGTGAGGGATGCAAGTACACAAACTCTCAAGCTATTAATGAACAGTGTGAGTAATTCTACAGGTTTTGATGTAAGGCTGAGACAGCATCTTCAGCAGAGGAAAATACAAATATTACCAGGGAAGCCAAAGAAGAAGTGAAAATTCTTTCTTCAACACACATCATTGAAGATAAATGGCCAGATTTTTCTGCACTTGGCCTGTTTTTTGGGGGGAGAGGGGTCAATTTGTGCCCGCAAATAACTACAGCCACATTTTGCACCTGCAATTCATTGCAGGAGCGAAATACCGGTAGTTAGGTGACTGCCTGTCTGTGCCCACAAATCTCAATTCGATGTATGCCTAATATCTGCACTCTCAATTATTATGGGTGCAAAACTGCACGTACACAAATGACAGCTGTTTGAGAGTCAACTAAGAAGCTCCTCTCCTTTGTTAAGTTCTTTTTCATATTCTGTACAATGCTATTGGGCCCAATTGTCCATTACACCACGTTTTGCACTGCTCCACCTGAACAAAGATGTGCTAAAGCCAGCTTATCCAGTCAGTGGAAGATATCCCTCCCCCCCACCCCCAGTACAGGAGAACCCCAGGAAGTAACTCTACCTAGTCACTAGCATAACAGGCATAAATGGGGAAAAAGAGCTGTGATCAGATTTGCCATATCCCCTCTCTAATCTCCAATTGCTGTCCTGGGGGCGGTTGGCAGCTTATGTGAAATAGAGCAGTGCATCCATCTGATTATAATTTATACTGGGGATAAGACTGCGATGAAGATGGTCCCAGATTTGAGGGGAATGCCAAGGTATCTTAAAACCACAACCCTTGCAAACTGGGCTAAACCCCTGATTCAGTACATTGTGTAAACATAACACTTAACATTAAGCAGGTGAGTAGGCCATTGAAATCGATGGAACTATGCACTTGCTTAAAGATAAGCATATGCTTTACTGAATCAGGGCCTGAATGCTCCTTGGCAGTAGCAGAGAATCCAGCCTGTTCTTATTACTTTGAAGTTAAACATTTCTTTTAAAGTGTTTCCACTTAGAGTATATAAACCTTACAGCTCCCACTTGAATTTTACAGTCTTTAGTAAATTCAGAAAATAACTGCCTTGATTTTTCTTTAAAATAAATCAAATGGCTTGACAGTACGTCCATTAAGGTATGACCAATCGAACTACACATCAGAACAACTCTCCCTGGCAAATCAGTCAGTGCTTTGAATAGGAGAGAAAAACCAACAGCCCTTTTTCCAGAACACAAACCACACTCTTTGCCCCAGTGGTCTTATTGGCGGTTTAATCCATATGTTTACTGCACTTTGAATGAAATACAATAGTTCTGCCTCAATACCCTGATTAGTCTTAATTTCCTAATTTTTACATTAGTCCCCTGGTTTTTGAACCCTTTAGGAATTTGTACAGTTTACAATGTTCAAATCCTTTCATAATTCCAGGGCAACTGTTTACACAAATACAATTATAGCTGAAAACATACATACTACAAAATATATTTTGTGACTCTTCTCTTGAACAGACTGTTTTTATTGTATTTTTTTGTTTCTTACTAATGACTAAATTTTGAATCACTGGGAATCTAAGAACTGCTAATAGTGTTTGGGACATAATTCCTATAATCATTTTCTGGACTTGAGTCTTTCATTCCCATAAAATTAGCGTAGCCTTTCACAGATATTTTCATAGTTACACTGCTTTCTTCTCAACTGTACCAGAAATATGACCCCTGACTTAAGCAACTCTCTATCCTGTTTTCCTTTGTTGAAGACAGAAGCCAAAGGACTTGTGAACAATGTCACTTCTTTATAATCTGTCTCCAAATTCACACTAATATTTTTCACTGGCTTTCTGCTTTCTCTTGTTGATTTCTATACTGTGACTATATTTGAGGAATCTTACATTGTTCCATGATACATTCTCTTATATTTGACACCCCACCTATAATTTTCTTGCCTAACTAGCCTTTGAACAAGTTTCTGTTACAGATTTCTAAATCATCCACCCTACTTAATGTAAAGAAACCTAGGGTCAATGCAACATTAACACTAAGAAAGCATGAACTCAGAAATCAGAGTTCAGGTTGAAAGCTCAACATTATATCTGCTCTCTTGTTCTTATGCCTGAAAATGCGGTCTTTCCTTATAGTAATATACATTATGTATCCAGTTCTGGGTGGCACATTTCAGGAAATTGGAGCAAGTGCAAAGAAGAGTAACAAAAATGATTAAAGGTCTAAAAATCATGTCCTGTGAGGGAAGATTGAAAAAATGGATTTGTTTAGTCTGGAGAAGAGAAGGCTGAGAGGGGACATGATAACAGTTTTCAAGTACATAAAAGGTTGTTACAAGGAGGAGGGAGAAAAATTGCTTTCTTTAACTTCTGAGGATAGGACAAGAAGCAAATTGCAGCAATGGCAGTTTAGGTTGGATATTAGGAAAAACTTCTTAACTGTCAGAGTGATTAAATTGCATACGAATATTGTGGAATCTCCATCATTGGAGATTTCTAAGAGCAGGTTAGACAAACACCTGTCAGGGATGGTCTAGATCAGGGGTCGAGAGGTCTTCTAGTACAGTCCCTGCACTCAAGGCAGGCCTAAATATTATCTAGACCAGGGGTCGGCAACGTTTGGCATGCGGCTCGCCAGGGTAAGCACCCTGGCGGGCCGGGCCAGTTTATTTAACTGCTGACGCAGCAGGTACGGCCGATCGCGGCCCCCAGTGGCCGCGGTTCACCGTCCCGGGCCAATGGGGGCGGCGAGAAGCGGCGCGGGCGAGGGATGTGCTGGACGTGGCTTCCCGCCGCCCCCATTGGCCCAGGACGGCGAACCGCAGCGAGTGGGGGCCGCCATCGGCCGAACCTGCCGCATCAGCAGGTAAATAAACTGGCCCGGCCCGCTAGGGTGCTTACCCTGGTGAGCCGCGTGCCAAATGTTGCCAACCCCTGTTCTATGATATCTGTGAAACATATCTGATATACTGTCTATATCATAGAATCATAGAATATCAGGGTTGGAAGGGACCTCAGGAGGTCATCTAGTCCAACCCCCTGCTCAAAGCAGGACTAATTCCCAACTAAATCATCCCAGCCAAGGCTTTGTCAAGCTGGGCCTTAAAAACCTCCAAGGAAGGAGATTCCACCACCTCCCTAGGTAACACATTCCAGTGCTTCACCACCCTCCTAGTGAAATAGTGTTTCCTAATATCCAACCTAGACCTCCCCCACTGCAACTTGAGACCATTGCTCCTTGTTCTGTCATCTGCCACCACTGAGAACAGCCGAGCTCCATCCTCTTTGGAATCCCCCTTCAGGTAGTTGAAAGCAGCTATCAAATCCCCCCTCATTCTTCTCTTCTGGAGACTAAACAATCCCAGTTCCCTCAGCCTCTCCTCATAAATCATGTGTTCCAGACCCCTAATCATTTTTGTTGCCCTCCGCTGGACTCTTTCCAATTTTTCCACATCCTTCTTGTAGTGTGGGGCCCAAAACTGGACGAAGTACTGCAGATGAGGTCTCACCAATGTCGAATAAAGGGGAACGATCACGTTCCTCGATCTGCTGGCAATGCCCCTACTTATACAGCCCAAAATGCCGTTAGCCTTCTTGGCAACAAGGGCACACTGTTGACTCATATCCAGCTTCTCGTCCACTGTTACCCCTATGTCCTTTTCTGCAGAACTGCTACCTAGCCATTCGGTCCCTAGTCTGTAGCAGTGCATAGGATTCTTCCGTCCTAAGTGCAGGACTCTGCACTTGTCCTTGTTGAACCTCATCAGGGGTTTTTTTGGCCCAATCCTCTAATTTGTCTAGGTCCCTCTGTATCCGATCCCTACCCTCCAGTGTATCTACCACACCTCCCAGTTTAGTGTCATCTGCAAACTTGCTGAGAGTGCAGTCCACACCATCCTCCAGATCATTAATAAAGATATTAAATAAAACCGGCCCCAGGACCGACCCTTGGGGCACTCCACTTGAAACCGGCTGCCAACTAGACATGGAGCCATTGATCACTACACGTTGAGCCCGATGATCTAGCCAGCTTTCTATCCACCTTACAGTCCATTCATCCAGCCCATACTTCTTTAACTTGGCGGCAAGAATACTGTGAGAGACCGTATCAAAAGCTTTGCTAAAATCAAGGAATAACACATCCACTGCTTTCCCCTCATCCACAGAGCCAGTTATCGCATCATAGAAGGCAATTAGGTTAGTCAGGCATGACTTCCCCTTGGTGAATCCATGCTGACTGTTCCTGATCACTTTCCTCTCCTCTAAGTGTTTCATAATTGATTCCTTGAGGACCTGCTCCATTATTTTTCCAGGGACTGAGGTGAGGCTGACTGGCCTGTAGTTCCCCGGATCCTCCTTCCTCCTTTTTTTAAAGATGTGTCTGGAGGTCAATGTTTAGGAATCTCTGGATACCTTTATTGTCCCTAACTTATCTTCTCTCCAAACTATCTCTACTCTGCCAATTAGAATATTTCTGTTACTTCTATCTGCAGCTTCAATATCATACCTTATCAGTAGGCACATTATGGAAAGCCATTTTTGTTTAAAAAAGAAAAAGAAAGGCCAAGATCTCTAAACCCATCAGTGATGTTCCAGGTGGAAATGTTAAAGCTGTTACTGAAGAAGGGTAACAGACCGGTGTTAGAGAAATGAGATCAACCTTTTGTAATTGTGCATGCTGGGTATTTATAGTATCAGGAGCGGGATTTATCAAAAGTACATGCAAATATATGGAATACTGCTTGTGGTCCAGTGAGCATGGTGCTGTTACAGAAATGGCTTCCCAGGTGCCCATTGACTCTTTTACTGCTAGTAGTATTCTGACATTAGTACCTTCTATATTCATACCGTATGTGGCTCCACAGCTTCCTCCATCATTATATTTCTGTGTTCTGTGGGCCTGTTCTCAGCCCCACCCACACTGCAGTCAAAAGCCTCACTGGACGTCATTATTTCATTCAGCCCTTTACCGTATCGCCTCCCTCCTTTTCACAGTTACTGCACTGCATGAAATCCTGTTTTTCCAACACTAGGCCTCCAATGCACTCATCCTACAACATGCACAGCTGTTCTTGATCATCCTCCTCTGCTGTCACTACTGACTCGAAGTCTAAAACCTACCATATGACATCAATGAACTGCTCATATTCATTGATCTTCTTGAGCAGATCTACCTGTATCTCTGAATCTGCTATCTGACTTTTCAAGTAATAGAAAGAATCCCTCTGGATAACCACATCATTGTCTCCTCCTGGCTCCTCATCAGAGTTACTTGCTCTCTCTCTTCTGAATGGGGGAATGGCAAGAAAGCTGCCTTCCACTTGATTCTCTTGCTAAGCTTTCTAGATAGCCACATAATCAGACTCTTACAGGGTAATTATTATGTAGTTATTTCTATATGGGGGAGAGGTTAAACTTGGAGCATGATCATAAATTCATAAACCAGGAACTTTATTGGAAGATCTCTGACCATATGACCTTTGATCTTTAAACTGTTTCGTAACTTCAAGCATCATTACCACGTAATGTACCAGAATGTGCAATTAGTATGAGTGTAATTACATACAGTGCAATATTTGTAATGTGTTGAATGCAGCTGTTTCATGAATTTGTATGCTCTGAATAATAATGGAATTCAGGTTTAATTGTTGATTTTAAAATACTTTTAATATTTCAATACAGATGCAGCTAAACAACAAATTATGTAAATATAACATAGGACTAAATCAATTGGCATACAACGTGAAGCTATCTATCCGTCCTTCATAGGCTTTTCTATAGTGCCCATCATGTAAGCTATAGGAAAATGAAACTGTATTATTTATTTAGAAGTAAATAACTAAAAATGCTCCTATCCAAGTGTCTAGTGATCCAAACACACTATTAATACACCTCTACCCCGATATAATGCGGTCCTCAGGAGCCAAAAAATCTTACTGCGTTATAGGTGAAACTGCGTTAGGGAAGGCACCTTGTCCCCTGACTGCCCCCCCCGCCCCCCCCAGACCTTCTGCCCCTTATCCAACCCCTTGGCCCTGGCCCAGCACCCTTAACACGCCGCTCAGAGCAGCGTGTCGGAGCCATCCCTAGAGAGGTGCGGGGCCCGGGACAAATCAGTCTCCCTGCTAGTCTCCTCACCGCCCGCCCAGCCACCACTCGCCTCCTCACCCCGTCTGCCCGCCGCTCGCCTCCCCGCTAGTCTCCTCACCGTCCGCCCAGTGCTTCCACCCGCCCAGCCACTGCTCGCCTCCTCACCCCACCTACCCGCCCATCTGCCTGCTGCTCGCTTCCCTGCTAGTCTCCTCACCGTCTGTCCGGCGCGCCTCCCCACGTTCGCCCGACCGCCACTCTCCTGCTCGCCGTCTTCCCACCCGCCTGCCTCCTCACCACCTCCTGCCTGCCACTCACCTCCCCATTCGCCTCCTCACCCCACTTGCCCACCCGCCTCCCACTCTTAACACGCCGCTCAGAGCAGCGTGTCAGAGCCGGAGCGCGCAGCCCCGCCCCCCGCATTCTATCCGAATTCATGTTATATCAGGTCGCGTTATATCGGGGTAGAGGTGTAATATGATAATTAAGCAACAGCTTTCAAAAGGAACTCAACCACCTACAAAAATTCCTTTCTGCCTCTTTATCACTCTGAGAAGCCTAGCCTTGGCCCCTTCCAAAAACCCTGTGGAACAGATGTGTTTTGCAGACTAACTGAAAGATCATCAAACATGGGTTAATTCAGACTAAAGTGAGGAGTGAATAGAGGTGGGTGAAATTTTTGACCAAAACTTTTTTGTGTGAAAAATGCAGACACTAAAACAGTTTTGCAAATTCATGTTGATTTCGCTGAATTGTTTTGTCTCGGGGGGAAAAAAATCTGAAAAACTCAAAATGAGAATCTATGGTGTTACAGCTCAGTCCAGAAAAGCACTTAAGCATGTGCTTAACTGTAAGCATGTGAGTAGAGTCACTTATTTCAATGAGACTATTCATATGCTTAAAATTAAGCATATTCATAAATGCTTTTTTGACATTATGGCCAGAGTGCTTAGTATACCAGATAGAGCCCTTAATAACATAACTCTTTAAAATAGAATCTTGAGTATAATGGATTAGAAACTGTCATACTTAAAAAAAAGACTATATGAAACTACAAAAATGCTGTAAAGCCAAAATTTTTGAGACATTTTACTATTGTTTGTTGCTGACAATGATATAACTAAATATCTGCCTTCTTTTCAAGTGGAATGAAATGGAAATAGCATCTGTCCACAGAATCAATTTAAAAACTATCTTCACATATTTGGACTCATAAGATGGGTATTTCCACTCACTAAAACCTTGCACGTGTTTTAAAAAAACATACCAGTGTAGTAGTTAACGTCCATCAACCAGCAGAACTCAAGCCCAAAAATAGGAGGGGAAAAGTGGACATCAAAGTCTGAGTGGACAGGAGGAAAGCTACGCTAGCTGATTTCCTTGGGTTACTTCATTATTAATCTCTCCTTGCTTCCATTTATTTTAATGCTCACAGGTCGCCAAAAGAGTCCCTCTTAAAAGACGCATTATGTTTTAGACAAACTTTTAACTGGGTTTTACTCCCTTTTTCACTCTATGTTCCTCACTATCGTGATCATTTATTCACTTTTAATTGTTTCAGTTCTATGCAAAACAGGTGTCAGTGCTTTGAACCATGAACAAGGGAGGACTTAAACCTGGGCTTGGTGGATCTTGCATTCAGCTGAGTCCCAGGGGTCATGCAGTCCGTCTCCAAGGAGAACAGTACTAGGTGACTATATTTCTTTTGCTGACTCCCAGCTGGCCTTAAGGTGCTGTGTTAACTGGCTACGAGCTACGGGAAAGGTTAAAAACTGGAGTTGAATGGAATAGGTGGGAAGTTAAATAATCAGCCTATGTTTATTTGGTGAACTGGAAAGTGACTGAGATCTTTCTCAAACTTACTGGGTATCTTTTGGATAGATGTTGCTGTAACGCTGCCGTCTAGTCTCTTTGTGCATGTTTGTTCTTGTGAAGGTTATAGATTTGGCAGTGACAGAAGCTGAAGCCTTCCATTAATTCACCTACCAGGTTTGGTGCAGGCAGCTTCACTGTATACTTCTGCCACGACCCCACCGGTGACCTTCAGTCTGCACTGAGGGAGGGGAGGGGAAGGGAGGGGAGGGCTGGCAGCTCCAATTCAGTAACCACACCAGCTTAATCTTAGACGCAATTGTCAGTTACTCAGGAGTAAGGTGCTGGGGTTTTGTGACTTAAATCACTGTGCCTCTCCCAACTGAGTGAGCTGAATCCAAACAAACAGCCTTTCTCAGTCGCCAGAAATTCTGGCTTGTAAAAATCAAATCAGTTTACCCGAAGAATCAGGCAGCTTGATTGGATTTACCCAAACAAAATACATCTCATTGAGTAGTTAGTCACAGTCCTGCTGATCAGACAGACTTCCAGCTCTGTGAAAGGAAGACTATTTCCTAGGATTTTTATTTTTAACCTTGAATTTTATTCCTCAATGCATTTTTAATGTTAATATACAAGTTTCATTAAAAAACACTCTCTGCTCTACTGCTTCTGTGGACTCTTTCCCTAAAAGACTGTTGTTGGTATTATTATTCATTTCTTCAGTCACAAGTGAAGCATCTATATTATAATAATACATGCATTTTCAATTAGCTGATGAGTAATTTTGCGGAATTCTACAGTTACGGCCCTACCAAATTCATGGTCCATTTTGGTCAATTTCACAGTCAGAAGATTTTGAAAATCATACATTTCATTATTTCAGATATTTAAATCTGAAATTTCAGAGTGTTGTAATTATAGGGGGTCCTGACCCAAAAAGGAATTGTTGGGGGGTTGCAAAATTATTAGGGGGGTGGGTTGCAGTACTGCTACCCTTACTTTTGTGCTGCTGCTGGTGGCAGCACTGTCGTTAGAGCTGGGTGGCCAGAGAGAAGCAGCTGCTGGCCAGGAGCCCAGCTCTGAAGTCAGAGCTGCCGCCAGCAGCAGCACAGAAGTAAGGATGGCATGGTATGGTATTACCACCCTTACTTCTGCGCTGCTGCCTTCAGAGCTGGGCCCTTGGTCAGCAGCCGCCACTCTCCAGCCGCCCAGCTCTGAAGGCAGCAGTGCAGAAGTAAGGTTGGCATGGGATGGTATTGCCTTTCTTCTGTACTGCTGCTGGCGGGGTGCTGCCTTCAGAGCTGGGCGCCTGGCCAACAGCCACCCTTCTCTGGCCACCCAGCTCTGAAGGCAGCGCAGAAGTAAGGGTGGCAAATAACCCCCGAAAATAACCTTGCAACTCCTCCTCAACTCCCTTTTGGGTCAGGACACCCAATTTGAGAAATGCTGGTCTCTCCCATGAAATCAGTATAGTATAGGGTAAAAAGCACACAAAAGACCAGATTTCATGGCTCTGACATATGTAAAATACAGTCTGCATCATTGTGCCTTTTGCGTTCACAAAAATTAGGAATACATAAACATTACTAACAGAGCTCTCCGCTACGGGGCAGAGGGACATTGCAATTCGATACAGCTGCCATAGACTTTTTTACTTTTTGTTTATGTTGTGCTCTTTGCTTTGTCTAACCTGTCAGCCCTTCGATACGTTCCCTTCTCATGACTGTAAAATTTGTTCAGTCCCTTAAGGACAACTGCTGAAGCGACATATTACAAATTCCACACTGTGCCTAGCTAGGAAGGGCCAGACTCCTGTGCAGGGTGATGCAAAGGTTGAACTGAATAAAGTTTGTTTATCATTAGGTGATGGCTCCACACCATAAGCAGCAAAACAGAGGCATTAAGCCTCTTCACATGAAATCTCTTGCACCCAGTTGTGAAACCCCTTGATAACCTTCATAACATCAACCTTTTGGGTTTATTTCTCAGGGCACCAAAAAAAAATCTCTTCATGTAATAGACAACTATGTATTTCCTCTTGATGACATGGTGTTCCAGACGCTATGAAACAGGAGCAAAAGGGGAGACGAAGAATGCAACATTGCGTGCATACCTGCTGGGTTGTGAAACTGGAGTAACTGGTTGTGCTTCTATAGAGGTACAGCATCTACTTATGAGCAGAGACGCTTAGTGTCCTCAATTTTGTCCACAATAAAAGTCTAGAATGATATTGATTCTAAGATGTGCATGCCCCTTGATGTCCCCAGAGCAATCGTGTCTGGAGATGCTATGTCATCATACCTTCAAGGAGGCGGGGGAGAGCATAGTGTAAAAGCTGTTTTCACCACTGCCCCTATTGCCCTGACAGTGCTAGCTGGTGTGCTTGAGGGAATGGAGTCAGGGCTATGGCCTTGCTTTGCCCAGACACACCCACTAGGATAGTAAGCAATTCTGGAGTGCTAGCTGCTTTCCATCTCCCTGCTCTCCATAGTGTGTACAGCCAAATGATGGAAACCCAACCCTGGCATAGAGAAAAGCAACACAAGCATGCAGGGACAGCCTTAATTTAGGCTCATGTATATTACGAAAGGTGCAACGCATTAGAAATTGCTGCAGCAGATAAATAATCATTAGGGAAGGATCCTTCACCAGTGGGCAAATTCTGGGTCTCTGGGCAGTGTACGTTTGCAAGAAAAAATTCCACCAGGGAGGGGGGCACAGAGAAAGAAACCGATTTATGGTCAGCTGTTGCCGGGAAAAAATGAGCTCTTTGTTACTGCTTAGAGGTGTGGAATGTTAGAAGTCCTGATGGAGATGGATCACTGGGCATAGAGCAAGGGAGAGGATCAGAGTGTAGATGAAGCAGTTAAAGATGGATGATAAATGCACTTTATCACATGGGTCTAACATTGGGTTTGCAATTTATCACATAGTTATCATGACCACATCTGTGGTTGGTAGGTGTATGTGAGGGAGAGAAAAGGGGTTACATAAAATTCTACATTGCAAAGAAGGGTGTGATTTTTAGTCAGGTTTACATTATCTTAAATAAAATGAATGCTGTTAAGAATTTCAATCATTTTACATATGAGTAAAATGTCTTGACCATGCAGCTAGATATCCACAAAGTCCTTGTAAAACATACAGTTCATAGTGTGCTAAAGAAAATCAATAGTCAGTTTGCCTAAGGTATTTCACAGGGATTTGGTAACATACACTCCACTGACTGGTTTAAAAGTCTTCCGGCATAAGGTGTGCAAACCCCCTACAACCAATAGGGTCTTACATACACAAACATCTTTTATTAACATAAGAAAGGGGAATGGCTTGGTATAAGTATTTCTAACTACTGTACATGATTCAGAACGAAGAATCTATTTGCTGCTATTTGAAATCCCACCCCTACTGCTTCCTGCACAGTTTTGGGGGTATCATTAACTGATGGTTAGAAATCAGTGTGTAATTGAACAACTCGTTCAGTTCATTAGTCCAACTCCATGCAGCGCTTTCAATGTGCAAAGCACTGTCCAGGTGCTAAGCAGTAGAATTATTCGGTTCCTTCCCAGTATTAAACTGCTTGTGATTCTTTAACTCTAATGACAGATAAAAAATGTTAACTGCTACGCTGGAATCACTAGGCTCTTTTTGAGCACTTTAGAGTGGGAACCCTCTTATCATGACAGAGGAGGCAAGGAAACCTCGACCAACATTTTCTCAGCACGGTATTGAGTATTGGGGTGAATCCTGCCTGTGTGTCTTACCTCCTTCTTTGAGAAGTGTGTCTGCTAAATACTCCCATTCCAGGTCCTGCACCTACGGCTATGCCTACACTAGCACTTTGGTCGGCAAAATTCACCTGCGGGGGAGGAGGGAGAGAAACCCCAGCACCTGGACCCCCGCTGCGGCCCTGGGACTGGAGGAGCACTCACTTCCTGCTGCGGCCCCAGGGCTGTGGCATGGGGACAGAGCTTCTCCGGTCTTGGGGCTGCAGTGGGGGCGGGGCGGAGGGAAGAAAGGAATAAAAGGGGTTGTGGGGCTGCAGTGGGGGGGGGTTGAATGTGGGAGACCCTGGGTGAGCCCACAGGCAGAAAGGCTGGGGAGGGAGCCCCCACTTCCTCTCTCCCAGGGCCCCAGGAAACCTTAATCCGCCTCTGCCTATGGAATCTCTCTCTGCCCACCTTCAAAAATCAGTGGCATCACTTAGGCCCCAAGCCTACTATAATTCAGGGAATAAATGGTTACTCAAAATTTCTTTTTATCCCCTTTATTCAATATGTGCCCCCCCTTATTCAACATACACCATTGACACCCTGCACTGAATACAAAATCATTCATTCTGTGGTTCTCATCAGTGTATCTGTGCTTCACACTGATCACTGCATTTATTTTCACAACTCTCTTTGAGATTAGATGGCATTATCGCTATTTCACAGCTGGGGAGTGGCACAGCGAGATTAAGGTCAGAAGTTTCCACTCATTTTGGGCCTAACTTAAGACACCTGATGTTTCAGAGTACTTAGTATTATATAGACTTTATATGTTCAGAGCAGAGTTTCCATTGACTTCAGCTGCAAGTGCTCAGCACTGCTGGGAATCTGCCCCCAGCTGTCTCACATTGGGCACCTAGAAAATGAGGGACACACAATTAGTGACCACCTAGGAACAGTTTGGTTTGAGTGCCTTACCCAGACTCACATAGGATCTCTGTGCCGGGGCAGGAATACAATTCTCCAGGGCAGCATTCAACTAACTGCCTAAACCAGGAGACCCTCCTTTCTCTTTCTGCAGTCCCTTGCCTCCTTCATTACACATCTTCCAACTTCTGCAACACAAGAGGCAGGGTCCTATAGACAGCCACCTCCTTCACTACACAGTGCTAATCCATCCCCAGAACAGGTTTGTCCTGTTCAGTGAATGAGGCCGGGGTCCTGTGGAAAAAATAGTATGTGATCATGTAATTAAAGACTCTATCATAGCACATACACACAAGGAGGCTGAATTAAGGTTGCGCAGGTAACCATAATTCTGGCATTTCCTTACTTTTGAGCACTTGGGTTTGCAGCCTTTATGATCTTTTAATTTATTTTTAATTACATTTTTAATTTAATTTCCTTTAAAAAAAATTCCACCCTCCAGAAATTCTAGTCCAGGGGTCGGCAACGTTTGGCACACGGCTCGCCAGGGTAAGCACCCTAGCGGGCCGGGCCAGTTTATTTACCTGCTGATGCGGCAGGTTCGGCCGATCGCGGCCCCCACTGGCCGCGGTTCGCCGTCCCGGGCCAACGGGGGCAGCGGGAAGCTGCAGCCAGCACATCCCTCGCCCGTGCCGCTTCCCGCTGCCCCCATTGGCCCGGGACAGCGAACCGCGGCAACTGGGGGCTGCGATCGGCCGAACCTGCCATGTCAGCAGGTAAATAAACTGGCCCGGCCCACTAGGGTGCTTACCCTGGCGAGTCGCGTGGCAAACGTTGCCGACCCCTGTTCTAGTCTGTGGCACCATATTGACCCTATTTTGGATCATCGACAGGGTTCAGGTGTTTTTTTTCACAGCATGGACCTTTGCAACTGAGTTTACAGAGTACTAGGTAGCAGTAGTAGATTATTATCCTTTATGTGGTTCAACCACTATTCCAGTGGGTTTCTCGGCTATTTGCTGACAGAAGTGGAATGTAGGACTCCTGCATTCAGTTTCAGATTCTAAAGGGGAGTAAACTCTAGTAGTGTTAGACCCTGTGCCCCCAACCTTTCCCTCTCTTCCTGTACTTCTGTCCAATTCTCCACCCCCTGGGTTCCTGCCCACATATTAACACCCAGCCCGGTTCCCGGCCCTCTGCTCCTATTCCCTTCCACTTCCCCCCAAACCCCTCCAACCCCTTTTCCACCACACACTCCTATTTTCCCCCTGCCTTCTTCTCAGCTACCTCCTCCTCCTCCTAAATGCTGTCTGGGTGCCAGTAGGGGAGCACTGAGAAGCAGTCCCCCTGCTCTCAGTTCAGATGCCCGGTGCCACTGCAGCTGTGAGTAGCAATTCCAGGGAAAGTCCTGGTCAACCCCTGCAGCCCTAGGATGGAGCATGCTCAGTGCAGAGGGAATCTTTAGAGAATTTAGCTGCCAAACGCGAACAAATCACTACTGAGTTTATGTGAACTGAGATTTTTCAGGGGCTTATGACTTGGGTGAATTGTCATGGTGATGGCAAAAGACACACCCCTGACACCAGTGCAACCCCCCCTCACTTCTGTCAAATTTCAAGCCCTTACTTCAAAGCATGGAGGTGCTAGAGCTTCTCAACAAAATGGTGGTAAGAATTATTTTTTTTAACACTGGCAAAACAGTGAATGTTTCCCTAATCTCATTCTTGGAAATGACTGAATTGCTTTAGCTAAAACTTTCCAAAACAATTCCGCCTGAGGCAGATACTAACAGTCTGTCATGTACATTTCAGCAGAGTGATGCTAGTTCAGTTCAATAGCCCAGGTAGCTTTTTGTAAACCTTCTGGCTGAAACTAAAGAAACAAGCAAACTCCGCTGGACCCGAGCCGCCTCCTCTGGCTTGCCTCGGCTGCAGTCATTTACCCCTGTGCAAAATGAGCCTTAAATGCCACCAGCTCAGAATGACACTTTGCTTTGCACCTGGTGTAGTCAATTACCCCTTTGCAGAGCTGTGTCAGGCCCTCTCTTTACACATGATATATTCAGCACTTATGACTTGCTGAAAATTTGCCCTGAAATGAAAAGTAGGTCTGTCTGTGGGTATGGTGAACATCTTCATTATTTAGGGGAGCGACTGCAGGCCTCACTCATGTCATTTACATGAAAAGAAGCGTGACAAATAGGGACTGTCCCTGCCTTGAAGTGACAGGCCACAGAGTGGGAAGTTTAGCAAAAATAGGAGCCATTAACAGTCATTCTGTCTTGCTCTCTGAAGTTCATTGAGGTTTAATTAAAGCACCTCTATGCTTTCAACTGACCTTATTCCACATACCTGAAAAACAGTAAACTCATTATGTTTTTGTAAGCCTAGTTACGAAGCAAGCTAAGTAGAACACTTTGGGTTGGCATCTCATCCCCTCCTCCCCGAGAGAGTAATATCTTCAAGTTTTCATCGTTGTCTATTTTAGACAGTGCACGCAACAGAAACTGGTCACGAAGATCTGTTGCTGCACCTCCGGAATGTAAAGCTAAGCTATAACGATGCACGTTGACGCTGATTGGCTACATACGCATAAACGTCTTTGAGGGGAGGGGGGGTGAAATAATGGATGGTGTTTCGTCTGCTAGTTCAGTGCTCAAACTCCAGGTTTTTATAACTGATGCTTTCAGCCCTCCAGCTGCTCTCTCACTGCACAGATGGGTCTGTCCAGCAGCAGGCAGCACTGTTTTCAGAAATTAACATTAACAGAGTGTCTGGCTGTGGCTGCCGGCTGGCACACAGAGGGGAGAGAGGGTCACTACCCCTAGTGATGGGTGAATTTCACAAGGATGACCTTTCAGGGACTGCCAGACTGTACATTGTACCCCACAATAGTGTTCCTCTAACAGGAGGGGGCCTATTGTTCTTCTCCATGCCCTACTGTGTAAAATCTGTTGATTTCAGGGTAGTCCAGCCTCCCTCTCATCAATCCAGGCCTCCTTTTAGCATTTGAAATAATAGAACCCATGCTGCGACCACTGACCACTTAATACTGTACCAGTAGGAACTAATCAGTCCTTCCAACAAACCTGTGTAGTAGGTGTTAGATCCATTTTACAGATAAGGAACCTGAGGCAGGGAGGTGAAGTGACTTCCCTAAGGTCACCTCCTAGACAGTCAGTGCAGAGCCAGGATTAGAACCATTGGCTACCTCAATCCAGCTGTTTGTCCACCCATCCAGTGGTGAAGGCATTCTAGAAAGCGGTTTGAGCCAGAATGGGATCATCCCCACACCACACTTTGCAGAAATACAAACAAACTCCGCTGGTTGTCAAATACTAGGTTGCAGCTCTCCGTGCAAAGCAGGCAAGCAGGTCGTCTTCTGAGCCAGTGAGGGAATGATTGGTTCACCTTTTCGTCTCAAATGGATCTGTAACTGCTGGTAAAACATTGGAGTGACACGTTCCGCCCAGAACCAAAATTCTTTGAACCTTTAAGGATGGGCTTCAAGGACAGGGAAGGGTTAAGTGCTGTTCTCATTTCAGCCAAAATGGTTTGCCCATAAAACAAAAATTTCAGATGGGGGTGGGTAACGCACACGTGCTCTTCAGTTAACTAGACAAACGTTTAGTTAACTGGGATTGGAGCAAGAAAATAAAGAATAGTCGAAGGGAGACAGCGACAGAGACTAAGGCCTTGTCTACACGACAGACCCTACAGCGGCATAGCTGAACCACTGTAAGGTCTCCCGTGTAGCTGCTCTATGCCGATGGGAGAGTGCTCTCTTGTCGACATAATTAAACCACCCCCAATGAGCAGCAGGCGGTAAAATTCACACCCCTGAGCACTGTAGAGATGGCCAACCTAACCCCTGATGTAGACACTCTGCCTGACTCTGAGCAGGGACTTGAACCCAGGTGTCCCATCTCTCAGGCAAGTGCCCTAACCATTGGGTTATTGCAGGGTATTCTGGGGCTAGTCTCTCTCAATCTCTCCTGTTGAAGCTGTTCCACTTCGTATGAAATACTTCAATAGTCCTTGAGCCAGCAAGAGTGTGAGAATCGTTCTAAAGCCTCATGGTTTGGACTCCCACCTGGGCGACCATGTTCAAGTCCCTGTTCCAATGACTATTTAAGGCAAGAAGGTGTGTATGGGGGGGTGGGGGGGGGTGAACTCCCAGCATGAGGGTTCTGCTGAGGCTTAGCTGTGAGTTAAGCATTGAGCAGGTTGGTGGTCTCAGGATTGAGGCAGCTGTGCGTATGCCCACCAGCAGCACTGTAGGCACCAATGGTGGGAGTCACAAAGGTGTTAGACACCTAACATCCACTGGTTTCAAAGGGATTAGACACCTAAATACCTCTGTGAATTCCACCCTTAAGGGACTTCACTGGAGGAAACTTAGGCGCCTAAGGAGTGTAAATGTGCATCCACAGTTAGGTGAAGGTTTTGAGGCTCTAAATTTTGGACTTAGGCTCCTAAAGTGGCTGTTAGGCTCCTTAAATCCCTTTGTAGTTCTAGCCCATACAGTATTTGAAAACAGCCTGGTATAAGCTGTCTGAACTCTTTCCTTTGCATTGAAATACTATGTACTTAGAGGGTATGTCTACACAGCAAGTGGCAGCGAGTCTCAGAGCCTCAGTTGACAGACTTCAGCTCATGAGGTCCAAGCTACGTGCCAAAAATAGGTGTGTGGATGTTAAGGCTCGGGCTGGACTCAAGCTTTGATGCCTAGGGACAAGGAGCTTCAGTGCCTGAGCTGCAATGACCACACAGTAGTTTTTAGTGTGAGTCTAAGTCTGTGACCCTGGGCTCTGAGACTTCCTGACATGGGCTGTATAGACGTACCCAAAAGTGGCTTGATCCCCTATTAGGCTCTTAATGGAATCTTCCTAGATCTTAACTCAATGGAGGGATTTCACTTTCTGTGCTAATCACCCACAAATAAAAGCAAACGAGGTGACTGATATGATCCCAGTAGATTTTGAAAGTTAGTGCTTCATAATAATGACTCCCTATAAGATACAATTATTTGTGATGGGTAGAGTCACAATGTTCAGCCTGTATGAAGGGAAAGAGTTACTGTCGGGACTCACATCAGCGGTATTTATTCTACTGCCTTAGTTCATTGGCTTCCACAGCAGTTCTTGTGAGGCAGTTAACATGGAAACCTGAACACCACTAGACTGATAAGCCCTCAGACTGACTTGCAAAAGTAATTTTCAGTAATCTTTGAGGGGAAAAATTGCATTTAGTGTGTGAGGGGGAAAGCTAAGCCATTCGTGCATCTTATTTTATTGAGTATGCAAGCAATAGAGTACCTGGAAATACAACTTTTGATCCATTACATTGTGCTTAAGAACAAACTGCTCACGAGTTATTGTGAGAAAGTTAGTCTCCTGCATATAAGAGCTTTTCAGTATTTTCTTCAACTCTTCCTAGAAAAAGGAATGCAATTTTAACATGCTCTAACAATTTTTACTATTTTTTTTTAACAAATCTCAAGTTTCTTCATAGACAACCATGGTCATTCTTTAAATATACACTCAAGTAGGCAGGGCCAGTGGATTATGACTTTAATAGCGTGATGCCAATTTCCAGCAGAAAGGCTTTCTTATTCTTGTGGACACCATGGAATAGAATGGTAACATTTTCCTGAAGATTTCACTAATAAAAATATCAGCTTCCACCCTTATTCCCACGATTGCTTCATACTCTGAGTTAGGCAAGGCTAAATAAATAAAAAAAAAAACCAAGTCATATTAACATTCCAGACAGAAAGATGGCTGGATTCCGAGGCAGTCCTCATTATTAGACGTTTTAAATCCCAGACCCTCCATCAGTTCTGCAGTGCTAAAATATATTAATTTGCAGCAACATATTGCCATTGGGTCAAGGTGGCTCCTTCCTCAAACAAAAGAACCCCACAGTCAGGGCTGGCTCTGGCTTTTCTTCCACCCCAAGCAAAAAAAAAAACCTGCGGGGCCGCCGGAGCCCCAAGGCAAAAAAGCGGGGGGGAGAGGGAGGGAGCGGGGGGAGAGAGAGAAGGGGGGCGGGCAGATCGTCCTTCAGCAGGGCACTCGCCATGTGGCCCCTGCTGCCATGCTGCCTGCCGGGAGGGCTCCGCGCCGCTCCGGTTGACGGGGAGGGAAGGACCTGGCACCAGCTGGGGCAGACGGAGCGCGCAGCCCACTCCCAGCAGGGCGCTCCCCTCCTCTGTGCCGCCGCCCCCTACAGGGCAGCTGGAGCAGCGAACCAAAAAGAAAAAAGAAAAAAACCTGCGGGGCAGCCGAAGCGGCAAAGCAAAAAAAAAAAAAAAAAAGGGATTCGAGGGAATGCCGCCCCTTAGAATCTGTCGCCCAAGCACGAGCTTGCTCGGCTGGTGCCTGGAGCCGGCCCTGCCCGCAGTATTGAATAAGTAAAACCACCAGAATAGCTCTCATTCTGCTAGAGGTGGCACCTTCAAGCGCCAGGTTGATAAAGCACTAGCAGACCAGTATAGTAGAAACAGACATTGCACCAGCTGTAGCATATTTTCAGACCCCTTTTGGCTAGGTCATGGGTTCGTGTGTGTGGGCGGGGGAGGGGAGAGAACAAGGATTGGTCACTATTACCCTGTCTTTTCCTCTATTTCTAAGTGGAAGGGGTTCCCAGTTAGATGGCAGCAATGTCTCAGTATGGATAAGGTACGGGAAGGGAGTACTGGTATGGAAAATGTTTTGAACCACGGGCTATAGGTTATGGTGGCAAAGAGCTATTCTAACTTATTGAACAAACAAAGCCTGAAACGGAGGATCTTAAAAGGCCACAAAACCCTGACATTGCATATTCTGTATAGATCATTATTCAAGCTTTCCAGCCCCCACTCTCTCAGCATTCTACTCTAAAAAAAAAACCCCTTGAACTAATCATCCTCCTAGATCATTATGCAATATCGCTGAGGGCAAAGGAAGCTTCCCTGTTTCTTTCTAAATATATTTTTTGTGGTTAGAGAATTAGAGAAATGACAAGGCTGACCTCCCTAAATGTGCAGGCCTTGTTTGGGGAAGTGCACAAGTCATATGGTAGAGCAGCCTCTTATCACTTTGTGGTAGGCAATTGCAAAATGCCTGTGTTAGCCAGAGTCATGCTGGATTTACACTGAGCTAGACAAGAGAACCAGTGCTGCAGTAAGCATGGTGCATGGCATTACAGTGCTATTAGCTAAATCAGCAATTTGTCAAAGAAAAGGGAGAAGAGCATCTTGTAAAGAGATACAACGCACTGTATGATACAAGACCTTGACTATAAAAAGCACTATAAGGTGGGCATTTAAAACTTAACTGTATCAGCACTTGGAGTTGTTGCTAACACTGTGTCAATCTTTCCATTAAAGCCACAGGTTTTCAGGGGCGGTAAAATTTGCTTGAGGCTAAAACTTGGCATTCAAGTTCTCAGCTGAAGCGTTAACATGCCCTCCTCCCCCACCACAAATTTTTGGTTTGGCGATTTTTAATTTATTCCAGATCTATATATAGTTCTAGTGCAGCAATATATAGGGAAAGGGGGATATGGCATTTACTGTGCTGTGCTCAGCTGACTAGCAGCAACGTTAAAGCAAGGCTCTGTGGCTATGTGTTTGGGAAGGAGACACCTAAGCACAAAGCAACCACTAAGACAGTTCTTGCACTCTCTGAATGTGTGGAGGAGGAGAGAGTTGGTGTCACCAGCGCTACTGCATAACCACATAGGGGACAAGGGAAGGCTATGACCTTGCAGACTGCAGCTGGCGTGCATATTGCACAAGGAAATGTAGGAGCCCTGTTCTCCCTTTGGCCGAGGATATATCCTACCTACTTACACTCTCCATGCTTTGCCTATATTCTCTCTCTCTCATTGGAAGGGCACAATAGAGGTCTAGCCGTTATACCGAACAACTGTCTTTCCTTACCGGATTTGCACGTGCCCCGTTTCCTGTGATTCCTTTTCTTGATTCCTCTGCTAAGCTAGCAGATCTGGGAACTTTTTTGTGAAACTATTTTGCTGACATTCTCTGTAATAAACATTAGAGCCAAATGTTTAAAGGCCCCTGAAAAATGCAGGTCACACGAAGGGCCAGACTCTTAGCTCTGGAATGGCCCTTTTGCACCACTTTGGTGGCACAAAGGGGCTGTAAAGATGACTTAATCAGCCTCTGGAGGATGTCCCCTATGTAGGGGGACTCTGAATGGAACAGAGTACGGCAAAAACATGCTCTGACCATGTCACATTTTCCTCAGCTATGCCCTCTAGGTCAGGGGGCTCTCCTTATTACACTCCTGATTTAGGAGTTACAGCTGGGGGGAAATGGGACATTGGTGTCCTTACCCCTTGCTAATCCCTGATTGCCAGAACAGGGGCCAAAGGCCACCAAGCACACCTTCAAGAGACTGGAGAGAGAGAGAGTGTGTGTGTGTGTGTGCAGGTGTGCGCACATGCACACGCTGTTCATTCCATAAGATAATGGTGTCTTTTGTGACAGCTCCATTAATTACTGCAGCCAAGTGCTGGAGACTGAACAAAGACCTACAAGGAAGCAGTACTGCAGTTCTGTTCTAAACTCCCTTGTCTACATCTTCATGTTCAAATCTAATGTCCTATCCCTCAATAATATGATGTTCCACACTGAATAGTACAATCCACACTAGTTCCCCCCGGCCAAAGTATTCTCCATACAAAGAAAAATATGGTAATTTCATCCACGTTCAGAAAAGGTTTTAGGTTTCCTCTTTCAAGACAGGGTGTTCAAAGCAGACATTTATCATGATAGCTAAATTAGCCAGTACCTTTAATACACCAGCAGCACGGAAAATCACTTTATCAGCCGTACAATTTTAGCTCACTGGCAAAAACTTTAAGAAAGAGTTAAAATGAAACCAGAATAATCATTTCTTCCCCCCTGTCCTTTCAGGGCACTGAAGTTCAAGGTAACTCTTTATTTCCTTCTGTGTAAACTGCAGCGTCTGTGACGGTGGATAATTTAGTGCTAAGGAGCCTGTGCAGTTGTAGTTTCAGTTAGGTCCTGTATTAGTTTTTCACTTCCAGTCCTAAACTGCTGTAAGCCCTGGCTCTCTATGAACAGAAAGGGCTGCACTTTGCTGGTGGGCGAAATGATTCGTTACTGAATCATCTGAGAACAAGTGTATGTGATCATGTTATTAAAGCCAGCGGGAAAGTTTCTGTCTCCTGCCCTGGCCCCTCTACACTACTTGGTCAGCCGGATTTGTGCCACAAGGGCTGGGCGAGAATTCACACCGCTTGGGCACAGTGTAAGGTCACCATAAGTAACCCTAAGCTGATTCCCCTGGAAGCAGCTTAGTTCCTTCACCACTGCCACAGAGACCTCTTGTGTCTGCAAACTACTTAGCCTAGCTTCTTATAATTTCTTAGTTAGTTAGTTCGTAGCTAGTCACTCAAGGTGTAGGTAACCCCCGTGGTGTTTATCCTGGTTCTCTGCTGGCTAGTAACTCAGGGAGAGGCATCCTGTCTCTTGGCGCCAGGGAGGCCCATGGCAGATTCAGAGTTGGCTAGATAACCAAAAGGGAGAGACACCATTTTGTGCGATGGGGATCTGTTGGCTTGGGGAGTTATAGCAGGGGTGCCTGGATGGGCACCAGTGTGCCTGCTCAGAGGAGGAGCAGTGTCTGGGGGGTGAGGGGGGGATTAGAGTTCAAATGGTTGACAAGAAAAAGCCCAGGAAAGTAGACCTAGCCTGGCCAATAAGGAAGGTCTTCAGTGATATGCTCTCCCACCCCCTTCCGCTGGGAGTACTGTGAGGTGAGAGGAGAAAAGCAAATTTTGAGAGAGGGTCTGTACTCCGGAGCCAGCCGCTGAAAGGGCAGGACTTGCTGTCTGCCAGGGCCAGCTCCAGGCACTAGCGAAGGAAGCAGGTGCCTGGGGCGGCCAATAGAAAGGGGCGGCATGTCCGGGTCAGCGGCAGCGGCACTTCGGCGGCAGCTCAACCAGCCCGCCTCAGTCTTCGGCGGCAATTCGGCAGCAGGTCCTTCACTCCCTGTCTTCCTCCTCGGCGGCAACTCGCTCGGGTTTTTTGTTTTCTCCGCTTGGGGCGGCAAAAAAAGCTGGATTCGGCCCTGCTGTCTGCTGAGCTCATGTGTCCCAGGCGTCCATGCAGGGTGCCCCCTGACAACTGGCTTCTGGGTACCTGGAAGCAATATCCCGAAGCTTGGTCCTTTCCCTGTCCAAAGTGACTCCCAGTTTATAGGATTGTGTTGGGAAAACTCCCTACCCCGTCAGGCTGAGCTAGTCCTTCAGCTCCCTAGATAAACCAGTTGCCACGGACAAGTCCTGCTCTTGCTACTAGCTCAGGGCTGCCTGCTGTGATTGTATCCGAGCTCTAGGGCAGGAGAATAGGAGTTAGGTTTTTAGAACAGCTATTGTAATCTGCACCTGATCCCTTTATGGTGAGGTGAAATCTTGGGAACAGAAGCAGCCTGATTCCTGCAAGAGGAGGATGCATGCCAGCTGCGACTGTCACCCCTCTGCAGTGGCCGAGTCCAGATTCAGCTCTAAACCTGTGGATTGTTTGTGGAGCTGTGAATGCACCATCTTTTCATTAAAGAGTCGGGGAAATTGTTTGGCATATCCCCTATTCCCTGAACTGTGTCCTCAAGCCAGGGGGCAAGGGTCTGAGAGTTTCATTACCTACTGTTTATTAAACCTGTGGAGGGACTTACCATCTTATCCCACATGTGAGTCTTTGGGGCTGCACTGAACCAAGTCAGCCAAGTTGCTTCTTTCTGCTACAGAACATAGCATTGTAAAGGGCCCCTACAAAGTACACCTACCACCAGGACACTAAATTTTACTCGTGTTATATCAAGATATATGACTGGGGAAATTCATGGTTATTATCAGCATGGCGAGGACATTAGTGACCCTGAGACTAGTGTTTTATACTATGTCATTTTTACCTCTTGTTCAATACAGTTACTCTGTTGAATGTTGAGTGTGCATATTTGTGTTATTCCTTGGGAGTCTCCAACTATCTGGCAAGTAACTTGGGTTACCCTGCGGTTAGAATTTTCCTTCCAAGCTGCCCTAGGGATCCAGACAGGGTGAAGCAAAGGGCCCATGCCAAGTAAGTTGATCTGTGAAGAGAACAAGGAAGATATGCCCTGCTGAGCGGGAGGTGGGATGCAGATGAACCCCCCCAGGCCTGTCCATCAAAAGCCATAAGGAGACTTGCATTAAAAAAAGTAACCAGGTGCATAGGGAAACTACTATAGTAAACTGTAGTTGTTGGAGCCACTTGCTTTGGGTTATTCCCAAGGCTATGTCAGGCTCTAACCCCCATAGGAGGTTCAAAAGGAGGGCATCCTGCTCAGCCATCTATCTAGAGAAAGATGCACATGTGCCTACGAGATGTTCACATAGTGTCCAAGTGCACAATTTGCCACACCTTCACTCCTTGGACAATGAAGAGCAGATTGCTAAGACTGCAGGTGCACTGAGCTTCTTTGAACCTTCAACTGGACCATCCTAGACTCCTTTGAAAGGGGTTTGAAGTCTGTTTCTTTGGTGAGGTCTTCTGTAAAGAGATCTGAAACACATCTTGCCACTGTTTTCAGTGTAGGACCTGAGATCAACCTCCTCAAGGCAAACACTTATTGGGGCTGAGCCTCCCACCTGGCACTGCCCAGCACTACAGACTGCTCCAGCACTGCAGTCTTTGTCAGCACCAAAGACTCCCTTGTTGCCCCTAGAATCAGTGCCGGTCAACAGCATCAGTGGGAATCACACTTCCAGATCTCCTGCTGGCCCTGTTTCAGGGAAGAGGAAGCATTAAGATTTACAAAAGGGGTCCAGGCACAAGAAGAAAAGGAGGCATCGTTCACCTTCCCCTCCAGTGATCCATGTCACTTCTGGAGATGCCTTACCTGTCTCAGAGCCTCTGGCATGCACTCCTCAGCTTGACGTGCCAATGCCAAGTGTCTTGGACAGCTCACCGGTGTGCATACTTCAGACACTGTCAATTTCCCCTCTCATAACTAGGGATCTTCCAACCAAGCTTTGGACTATGCTTCTGCTGCTTGACTGCACAGCTGCACTGCCTCATCAGTATCCATCTGGAACACCCTTGAGGAACACAGGATACCCGTGGTATGGACCACGCAAGCTCCTCTGATTTGCTCCCGAGGGCCTAGCCAACTTTCCTTGATGAATGCTCTAGCTGCTGGAAGGACTTTATGCTGGGCCCCCTTCAATTATTAATATAGCCCTACATTCAGGAGTCCATGAAAGCTTTACTTGATGCTGCCAAAACTAGTTCAGCACCAATGATAACATCAACACAGATGCCCCATCCAGCACTGGATAAAGCTAAGGGACTTCCTAATAAGATGACAGTTCTTCCAGATGACACAGTTCTTCCTAAGACTCCTAAGACTCATGGTTCCTTCAGCCAATCTTGCACATTTTGCTCATCTACAACACTGGGTTGCCTCTCATCACAAGGAAGCTCTCCATGTCCCTCAGGTGCTTCAAGACCTTTGCTAGTGAGAGATCAGAGATAGTGTACTCCTGAGGGTTGTCATTTCCTTTTCCATTCTACCTCCAGTCCCTCCAGATCCTGCCCATATTCCCTATCCCCACTGACTCCCAGTCCCATCCTCCATCTCCTCATCCAATCTCTATGTGTGTCCCTCCCCTATCTCTTTGCACAGCCAATCTCAATTCTCCTCACGCCCCTGGCTACTTATCAGATCTATCTCCCCTATCTGCCCAACTGGTTCCCACTCCTATGCTCCTGGAAGAAAGCATGAAAATTTTCAGTGAAAATTGAAAATTTTTACATGAACATTTCCAGTTTGTTGACAAGGCATTTTTTGTTGGGGAAAAAATTTTCTAGCGAATTTTTTTCAACCAGCTCTAGTATTAATTTTTTCTACAGCATTGCCATTGTTTGTTTTGCGGACTTAGGGTACCAAACATTTGTTTCTATGGGACAGACTGCACCAAGACCCACAACCTTTAGATCTGAACCAAGATACAAAGTAGGTTTCAGCACTGAAACTCAGGAGACCTACATTCATTCCCAGTTCTGCCACAGACTTCCTGTGTGACCTTGGGTAAGTCACATAATTGCCGTCTGCACCACTTCCTTGACTGTAATATGGGGATGATAATACTTCTTGTGTCTCATTCTTTCTGTCTATCTTGTCTATGTAGATTGTAAGCTCTTCAGGGCAGGGTCTGCCTTTTATTCTGTGTTTGTACAGCACCTAGCACAGTGGGTCCTCCAGGTTAGGGTCTCTAGCCACTGCTGCAACACAAATAATGACAATGAGTTTGGTGTACAGTTAAGCAAAGACAGTTTTGTTTCACACCAGGTTTGTGTGAGCTGTTTTTGGTTTCAGTTCACATGGGTTCTCTCACTTCCTGAGTTTCCCTTTGACTTTTAGGTTTCTGCCTATTTTCTACCTGAAGCCATAAAGTGGCCTAGGTTTATAAAAAAAATATACATTTTTTTGTAAAACGCAGTGAAACAGTCTGTGAAGGTGGCCTGAATTTCTGGTTCATAACAACCCCCTTACTCAGGTGAAACGGTTCTTGGGATTTGTCTCAAATGTTTTTCACAGCTCTAGTTTGCTCAAGCTACAAAATTTAGATCCAGAGTTCAGACACCCTACTTTGGCTGTTTACAGATGAAGAAATTTTGTTTGGGCCCATTCCTAATCTGGGGGTCGCTCAATCTTGGCGTCTCTGCTAGTATATATTTTCACACGGGGGCGTCGCTGTTTAAAAGAGATTAGAGCAGTCAGGATTGGTTGAGCTTGCCTAACTTTACTCCAAACTCATCTTCACCTCTAACTAATGCCAGATTTGAAGGTGGACAAAAGTAGGAGCACTGAAATTCATCCTAAAAATAAAAAATTGGTATTCCTAGTGACTCGACTCTCTACAACCTGCTTCGCAGGCACTGGTGTCTTCCATTCCCTGGGGGTGCTCAAGTCCCGCTCAGCCCCACGCCCCACACCCAATCCAGCCCTTCCCCCAAGGCCCCAGCCCCGCCCTACCTCTAGCTGCCTCTTTCCACGCAGTTCTGCCCCCTGAGCGCACCCCGTCCCTGATCCTTCCTCTCTCCCCAGTACCTCCTGCACACCGTGGAACAGCTGATCAGGGCAGGTGGGAGGCACTCGGAGGGAGGGGGAGGAGTTGATCGGACAGGCTGCCAGTTGGCGGGAGGCGCTAGGGGGAGGAGGGGAGCTGGCTGCGGGTGGGTGCTAAACACCCACTAATTTTTTCCATGGGTGTTCCAGCCCTGGAGCCCCCATGAAGTCAGTGCCGATGACCTGCTTCATCCCTGTGATTCTATTGCATTCTGGACCTTCCTGGGTTATATTTAGGATGAAGGATTCAGCCTTAAGTCATTATCAAGAGCCTGATAGTGGGTAATTGTGCATGAGAAGCTCTTTAGAGATTTTGCCTGAATCTATCCTGCTGAAGTCAAAGTGGATCTGCAGTCTTTTCGCAGAGATGCTCTTAGAAAGTCAAGAGGAAGCGTTTCAGCTCTAGTGCAGCTATTGATAGATTCATGGCCCCAGTAAACAGGCAGTCAATGGCAAAACAAATGACCAGGGCTGGAGTTCAAGCTCCATTTGGCATAAACGGAGTCAGCCTGGTATTATTTTAATTTAATTTTATGTCAAATGTTTCAAAAGGGCCTTCATCCAGTTGCTTATGTTTTGCACAGAATCAAGTGTAGGTACAATAGTTAATTGTCCACTAATGAGTTTTTGTGGCGGATTGGACCCTGAATGCTAATCCATGTTTCAGAAAGGATGCCAAATGACATTCACGCTGCTGCCCCTCCAATTTTTGCTTAGAATGTGCAGATCTCCTGATTGGAAGCATCAGACTTTGTGTTAACTATGCAATGTGCAAGAGCCAACATTTTGTCTTAGGTATGTCTACACTCATGGAGGCATATAGCTAAGGCCCTACCAAATTCACGGTCCATTTTGGTCAATTTCACAGTCATAGAATTTAAAAAATTGTAAATTTCATGATTTCAGCTATTTAAATCTGAAATTTCAGGGTGTTACAATTGTAGGGGTCCTGACTCAAAAGGAGTTGTGTGTGTGGGGGGGGGGAGTGGGAGAGGAGTCAAGGTTATTGTGGGGGGGGGTGCGGTACTGTTACCCTTACTTCTGTGCTGCTGCTGATGGTGGCACTGCCTTCAGAGACGGGCAGCTGGAGAGCGGTGACTGCTGGCTGGGAGCCCAGTTCTGAAGGCAGAGCTGCCGCCAGCAGCAGTGCAGAAGTAAGGGTGGCATGGGATGGAAAGCGCTGCTTTCAGAGCTGGGCACCCGGCCAACAACTGCCTCTCTCCACCCACCCAGCTCTAAAGGCAGCGCAGAAATCTACACTGCTATATTTTAGCCCCCACTGCTGGAGTCTTTATTGCCACAGTGAAAATCTCCAGCAGTGTGGAAAGGCTCCACCAGCAGGGAAAGGCTTGAGCATCTCGAGTTCACAGTGAACCATACACAACAGTTCCCTGTTCTACAGTTAGCAAGGTGCAGTCACTACATATCATTTTTATATGCTTCCTAGCCAAAGACTGACATATTCCCAGACCCCCTGGTGCTGAACATCTTTTTCTGGGTGGCTAAGTTCCACTTACTTTGTTCCTGACCAACAAAAGAACCACAACGGCAATCCAGCCAACCAAGCAAACAACCCCTCGTGAACAGAGGTGATGAAAATGAAATCGCAGAAGGAAATAGGCAGCAACGTAGCAGAAAACAGAGAAGAAGATGAGGATTTTTTCCCCTCCTTAGTTCATTTTGTAGGGTTGTGGTAGGGATTTGCCCATCTGCTAATATGGCAAAATCAGGTCGGTCACTTGCAAGTTGGCTTTTTCAGTCGAATGGACCTTAACACATAAATAAACAACCATCAGCCTGTTTCTGTGACATCAGGCATTCTGTTTTGGTCAGATGTTTGCAGGGGGAGGGAAAGCTCAGTGGTTTGAGCATTGGCCTGCTAAACCCAGCGTTGTGAGTTCAATCCTTGAGGGGGCCATTTAGGGATCGTGGCAAAAATTGGGGATTGGTCCTGCTTTGAGCAGGGGGTTGGACTAGATGACCTCCTGAGATCCCTTCCAACCCTGATATTCTATGATTATAAAAGAAGAGAAACCTGAATAATATTTTAAAGACATCTATGACCTGATTCACCTCTCATATGCAATAGTTACTCCTGATTTATGCCTGTGTACAGTCAAGAAGAGTCAATGATAATTTTTGCTCTCCTTTTTTTCTTTTAAACAAACTAGAAAATTACACTAGCTGATTTCACCCCTTTAAAAACCAGGTGCTGTATGACTCCTGTATTTGCTTCTAAATAATATTCTGAAATGCTCGTTCTCAATAGCTTCAGTACGACAGGCTGAATCTAGAGTGGTGCTGAGCCTCCACAACGTCCAGGGAAGTAAATGACAATTGAAGGTGCTCAGCAGATGTTTTATGACCTCTTCCTGGAAGATTCCGAGTGCACTTCAGCACCCTGGATTCCTGTCGGCATCCGTGGGAATTAAGACCTCAAAGATCAGGCCCTAGCTTCTCAGCATTTCATAGGCTCAGACGCTGATGTTGCAACTGATTTGCAGAATGGATTCATCCTGAGACATTGCAACATATTGTATTAAAAAGACCCCTCCTGGCATCCCTGTGTGACTGCGTGGTAAGTGCATCCGAATAGCAAAGACAGTCCCACTGTCCTCTTTGTGATAGTGACTGACGGTGCTGGGAACAATGTTGTGTTCTAAGATCCGCAATACCTAAGCACAGGAGGGAAACAATAAGAATGGACTGAGTGCTTTGGTCAGCGCTGCTTTATTACTGCAAAGGATGCCCCCCTTTTCTCATGCTTTTATTACCCACCCACCCACCACAAGCCCAAAGCCCTGCAGTATGGCCACCATAGTTCCAAGCTAACGAGCCCATCAGTGCAGCTTTTCAACCAATCTGTTGAACGACGCACTGACTCCCTTTGCTCCAGCAAGCTCTCTCTCACCAGCCTCTGGCTGGACAGAAATGCTATCTTTTTTTTTTTTTTTTTAAATTCAGCATGTGAAGAAGCGTTATAGCCGGTTTACAAACTAGTCCTGACAGCAGGAGTTTTGCTCAGTTCCTACAGTCATGATCTGGATGGGCTGGAACTATTTCAGTGTCTTTATATTCCCCAATGCTTTGTAAAAGAAGAGCATATGTATTTTCTGCTGCGTTTTGTACGGAAGCCTGTAATCTTGTGTCCTTAATGGTCGTGTCTTCTCACTTCACTGTATGTGTTACTAGCTGGAAAGTTTACAGTCACAGCATCTAAACTTATTGGTACAGTGGTTTGACAAACTATTTGTTTTATTTTTATGTTTTGGCTTTGGTCCCCAGCAAGATCACAGCTCTAGCATATTTACTAGTCGCTGCTTGCCCCAGCCAGCTGAGGAGTTGGGCTGGAGTGAAAGCAGCTGTTTCCGAGCAGCGTGCATGGTTTGTGCTCATTCTCAATTCCCAGTGAGCAGGATCCTTCGGCGGTGATGGAGTAGCTGCGAGTTTCAGTCTATCTGTCACTGCTCGACTGTTTTACTGTGCACACAATGCACTGATGGGCGACATCACTCAACTGCAACAAGTCCAGCTACAAAAGCAAGTAGCAGCAATTTGTAGCCTCAATGCAGCCATTTAATCATTCCCAACACTTCCCTGGTTGCCACTCTGGATAAACTAACTTGAGAATTAAGAACAAATATTTGACTTTTTTCCCCCCTATAATTTTACGCAGCCCTGTTCAGACTGTACCGTACTTAACAGGAGACCTTTGCCCTTTAGTTAAAAGCTGTGACCAGGAAATCCCACCTCCTCGTAATGAGCTTTTTGTTCAGCTTACAGGGAGGGATTTGCACTCAACTCTTGCACCACAAATGCTTTGTCTGCATGGCTTTTTTATTCAGCTGATGAATAAAAAAAGCAAACTCCAACCTCTATACATGTTTCAGTCTCTATTAAGACAACAAAGAGCTCTAAATGCATGTCCTAGCAACGGTAACAATTTAAAAAAAAAGAGAAAGAAAAGAAGGAAAACATGGCCATTTAGCCGTGATGCTTTCCATAGCTGTCCCTTAATGCTTCTGTCAAAAAACAAAATGCTTTTGAATATCATAATACGTACTTCTGGGTAAAAGGACAGAGCATTTTTGGAATCAATATTATGCTCTTTCTACTGTGAAACAATCATACAAGCAGCGGCTTCTGTCAAGTCTTTACTTGCTTATATGTTTTTGACCACATGCTGAGACCTTTCCTACTCCAGTGGCCTTGAAAGTGTTTTTTCCCCCTTCTTCTTTTTTGTTGTTTGCCTCAGTGAACTCTGAGTTTCCTCTAATCTCTTGTTCTTTCTTTCTAATCATTACATATGCTTAATAACGACAGACTGCAGACACCAACATCAAATTACAAATCGGCTGAAACTCAGTGGATCAAATGCAGTCACAACAAGAGACGATTGCACAGGACTCAAGAAATACTTGTTAGAGTAAACAAACTGTAGTCAAGCTAAAAGTGGAAAAGTCCGGCTTTGCTTCCTAAAGAGCAAGAATAAATCTTGTGTGTAGGTACAGCAGGACTGCGTCTCCATACCATTACACTGCTCATATGCCAATTTTATGCCAGTGTAACCCCACTGGCTTGTTACACTGGCATAAAAAGCAGTTGAGCAGAGTGGAGCATAAGGCTCCTTGTCATCACATTATTTGTAATGAACATATAATTCAACATATTAACCAGACCTCTGCATGGAGGTTATGCAGTCCATCCCAATTGGGTTTCAATATAAACCTTCCACTGCAGCACAGATTCTCAATGTGGGGTTCAAAAAAGTAAACAGGCTTCAGTGGGTCACGAGTGCCCTCCCTTTAGTAATGGCTAAACAGGAGAGAGGATCCCTATACTTTTTTCTGCAGTAACATGGAGTCAGGGGTTGCAGCATGCAAAAATATTGAGATCCATCAAGCTACATCACACACCATGGCATATGCTGTACATGCCACATATTTTTCACTGCCCCACCCAAAATGCTTTTTAATTGGTACTTTTTTTGGTTGTATCCCATGTCCTGAAAAGTCAGACGTCATAGCAACAGAGCAGGCCTTCAAGGGAGACAAACACTGTATCGCTCACACTTTTAGAAACCTCTAGATTACCTATTTTGTACAAGAGCATTGTGATTTTTAAGGCTGGATATCTCGTGATTTTTCCAGAGCTAGAAACAGACAAAAAACATGCCTATCATTCTAATGAGGGTCTTTTGAGTGCCTAACTCATCCATTTCCAGTTTGGAGGATTGAATACTGCCCATCCTGCATGCATGACCAGTGTAACGAAGGAAAGAGAATTCTCAGCTTTGGAGGGAATAGGTGGAAGGGAAAGTAAATATTTTATTGACAGGTTATTTTCTGTTTGTTATTTAACTGGTGGCTATTTGTAGCTGCTTAGAGGCTTGAAGTATTATCTATAGTTTGGGGGAGCTGGGATGTTAAGGGAGAAAAGGTGGCACTTTGCATTCCTCCTCAGTGTTATTTCCCAGTGACTGTGTCCATATATCTCCCTAAGGCCAGAGAGAATCTTGGACCTCTGCCTTACACACTGAGAAGAATTGGAGGGCCATATTAAGTGCTATGCACCCATTCCAGAGGAGTGTATGCCCTCATGATGCTTCCTTGTCTCTCTGCCTGTGGAACCCCATGGACTATGCAGCTCCTGAAAGCCCCATACTGGGGAAGTTGTTGGATCCAGGCTTTGGCCCCAGCTAGGTAGAAATTATTTGTTGGTGAAAGAGAGAGAAACTTTCAAGCGTTCACAGAGTGTTTTGTAAGCTCAAAAGCTTATCTCTTTCACCAACAGAAGCTGGTACAATAGAAGATATTACCTCACCCATCTTGTCTCGCTCATATCCTGGGACCAACACCGCTACGGGAACATGGATCTAAGAACTATAACATATTGGAGGATTTTAAGAATTGCACCTATTTACTAGTTGCTATGTGAATATTCTTAATTGTAAGCTCTTTGGAGCAGGGCACCATCTTTTTTTCTGTGTTTGGCAGAGTGAGGTCCTGATCCAGGCTCTTCGGTGCTATGGTAATACAAATAATGGATACTAACATTACCATCTCGGCTATGCTGTGCTCTGACTGATCTAAGATTTGGTAGTGGTCAAATTCTTTTCCAACTGCACCTCCAAAGTGTATTGCTTTCTATTACTTTGGAGCAATACCAGGCCTTGTGCCATAGTTATGCTACTCCCTCAATTGTACCCACTTTCTCATACCTATTTTCACAAAACTACCAGTGTCCGCGAATCTCACGGAAAGTTTTGTAATGAATTTGGGGTTTTATATATTTTTCAGCTGTAAACAGCAGAAACCCCCCTTCAGGCACTTCACTAGACCTTTTATCCATACGCAGGAAAAAGAATTGATTGATTTTGAAGTTAAACGTTGGCATCTGCTGTTATTCAAAACCAGGACCTTGCATACACTCATCCGCCATGCTTTCAGCTCAGCCACCAGTGTGCTGCAAATGAAGACAAGCTGTTGTCAAATGAGAAATGCAAAATAGTCAATCTGTTTGTCTGTTTAATGTAACTGGGAACATAAGCTGCTAAAAATGCTACCATTCTGCACTGTCAGATGGGAGACACTCTCCAACAAACGAAAGCCTAATGACCCATTTTACTCAGGCGCTCTGGAGTTCCTCCTAATGGTATTTTCCATATGCACTTCAACATGCTTTTAACTGAAACTGCAAATGGTACTATTTTCTATCTAACACAAGCGTGTAATCTGTGTAGTGTATTTTTTTCTTCTGGCACCGTGAAGGAATGCTGATGTTCAAGGCGTCTTGAAACAGTGAGCATATTGCTCAAGCATCTGATGCTCATCTTCTCTTTACACCTGTCATTGTACTGTATTAAAGGGAAAAAATCAAGTCATTAACCATGATAGATATGTTTTTAATAAGAAAGTGTTGTGCCTCACCAGGCAGATAAATAGCGAGTCTTAAGATATCTTCAGAGCCCTAGCATACAATTACAGAATGAAGTTAAAGATAGTGGGTACTCTTCAAAGACTACTGTAACTTGTAAAGATTAGGTCTCTCTCAATTACCTAAGCTGCACTTCTTCAAGAATTTTCCAGCAGCGTTAAATTGCTAATTTGACTTTTACTCTGAAAGTTCCTAATCCCCACAGATAATTATGGGTGAAATGTTGCCTCTGCAAAGTATTATTTGGCCTACAAAACAAACCTTGTCTATTTCTCCTTGCCCCCATCCACATCAAAAAGCCTTTTTTAACCAATAGTTTAAAAGGAGGAGGAAGGAGTAATTTTATGTTGCTTGGCTATTTTATCCAGTATTTATATACTGTTTACATGGTGGAAGTTTAATGGACATGGTTTCAAAACATACTTTATCCTAAAAACCCACAGGATTTATTACATACTGTGGTGTAACAAAAGATCGACCATTCCATTAGCTTTTTTGTTTTCTCTTCTGAAAACCTGCCCAGGTTCTCCACTGACCATGTTTATACTTCCAGGGTGCTTTAAATGGTCCATTTTAGACCTAGATCTAGCTCTGTCCTACCCAAACCTGTTTCACATTGCTGATTTAAATAATTTACAATGTTCAGCCGTAACACAAGGGTGGTGGCAAATGTTATGTATGTTAAAGAAATCAATTTCTAGGGTGACCAGAAGTCCGATTTTTGACCGGAACACCTGGTCAAAAAGAGATCTGACGGCTCCAGTCAGCTGGCGGCCTCCGCACCACGCAGTTCCCGGGAAGCAGCCAGCATGTCCCCCCCTCCATCTCCTATGCGTAGGAGCAGCCAGGGGGCTCCACACACTGCCGCTGCCCCAAGCACCGCCCCCACAGCTCCCACTGGCTGGGAACCGTGGTCAATGGGAGCTGCTGGGGTGGTGCATGTGGACAGAGCAACGTGAAGAACCACCGTGTAGGAGCCAGAGGGGGAACGTGTCGCTGTTTCTGGGAGCGGCCTAAAGTAAGCACTGCCTGGAGCCTGCAACCCCTCCCCTGCCCCAACCCCCTGCCCCAGCCTTGATCCCCCCTGCTGCCCTCCAAGCCCAACAGTCGCAGCCTGGAACACCCTTCTATACCTCAACTCCCTCGTCCCCACCCCAGAGCACCCTCCTTCACCCCGAGCCCTTCATCCCCAGCCCCACCCCAATCACCTGCCCCAGCCCAGAGCCCCCTCCTGAACCCTGAACCCCTCATTTCTAGCCCCACCCTGGAACCTGCACCCCCAGCCCAGAGCCCGTACCTCCTCCCACACTCCACCCCCTGCTTCAGCCCAGAGCCCCCTCCCATACTCTGAACCCCTCGGCTCCACCGCCCAAGCCCAGAGCACCCTCCTGTACCCCAAACCCCTCATCCCAGCCCCACCCCAGAGCCCACACCCCCAGCCAGAGCGCTCACTTCCCCCCATGCCCCAACCCCCTACCCCAGCCCTTTGATCCCCCTCCTGCCCTCCGAACCCCTCGGTCCCAGCCCGGAGCACCGACCGACACCCCAAACCCCTCATTTCCAGCCCCATCCCATGCCCCAACCCCCTGCCCTAGCCCTGATCCCCTTCCTGCCCTCCGAACTCCTCAATCCCAGCCCGGAGCATCCTCCTATACCCCAAGCCCCTCATCCCCAGCCCCACATCAGAGCCCGCACCTCCAGCCGGA
>NW_020698242.1:4983965-5008405 GCF_002925995.2 Terrapene triunguis
CAGCAGGAGCCCTCACCCCCTCCCACACCCCAGCCCAGTGAAAATGAGCACGTGAGTGAGGGTGGGGAGAGCGAGCGACAGAGGGAGGGGTGATGGCGTGAGCGGGGGCAGGGCCTCGAGGAAGGAGCGGGTCATGGGTGGGGCCTCAGAGGAGGGGAGAGGTATGGGACGGGGCAAGGGTGTTTGTCTTTGTGGGAGTAGAAAGTTGGCAACCCTATCAATTTCACATTGCTGAAAGTGTCTTGCAGTCTCTTCTTTCTAGTGTCCACCCTCACCGTCATTGTCCCACATTTGGGCATCAGGATATTGAGAGACAGCCTAGGCTGGATGACCCCAAAAAGAACATTAAACTCCCTCTTTTTCACAAGAAAAATAAATCCTATTGGGCCTGAGTCTGCTACTCTTAATAACAGCGTAACAACTTTACTCTGTAAATTGCATACACAAAGTCCTACCTCTGGGGCCAAATATTCAGTTGGTGCAAATCAATATAGCTTCACTGAAGTCAGTGGAGCAACACTGATTTACAGCAGGTGAGGATGGGGCCCATTGTGTGGAAGAGGAGCAAAATCTGGCCCACTGAAATCAATCATGGGCCCACTGTGTTTAACTATATCATAACCAAAGTCACACCTACCACTTACACTTCCCTGCAAACTAAATTAAATGGTACTTAACCTTTCGGAGACACGTTAGAAAACAAAGAGGGTAATTATCCCCGCTCAGTACAGTGGGAACTAACAGACTGAGATGATGCTTCAGTGTGTTGGATTCCTGTGCTCAGGGAAGGACAGAAGCTGCAAAAGAGAAGAGTATGTAATGGGCTGTATGGGTTAATACACTGCTCAGTCATCTCCAGGATTACCGAGAAATTTAATATGATCTTGGAATGATCTGCTCAGTACCAAGTAGACATTCGTGCATATTAAAAAAATAGAACATTTCTGCTTCAACATAAAATCTGGCAACGGAGAGAGAGATTTCAAGCTGGAAGAAAAAATATATTCCTCTTTTGCTTGCTATATGCCTCCCTCTTGCATTAAAAAAAAGGTCCTTCCATGACAGATCAAAAGTCATGCGAGTAATGTTGCATTGCAGCTGCCTGAATTATACTTGGCCTCTGAATAATAAATAGGGAATTTCTAGAACCACAAGCTCATTAATGAGCACTAATTCAGAACTGATGGCACAATGTTCAGTAATTTAAGCAATGTAGACAATGAAGGTTCTCAACTCTGGTACAAAGAGTGACCTACAGAATCTTGTGGAATGAGTAATTACAGCTAATATCCATTTCAGCTTCTATTAGAACATCCAATAAAACAAGGTCATGACAACAGGCAAGGATCACATCCCTGCAAGCATCACAGTGGAGAGAGACAGAGTCACCCTGGAGCAGGTGGACTGTTTCTATTAGTTGGGCTCCTCAGTGAATAAGGATTTTGACAGCTCCCCTGAGAACTGCAGAAGGCTTACAATTGTTCAGCCATCTATGACATCACTAGTAGACTCTAGTAAGACGGGGATGATTTTCAAGAACACAGAGGTTAGGCTTGGCTGGTTTTTGGTTTGACCCATAACTAACAATGGCTCTAAGAGCAGGACATATACTACTGACTTGGTAGGGAAAAAAATGAAGAAAAAGTTGTCAGAAGAAAAGGGACAGTGTCAAATGCCTGCAGTTTGAAAGGGCAATAGCAGAACAGATTGTCTGCAAAGTCTGCCAGCTCTGTTACTTACTAGAAAATTGTTTTAAAAAACAGAGAGAACTTGGTCAAATAGTCAAAATACCTGATCTGCAAATACTTTTGGTGCTATTTTCATTATTTGTAAGCACTTGGGTGATTGACAAATATATGCGCCAACACTCATAAATTCCCGAAGTTTAAAAATTGCAGTAAGACTGATTTTCATCCCCAAAATGCTTCTGGCTGACAGATTTTTATTCACTTTAAAGACTATTCACACAACGCCGACCCATATTCAGAGTGATCAGCTCGCAAACAACTAATAGGCTGAAAACTGTTTATCAAAATCATTTGGGGAAACACTTAGAAATCAGGAGGGGTTTGCAAATGAGTCACTAACCAAATCAGGCTCTAGCTGCATAAGAAATATCATTCATAACAAATAGTTTGACCTGCTCGTAAAATCAACTTTACAGGCTAGGTCTTTGGCTCATGATGTCACTCTGGCAGTGGGAAGCAATCTTAGTGTGAGCTTACCCATAAGTAAGTAGAGGATTCCTCCAGCATGGGGGAATCCTTTGGTGGAATAATGCTGGCATAACAACTCCAGTCTCTACACCCCGGGCACTCACCAGCTGCTGGAGATCTCCTTGTGATCGCTGGCTGCTAGCTGTAAGAGAACAGCCCTGAGCCCTAGTCCTAGCTGTAGGTGCTTTATAATTTATACACAACCATAGCATAAAAATATCGAGTATAAGAACGTGTATCGATCACATTGACCCTTGCCACAAAAAAACACCCTACAGAAATGGCAACCAACCTCCTGTATCACCCCTGTCATTCCACCCCATTAGCCTTGTAGCTTGCACTGAAAGTCACCACATACAGCCTAGCAGGCTACGGGAGAGAACGAGCTCCTGAGTCAAGGATCCTAGTGGAAAATACCCTGTCCCCAGACTGCTCTTAGTTACACCAGGGAACTGTTTGTTCAAGTGCACCTGTGGTGGTACACATGCAGAGAAAGGCAGTTGGCCTCCACATCCATAGCCCTTTAGGACAGTGATACTCAGTGGTTCAGGAGCCACATTAATGATCAACATTACCCCAAAAAGCCACAGTTGTGTCAATTCATTGTTTCATTTACTATTTTTATATATTATTCTCACAGCAAAACGACTGACCCACTATTATTATTTTATCAACTACAATTGGTTAATAACATAGTAAAAGCATCCTGATTGGTTAATAACTTAGATAGACTAATAATTAAATCACACCGTGTTTTAATATCATGTGCTGCAAAGATCCAAAGGAGACACATTATAGAGCCACTTGTGGCTCGCGAACCTCAGTCTGAGTATCACTGATTTGGGACTTAGTAGATAAAACCCAGCACTGTAAGCTCTACTCAGGGTATGTCTACACTGCAATCAGAGGTGTGACTACAGCACATGTAGAAATACCCAAGATACCTTTGATCTAGCTAGCTTGAATAACAATAGCAATGAAGCTGCCGCAGCGTGGTCTGTACAAGCCTGCCTTGGACTCCGAATATGTACTCAAGTGGCTGGGAGCCAGTGCAGACTATGAGAATTGGTTTAACATATTGTCTGGATGAAGCAGCACCACTTAGTAGTCCTTACTCATTGGAGGCCTGGTCAAAGCCCTTTGAAGTCTATGGGAATCTTTCCACTGACTTCCTTGGGCTTTGGATCAGGCATTAGGGCTGCATTGTGATCTGCTGGCACAAACCTATGGTCCCATTTGGAGTTTGGATTACTTCAGTAGTATGAATGAAATGAGGCTTTTCAAGATTGGTCCCACCACAGTTGCTGTAGCATCAAATGAAGAGCAAGAATTTCTATTATCTTGGTTATATCAATTCACTCACTGGCATGAGGAATTCTTAACTACAGAACTTGAGGGGAAAAGTGTTTTTAAAGTCCATGTATTTTTTAACATTTACAGTTTCAAGCATAATACAAAGTTCTGTGTACTAGCTAGTACGGAGTTCTGCTTTCTGTTATAATGTGTTGATAGCTATTGCTTTTCTGTTTAACTTTAAGGGGCCTTGGTGAATACGTAAGTTTTACCGCTCAAATGACTGTTTAAGAAGTAAACCTTTTCTCCCCTAGATTTTGATAAAACATTGCATAGTTAAAATGTTTTATTTGGATTCATACCTCATTTTAAAGTGTTGCTCATAATAGCTGACAGAAGCTGAACTTCAGTTAGCTATTTTTTGTTTCTACTAAAAGAAAAAAAAGGGTTGAACACCGCTTCTGACACATGAAGCACGACTACAGGGAAATGAAAACAAATGTTGGTACAATTCATAAGGGAAAAAGAACGTAAGGTTTTTTTTTATATAAATTTGTTTCCAGCTCTAAATGCGTGTCATAAATTAATAGGTCATCAACATACTTATTTAGCTAGCAGCAAGTAATTTTGTGTGAAAATATTCATACAGAATATAACCTTAGTAACAAATTGGCTGAAAATGAAGCATTTGAATGCTTTGCAAAATTCATACCAGACAACTTCAAGCTTCAACATAATGGAAAATCTTCTCTTTACTTAACTCCTAGGATTTAGAAAATTGATAATAATGCAAATAACCAAAGGTTAATAGCCTGATGCCATAACTGTAACATACACTATAGCTTAAAGGATATTGATTGCATATGTATCTGCAAAATGTGTGGATACAGATGAGACTGCTTTGCTTCTTAGGTATAGACACAGTGAATCAAGTAAAATCCATTCTCGAAGAAATCAGAAACATGACATCTTAGCCTCATTTGTAGAGGGCTCTGCCATGCCAATGCAGATGAGGACAAGCCTTTTGTCACAAGGTTAGATTATGTTCTTCAGTTTCAATTCCAAATCCATGTGCAATAACCAGGAAAACAGAGCATGCAGAATGGGCTTGACTTCAATGGGCTTTGGAGAAGGCCCTGACTGCATTGTTTTGAATTCTGATTCATAACTGTTGTAAATTTAAGATAGTTGCTCTACAAACGTAAATAAAATCAATACATTAAATTAAACAGAGTTAATTCACACCCCTCCCCCACTTCCACAAATACACACCGCACAAAACCTAAGTTTGCAACTTAACTGCCTAACTGCCATTCCACTACCCCTTATTGTGGAGCCTTCGTATTTCCATCGCTTTGGAGGGTCTTCAGTGAGTCAGAAATGAGAGCAAGAAATACAGAGTCTTTGGTCCAAAGGTATGAGGGGGCCTAAATGCAACCAACAGCCTTCCACCTTTGGGTACTGTGGTCAAATATAAACCTTGGGCTTGATGCTCCAGACAGAGATGACGTGTAACTCTTGATGGGGGGGGGGTACATGACTGCCCCATGCATTGCCTCTGGGCTAAAGAGCAGCAGCAGAGCCAGGAGTGCCAGGGCATCACATGGCAGCCGGGCTCGGTTGGCAGGGGCCAGCGCCGGGCTCCTTTGGGAAAGAGGCAAGAATGTATTAGGGAGCAGCTCAGAGCTGTACCTACCGCCTGCCCTGCCTGGGGAGCACCTGGCTGTGCAGAGGCGGCCCAGCTCGGGAAGCAGGGCAGGGACAGCTGCCAGGCAGCCAGCCAGCCCCTACTTCCCACAGTGTGGAGAGCCAGGGGCCCGGGTGGCTCCCACCAGCTTCCAATCTGCTGGCTTCTGGCAGGAGGCAACCGTTTTGGGTACACCCCACAGTTTGAAAACCTCTGTGCTAAAAGAAAGGCAGAAATCGGGGTGGGGGGGGAGCACTTGACCCCACGTGTTCCCTCTGGCTCCAGTCACTTATTACAGGGTGCAGCAACTTGAGTAGAAATCGCATCGACTTCTCACGGTGATAAGCATGACAATTGCTAGTGTCGCAATGTGTAGCTAGTGTAGCAAAGCCCCGCTGTAAAAAATTAAAGCACTTATGGTCTCTCCAACTAGTCTCTGAAGAATCACTCTTTGGCCCAAATAAATGCCTCCGCTCAGGCATAACTCAGGCCTGGAATTACAGGGGTGTCACAGGACAGGACCGACTGGCACAGCAACTGGCAGACAGTGTGGAGAATCTTGGACAGCACCTCTTTGCACAATGCTTCACACTAAGCACTGCTTTCCACCATTTCATACATCAGTGTACACATATCTGCTTATACATATTCTTCAAGCAATGGGGTGAGGCAATATTATCTTTGAGAAACTGTAAATCCTAATAGGCTTCCAACAGGAAAATTACTGCCTTGAGCAATCCGTGGGAGATTTCCAAATAGCCTTGTCAAATTATTTAAATACTGCATTGTGATACTAGTGAAGTCAGTACCGAGTTACTCTTGGCAGGAGTAGGTGTTCACTGGCATTCACTGGATGGAGGCAAACATTTCAAATGGGGAGCTTGGCAAAGCACTCACCAAAAGTGCTACCTCCTTAAGGGACTTTCTGGGTTTCAAATTTTGCCTCTCAGGTTCGCCCCTGCATCTGATGGAAACTGGAGATATATTGGCGCTTCCTGAATGGGGAACCCTGTAGAACTGTATTCAGCCAAAAAAACCACCACCCTCCTCAGAACAGCTTTCCTCTCTCTCAAAAAAATTTCAGTGTGCAAATCTCCAGTGGTGAAAATGATATTTAGGAATTTACCTGTTAAACAAACACACAAACAAACAAACAAACAAAAGATTTAGGCTGAAGTGTTTTTTCATTATCTGGGACTAACTTTATCAAATATCCTTAATGCTTCCATCTCTGCAGCAATTTCAGTTAAAACGTTGTTTAAGTTGTAAAAGTCTATCAGTGAATCAGGCATGCTCCTTTAAAGAGTTTTGAGAAAAGGATAAAATATTGCCTCTCTTCTCAGCAACAGCTTTATCAGCAACGGAAGGGATATATCTTAAAAGACTATAAGAAGCCATGACGGAGAAAGAATTGTCTCATGGACAGGCCACTGACTGGGACTTGGGAGACAAGAATTCAATCCCAAGCTCAGGCCCAGACTTCCTATGAGGCCATGGGAAAGTCACCTCACCTACCCTTTGCCTCACCTGCCCTGCCTCAGCGGGGATGTTGTGAGGATAATAAATACCTAAATAAATAAATGACTGTGAAGTGCTAAGATACTGCGCTGAGGTACCCAAAAGGAAAAGCCCTGGTAGGTTATCAAGTCCGTGGCCCTCCCAATGGAGAATTTGCACTCCTACAATATTTGCAAGCGATTTGCCAGTCTAGTTGTCAATGATTCAAGGGATGAGTTTCCCACCACTTCCCTGGGGAGACTATTCCTCACTTTAATGGACATCTAGTGTCTCCTGCTATTCAGCCACAAAGTTCCTTGGCTCAATTTCATTCCATTACTCTTAGTTATATCTCCTTGTACCATCTCAGTATACTTAATATCACCTGTAATTTTTGAGAGAGTTAAAAATCTACATTACCATGACACACAAAAAGAGGTAAACAAAAGATAAAACTTTCTGCAGATATTTTTTTCTGAGGGGAACTATAAGCAAAACAAACCCAGGCTCGAGGAGGCACTGGTGAAAGAGTCAAAGTGGAATGATCAAAAATGTCATTACCCTCCTGAACAGCCCTCCCCCAATAATCTATTTTTAATAGCTATTCCTTTGAGGTGCAATAGGTTTCACTTTTGGATTGTAGCAGAGAAGCTAGAAAACCAATGTGGGACAGATTCTCTGATGGTTTAAATGGGCACAGCTCCGTTAGTTTCAGTGGAGTCACCTGTTTACAGTAGCAGGTAATTCGTCTCTATAATTCTATCCCTATGTGGCACCAAAATGTCTATGCTGGATTACAGAAATCAGCACACCTATGCATGCAATGGGTCACTGAAACAGACCATGGGCCTGGTGTTGACCAGGGAAGTCAATGAAAGTTCCACACGGAGAGGGCTTGCAGGCTTGAGATCCATGTCATGCTTTTGAACGGAATTTTCCTGAAATGTCCAACTACAAAACCCTCTCCTCTCATCCAGAGGCTTGCAGGGCACATGTGGTCTGTACTTGCAAATTTGGGGACATGAACTGGAAGGCTGCCTTTTCATTAATATGCCTGGGAATAAAATCTTTCCAGAAGGCACAGAATCATATATGGGCAGCATCATTTAGACTACTACCGAGCTCTAAGGGAAGAAAAAAATTCACTGGTGCACCACAGCCTGTAACACAGGACAACTATGGAGGCTAATGACGACTCTCCCATCTCCTTATCATCAGTCATGACGAGAACACTGTGGTGTCACTGCTGGTGCCTCAGCTGAGATGCTGTAGGTCAGTGATGTCTTTGGGAGATGCTGGTCTGTTGTGTGCGTTTGGGAGCAGTGACGACTCCTGTAGCAGGGGAGGTCAGGATTCCGCACTCCAGCCCTGTACTGTTGGACTCAGTTTGCACATAGAGGAAAGCCATTATACTCAGGCTTTGTGCCTACGTCCAGGACTTGGCCCTTGGTTAACAGCCATAGTTAATGAAAGTCAATGGGACTTAGGCACTTTTTAACATTTCACGGTGGGTCAAGATACACTGTCTGAGGAATGAGCTCATGAAAACCAACTGCATTGTCCTCTGGGTGAGTGTTGAAAGCAGAACCATCCATAGAAAGCCATGACTTACTCGTTGGCTTCAGTCAATCAGCAGAGCAATTGACATTTCCATAGTCGACAGGCCAGATTTTAAATGTATTTAGGCACCTAAAGATGCCAATAGACACCCACCGGGATTTTTCGAAAGCACCTAGGTGCCTAACTCCACATGATTTCACTAAAAGTTAGGTGACTAAATACTTTTGAAAATTCTCACTAGTCATACATCTTTAGGCACCTAACCACCTTTAAAAATTGGGCCCAAAGTCCCTACCATTCCTGCACTAGCTTTTATTAGAATGAGTGAAATCTATCTACCTAGCATTTTCTATAGTACCCATCATGGTAGTATTTCGGTACTTACTACAGATGACTCCAGACATCTCAAATATTATTGTACTAAATGTTCTAATTTTGTTATGGGAAATGTTTCTATACATTCCTTTAACATAATTTCTGCAGCACATTAAATCAGTTTTCCCATCTAACAGAATAACTTTCCAAGCGCTACATTAGAACGCTTGTATAGTTGCAAGAATAATGAAAATAACCTCTTGGAACCTTCCTCTTGAAGCATATATGTTCTATTGAAAGATTCTCATATTTTATTGGTATAGCCCTATTTGACAACATTGCATAAAGAACCATACCACTGTTTGCTCAACTATGAAAACACAAAATGGGAAGAGAGGTATATATGTCCAAATCAAGGTAATAGCTGACTATCAAACCAATCCCACAAATTAGTTGTGAAATGAAGGAAATGAAATGGAATATGTGAATGGCTATGGAAAAACAGCTAAATTAATTTACGTGGGGGGGAAAAATAATAAACATGATACGCATAGGTACTGCTCTAACACAGAGTTATTCTCCTCATTTGAAATAAATGTAGAGTGTGGGTGAGGTATGCTTCTGAAAATGTTTAATTGCATCTCCTTGCAGCTAGCTTCATGCATTGGTTCATAGGCCCAATCCTGTTCTTATTGCAGTCAATGGGAGCAAGAACAGTTAACTAATTGTCACTCTGTGAGCACTCCAGTTCATGCATGCTGAATTCTAACAAAGTCCTGGAACCTTAGGGGAAAAAAAAACATTGGCTAATTAAGATGAACTTTAAGGTGCAGCACCTAATTAATTTGATCTTTTTATGTAACACTTTCCAAATGAAGTAAACTTTAAAAGTTACACGGATCAACGCTTTGGGCTATTTGTTAATAACTAAATAAACAATGTATTTCTTAAAAGCTGCAGGTTACAAATCAAGATATTAGCATGAGTGCTACATTAATGAAGACATTGGTTTGCTATTGCTAAGCACAACTGCTAGTCAGAATGACAAAAAACAAAAACAAACCTCAGTATTTCCTTACTGATAACGATATCACAACCAGATGTTGAGGGGAAAGCAAATCTATGGCATGATTTTAACCAAGGAACAGATGCAGAAGTGACTGCAATTTTTAACGTTCTACTTATTTGGGGGAAATACTGATCTTTTTTTAATTTGTATTTCAAGTCCTTGTCAAAAGGATATGTCAGTCTATTAAAATAAATAATCACAACAACAAAATCTTCAGGTACTTTATCTTAATAGCTTGTTTTCTCCTGTTGAGAGAGGCTAGCTGTAGCAAAGCAATACATAGGCAAAGATTTAAGGTGACCAGGTTTCAAAGCAGAAAAAACTTGCATGTTGGGCTGGTCAAAAAATGCTTGATGATAGGGAAGCTGGTTGAAATTTTTGTTGAAATTTCCAATGGCTCTGTGCACGCAAAGACACAGAGGACAGATTGTTGGGATCCAGGGAGATGTACTATGGTAGTCTTTTGGCAGCTAGGAAGGGGAAAAGAAAAGAGTCCCCACTTCTCCCTCTTCTCGTCATCTACTGCACCAATCCCCTTTCCTTGTCCTTCTCTGTAACCCAGGTGCGGCAACATTTGGCACACAGCTCGCCAGGGTAAGCACCCTGGCGGGCCAGTTTATTTACCTGCTGACACGGCAGGTTCGGCCGATGGGGGCGGCAGGAAGCCAGGCCAGCACATCCCTCGCCCGCGCCGCTTCCCGCTGCCCCCATTGGCCCGGGACGGCGAACCGCGGCCAGTGGGGGCCACGATTGGCCGAACCTGCCGCGTCAGCAGGTAAATAAACTGGCCCGGCCCGCCAGGGTGCTTACCCTGGCAAGCCGCATGCCGAACGTTGTCGACCCCTGCTGTAACCCTTTGTATTTCACTTTACGTATGGAGTGAGCAGGCCTGAGGATACGTACACAATGGCAATCAGTGGGAGGCCCCACTGACTTCTGAGGTGCATGTACACTTATCCAGCTCACTGTCACTCTGCTGGGTGGCTGCTCCACCAGGTGACCAGAGTCTGAATAGATTTACAGATAAAAGGATGATGCTGTTCTGTGTAATGCTTAATTTGTGCTAGGGCTGAGCCCTGGCACCTTTAGGCTTCTCAGTTTGGGCTTGCCGCATCAGTTATGAAAGTAAAAAGATTGCTTGAGCCCGGCACCTCTTTCATTACAAATTAAGCACTGCTTCTGCGTGACATTGATAGGGACCCTAGAAGAGTGACTTTCCCAGTTTGGGGAGCATATGGCCACTCTGTAACCATTTGATACCAGTAACAAAATTTTAAAATATCCTTAACTAGATTTTATTGTTTGTCAATAACGGGCTCCATAGTCCAGCCTGACATGAAACACAGGTAAAAATCTGTGGGTTCAGCCCAGAGCAGCTATCAAGCAGATGGGCCTTGTTCCGTGGCCAGCTTCTAGAACCATGGAGTGAAATCCTGGACACACTGAAGTCAGTGGCAGGACTCTCACAGAATTCAATAGAGCAGGATTTAACCCATAGACTCTGCCCCATCACAGCCTTTGGGGAGTCCCCTTCCATGACTAGTTTTTTTTTTCCCCGATAGAAAATAGACTGTGCTAATAATGATCCAGCTTAATTCTGCTGGAGAATACTATAAAAAATAATGTACAAGATGTATTTATATTTAGAAAGAGACTAGCTCTTGGGGTTAAAAAACCTCAAATTTAATGTCAGAAATGTCCATTGTGCACAGCGTTCATACAGCGTTGATACACATTCGTGTTTTGGCTCTGTCGAATAAGCTGGGATGCCTCATTTGGTGAACTCTTGTCCTCATCCTGCCCCCATTTTATTCTCTCCCCATCCCAGATGAAAAAGAAAGAAAGAAATGTTCTGCCAGTCATTTTTTTAGGGCTTGTGGACGTTACAGGGCCTTGCATGGGGAAGGCATTATATTTTTTGATCTGCAGCCAGATTCTTAATGAAATAGGAGGGCAGGAGGGAGGCTAATGTGATTCAGCATCTAAAAGCAAGCAGTTGCATCAATAATCTTTAGCACTGGCACTTGTGCTAAGACAGAGTTTAGAAGACAAGTTGTCACTGTGATTTGGGGGCCTTTCATTTATTCAATATAACTCCATTAGGTTTTGGAAGCATAAACAGGTAGTAGGGTTTTGTGAAAGTAATACTCTTAAACCAGCATATAATTAAAATTGAGCTCTTTGGAGAATAATTCTACTATATATTATTGGAGGTGACCTTTCTCTTATCAAACACCATTGACTATCACGATTTAACTTTCCCAGTTTCAATCTAGCCAACACAGCTATGAAGCAGCAGATTGAAGAACTAAGCACACACTTGTGCGTTTTCTACCTTTAATTCTTCTCTGTGTTAACGTCTTACTTTTCAGAGCCCACTCAGAGGCTAACTTCTGTTTCACTTCTTAGGGAAGTTTTTGATATTTTTAAGACCCAAAACTTCAGGGTAAGTTAAGTTAAAGGAAGCCTTATTTTTTTTCTTAGCTGGAATAGTATATAAAACTAAACGTGATTGACCTGTAAGGCTAGGCTTTGCAAATCTGCCCATGCAATGTATTCAGTTAGGGTGAAATTCACCCCAATGAAGAGGGTTGACATTAGAGCCTATGCACTACTTAATTCCCACGTCAACCCTCTATGGAGTGTAAGTGAATCTTATATTGTACACAGGGGGCTGTGTGGGACTTCTGCATAGGGGTGAATTTCACCCTCAAGGCTCAATTTGTTAATGTGCTGAGTGCCCTGTCTTCTCATTGACACGAGTGGTGGCCAGCACCTTCTAGAAGGTGCTCTGCATCTAGCAGCCTCAGGCTTTCAATGCGGCACATAAACTAAACACGGCAATAAAACAAAGGCAGAAAATCATGTAATACCCTAATACCAGGCTTTCCAAATACCATGTATGAAATAAGATACTGTACCCAGCCTCCCCACCTCCACCCTCAGGTGGCATGAACATTGTGCAATACCAGCGACACCCCAAAAGCCTCCTGTTCTTGCATGAGCTGTGATGTGAAAAGCCAGAATGTGAGACTGAAAATTAACTTACGCAATACAAAGGTTATGCTCATTAGACATGAAAAAGCAAGACATCCCAGCAAAGACTGGAACATTATTGAACAAGTGCAAAAAGCACATTTACCTTGGTCAGATAGAAAATCCAGCTGGAAGAAGTTAAAAGAAGAACCAGTGTGCTAGAGTTAAAGCACTATGAACCTTAGTCTCCCACTTAGTCTTAAACATTAGTATAATGAGCTCTTAAATAATGACTTAAGGCACGTGCTTCTTACGGGTTTGCCGTTGATGTGTACCTTAGTCCGAGGGAGATATTTCAATCCCCTCTATTCCCCCCCCCCCACTGACCACATAAAATTGTTCTTTGGCAATGATAAACTTCATCTACAAAGCAAAAAAAAAAACAGAAAAAACAACACCTCCCTGTTTAACATTAACACCATTTTTCTGAATCATTTTTCTGAATTGTTAAGGATATTTCTTCCTTCTGGTGCACAAACAAATGGGGACTATGACCAGCAAAAGCTGGTTCTGCAATACTGTTAATTTTCTTCTTTAATGTACATTCTTCATATATACAGTGTCTTGTGTACTTGTCAGAGATCTGTTTATTAGTGTGTCCATTAAAATAACTCAATACATTTATCTGCTTCTGAGTAGTGAGAATAAAAATTTACCTTGTGAAGTGGACTAAAGGAACATGAATTACTTTACAAGCCAGACAAGCAACATACTCAATTCCACCCTCTAAGTTGTCAGAGGCTCCATTTTTTATGACTTTCTGCATTTGTTGCCACTAATGTGGTTTGAATTGTCTCCTTCCTGGTAACATAGAGTTGTTGTCCTGCTACTTGTCTGTGTCCTGCATTAATCTTCCTCAACCTCAAGTGATAAAATGGCCTCATCCTCAATAAATTAGTAAGAAATACTAATCTATGAGGGCAAATATTTTGGAGAGTCATTTTGAATTCCTAGTTACTGACTTTCCCTCTTGTGTATTTCTGCTCTTTAACCGTACTTATTCGTTTCAAGTGGTTTTAGGTTCAGTGACCTCTAGAAAATTCTGATAGTGTAGGTAAAGAACACGATTTAAAAGAAGAGATCTTCAGGTTTTTTAGACGACAATGTGGCTCTCATGAACAGTGCCAGTTAGCACTGGAAGCTGAAATGCTTTATTGGGCTTCAGAACAGGCACAAGGTGGGAATCGTCAGGGCAAGTTCTCCACACTACCCCTACTGATGTGCTGCAACCCTGATCTGAAGTGAAAAGATGACCTCTAGTAGGGTGACCACATTTCCCAAAGAGAAAACAGGACACCCCCCTCAGTCGCTCGCCTGAGGACCCTCCCCTGCTCAATGCTGGACCCCTGCAGGGGGCCCCCACAGGAGGCTGTTGTCCCCCTCCCCCAGCGTACTGGAACGCTGCCTCCCCACTCCCCAGCCCTGCCTCCCCTCCTGTGTGTGGGGGAAGTGGCATCTCTGTTCTCCCCTCCACATGTTCCTCCGCACTGCACCCCTTTTTTTGACAAAAGTGGGCATTTGTGCCATTTGCTCTTGCCAAGTGATCACACTGGCAAGAGCAAATGGGACAAATACCTCCTTTAGGAAAAAAGTTGGGATGGCCAGGACAGGGCTTAAAAAAGGGACTGTTCCAGCCAAAGCGGGATGTACGGCCACCCTACCTCTAGGATGGAGTGAGTTGTTCAATCTCCCTGTTCATTAACCCTCACCCGCACTATTCACAGTGTCAGCAATTATTCCAATTATGATGCAGGGGCAGACTCAGCCTGGGAAAAACTAGGGCCCCCAGCAGTGGAAAGTCCACCCAGAAAAGGGTTGCAGTGGTGCAAGCTGCTTGCTCCACTGGAGAGCCTGTACTAGTGAGAAATCACCCAAAGTGGCTGTGAAAACAGGCACGGTCAGACTGGCTGGGAGATGCATTGATTCATTGTCTCCCTAGCAGTCTCCACAGGCAAGTCCTTTAGTGACAGAATACAAATTTAGCCAGCTACAGGCATCCAGGTACAACTGAGTGCATTTTTACTGGATTAAATAGACAGCAACTACGTTCAATTGAATAAAAAGTGCTACATTTAGGCTACTTGTATTTGGATCTAAGTCGATGCCACAGCCTTAAAATAATACCTCATTCAATATCATCTTATATTTATATCTTTCAATTTGAAAGAACCCAAAGTGATTTACAGACTATATGTAATGGGAAAACTCACCCACTCATGCCTAAAAAGCAGCCACCAGTGATGAGGCGCAGTCATTCTGTGCCAGCAACACATGCTAGAGTCTTGAAATCACAGGAGGATTTTTCTTTAAATAGAAGCCCCATGTGACCTTCAGCTTCTGTGAGTGGAAAGTAGCAAAGCCTAGCAAAAGGGGGCCAGAAGGATGCATCAAGGTGAGAATGCTGGCCTTGCTACTCCCCTGCTTCCCTGTCATCCTGACCCTCAGGACCCCCTTGCGGGGCTGACTTCAGCCTCTTCATTTCTGGGGAGGTGTTGGGGGGGGGCACTCACTTATGTGACATTGTCCCCCAGCTCCTCCTTCAAACTCCTGGGGCCAAACAGTGTAAGTTGGGGTTCTCCTTCCACAGGTCAGAACTGGGGGTTCCTGGGACAGCTGAAAGCAAAAGACAGGCTGTCATGTGCCATGGTGCAGGGGCCCAAGAACGAATAGGGAAGTACAGGGTGTCTGCACAGTTGACCCATACCTCCTGCAACTCCACGGAGATTTGTGAGACTAGGCTTTGAACCCACTTGCCATTTCAGTGTGGAGGCAAGAGGAAGGAAATCTTGTCTCCTCCAGCGGAAGAATGAGAAGCAAACTCAAGCAGGCTGGATTCTCTAGTTGGCTTACACAATCCAGCTGCAAATGCCCAGTAGAGAATTCCCGTCAGAGGAGAACGTCCTCCTGGTCCATCTTCAGTACAACATACTCTGCATTTCTGCACTCCCTCAACTCCTGGCATAGATGGTTTGGCAGGACTGGGATGGGTTATGGCAGACCTCTACTCAAAGTCAACAGTCCTACCTACTGATGCAACACCGCTTCCTGCGTTGCTTGGTTTTATCTTGGAGGTCCACGTATGACTCAGCTGGCAGCCTGGAAATGCTGCAGCAAATTATATTAAGCAATTAAGAACAGCTTATAAAACAGCATCACAAGTGCTAATGTGTATGAAAGTTAGTGTGCAAATGTCTAGAGGAAAGCATCACACATAGAACAGAAATATCCACAGTATATTGCTAAGTGTCCCCAAACAAGTCCTTTTCTCCCATGTTTAGCTCTCATTTAACAAAAAACAAACAAAGCCAAAAAAACCCAACCCTCCCCCCTGACAAACCAAAAAGAAAAAACCAAAACCAACCCTCCACCTCTTTCAAAACCTAATAGACAAAGAATCTACTAATTAAAGGATCTTAATTGCACAATTCAAGAGCTGGGCTTAGCTTTCAACCCTTATCCCCCTCCAAGTTAACGGATTACTATTACTATTAATTATTATTACTATTATTTTGTATTATCATAATGCCTAGGAGCCCCAGGCATGGACCACGACTCAGTGTGCTAGGCACTGTACAAACACAGAACAAAGAGACAGTCCCTGCCCCAAAGATATTTGGGTCACAGGTTGCAGGTCCTTCTCTAATAACTAAATAAATTCCCACCCTGACCTATATTATGCCACCTGTGCTATTTGCCACAATATGGGGGAAAAGAATAGAAGGTGCTGCTTAAACTCCATGCAAAGCAAAATCTCTTTGGAGAAGGGAAAGGCTGCAGTAAAAGCAGTTCTAATGATTTGATCAGCAAAAACTATAAACGCAAAGTTTGGAGTTAATGAGATCTCTAGATCAAAAGTGTGAATGATTTCCCTCTCATTAGTGGTTTTTATCATCAGATGTTAGCATTGTTTGAATGAAATTCATTCAAAGACCTCAAATACAAGCGGTATTTGGTATAAGAAACCATGATTTGGGTCTATTAACAAACAGAACATCTTGCTAAATATTTCCTTTATGCACTATTCAATAATGATGTAAAGCTGGTGACTTTCTGCTGCTTCAGTGAAACAGCCTTCAGAAAGATCATTAAACTGCCTTTTTGTAAGACAAGCTAAACAGAATGACTGAAACGTCTGTTATAAGTTTATGTGTGTATTCAACTCAATTAGGCTCTCGGATGCCGATGAAAGGCCTCTAAAGTAACAGTCTCCCTCCATCCAGGCCATTTCAGATGGTTAACTTTATAAAGACGTGCTTGTGAAAATGACTTCGGATTCTGACTGCAACTTTTCAAGAAGAGTGTTACATCACAGAGTCAAGTATCTGACTGACACAGAGTGAGAATTCTCATAAAAATATCAAACAGCTGATCTTAATGGAGCCCAGCCAGAGTTGCTGCAAGAGGCATGTAATTCATTGTGGAAGAAATCTCAGTACAAATGAATATACCACAGATAATAGCAAACCCTCCTCCTCCACCCTCTCCTCTTGTTCCACTTCTCTGGAATTCTCTCCTCTCCACAGGCTTCCCCCCGTCCCCCCTCTCCCCGGGGCCCTTTGTTGAAACCCTTGCCAGCTGGCTGCAACAAAACAAAGCAGCTCTTCAGAAACAGCATCGCTGCTGCTTTGAATGAGTTTCATGAGCCCTCGGTGACAGATGCCTCACAGACACACCATGCAGTGCAAAAGCACGCTGCCCCGTTTCAACCCCAGTTGACGCTGGTGGATTCCCAAGAACTGGTTGGCAAACGTGCCAGTTTGCAATGGGTGTTTTGGTTAGATGGCTCGGCCCCCTTTCTCTCCGATGCAGACCTTGCCAAAGTTATCAGGGCCCATGACCTCCAGAATGAGTGATTGCAACGCGGTAGCTTTCAAGGCCATTCAGAAGCTACAGCAGCTGATGCAGAATGCAGCTGCCTGCTTACTTCGCTGTGTTAGCTATTTGTAGCATTTTACACTGGTTCTCAGCAGACTGCACTGGCTTCCTATTTGCTACTGGGTGCCACTGAGGTGTTGATGTTTATCTGCCTGCAAAGCCTACTCCGGGGGGCATTCTGTGCCAAAATATTAACAATTCTGCACCCAAAAGTTTAAAGTTCTGCAAAATTCTGCAAATTTTATTTGTCAAAATAACACTACATAGTCACGCCAGTTTCAATTATTTTGGTAATTTATTTCAAAATACCTATCAGCAAGTATGTCTGTAACAATATAGACACACACAAAAATTCCCCCCAGGAGTAGCGAGTTAAAGAAACCCCTATGACAACCCAGTTCCTCTTTCTCTGCCCCCTTCCCTCCCTAAGAGCCTAGCCAGGGGGCCATATACCTGCATCCCCCTCCCCCACAGAGCCCAGTGCAGGGCCCCACTTTTCTCAGATATCTGCACCCTCCCACAGTCCAGCCCCACAGAGTCCAGGTATCCAGAGGGAGAAACAGGCAGTCCCAGGCTGATGCTCGGTCCCAGGCTTGTACAGAGTTTCCTGCCTGCTGCTCTCTCCTTCTCTCAGGGCATGCTGGGAACTGCAGCTGCCAGGAACCCTCTAACTCAGTGGTGGGCAACCTGTGGCCTGTCAGGGTAATCCGCTGTCGGGCCGTGAGACAGTTTGTTTACATTGACCGTCCGCAGGCACGGCCGCCCGCATCTCCCAGTGGTCGTGGTTTGCCGTTCCCGGCCAATGGGAGCTGCAGGAAGTGGCGCGGGCTGTAGACAAGTGCTGACCATGGCTTCCTGCAGCGCCCATTGGCCGGGAACGGCAAACCGTGGCCACTGGGAGCTGCGGGCGGCCGTGCCTGCGGACGGTCAATGTAAACAAACTGTCTTGCAGCCCACCAGCAGATTACCCTGACAGGGCGCAGGTTTCCCACCACTGCTCTAACTCCCACCCCCTTCCCCCAGCAGCGTCTTCTATGTGCCAGCTGGGCTCTGCCAGGTCCAGCTGCCCCTAGTGGCGGCTAGCAGCACTGCAGCCCATTTCTGTGGGGGAAAGGAAATTTTGCACGCCCAACGTTAATTTCTGCAAAATTCTGCATTGTGCAGCAGCACAGAATTCCCCCAGGAGTAAAAGCCCTACATGCATTGGGTCTTTGCTGCCTAAAACACTGACTCTCTCTCTCTATGCACCATTGTGATAGAGGCATTTTTTGTTAACAAGCCCTACATTTAAATATTTGCGGGAAAGCGGCAGGACGTTTTCAGTGACTTTTGATCTCTGGAGCTTACTGGTCAATAGAGCCAGCATTTCCTTATTTTAAGAAGTGCTCAGGTACCACAGTGATGGGCTCCATATAAAAACCAAGACAGACAGATAAGAACACAGAGTAATACTCCTGTAACTTCTCAGGTTTCTGCCTGATTACCCTAGCAGGGAATATACTGAGCTGTAGTTTGGGTTAAGGGTTGTCACCCAGCTGTGCATATTGTTTTTACACATGTGCATACATCCCCAGAGAGGGGGCATAATTTGAATCTCAAAACAACACAAAAACTTTCTTTAAAATGACCTGAAAGAAGCATTGTGCTCATGGCATTGGGCTACTGGGAGCTGGACTTTACTTAAATTGTGAGCTTTTGGGGATGAGACCATCCTTTTGTTCTGTGCTTGGAACTGCACAAACACTATGGGGCTTTGGTTTACGGCTGTGGTTCTTGTTGCTACCATAATACAAATCAATAATAACCTTGTGCCCCGGTGCCAAACAGATATTGTGAGACCCCAAGCACACAGGGAACACAAGGACATCCTCGCTGCACACTGGAAAAAACAAACACTCTGTCTCCCCTCAGCTAAAAAAATATAAAAGCCAAAATTATTACAGTGGCTGCATAAGTGTTCGAGTTAAAGATTTACTGGCATTTATTTTCTTGTACAAAGGTCCAGCAGGCTGCTGGTGAACTTCTCACCTTTGGTGATTGTGAGGCACAGGTCTGAAGGTGCTTTCACCTCTCCAAGAACTGTATCAATAGTTTAGTAATGCCTGGCTTGTTGGTGAAATAAACTGACTTGTTGCTAAATTAGTAAAAAAAAATTTTGAGGTGATACAGACAATGTGATCTTCCACTCTGAAAGACAGCTCACAGTGAAATCATAAGCGGGGGAAAGGTTAAGTTATAGGGTAACATTTTCAAAAGCACCTACATGACTTAAGAGTCTAAGTCTCATTTTCAAAAGTGACTTAAAGCCAGAATTACAAATGTATTTAGGAGCTTAAAGTTGCAGATAGGTGCCTAGTCAGAATTACAATAGTGCCTCAGTAAGTTAGACACCTAGCTCCCACAGAAAACTGTTCCATTAGAAAAATTTTGACCAGGCCTACGAAGCGTATCATTTCATGGTGGGTTTTTTATATTGTTTTCATGTATTTTTAGAAATGGTTTTATTTTGTCATATAGCACCCAAAATGCCTGGGCAAGTTAAGGTACTTTAGAAATAAATGTATTAATTATTATTAGTATTCAGAGATTTAAACAACACGTTCAATGGTTGAAGTGACCAATGCATGCTTGGGTGGCTTTTTTTTAATGGTAGTTCTCATACTGGTAATTCTGAATTTTATTATTATTCATTTATTTGTATTAATGGAGTTAGACTCCCAATGTCATTTTTGAAAATTTTGCTCCCTATCTTTAAAATGGAAAAAACTCTCCAAAGCCAGTTACCTCTAACCCCTGGGGTGTTTGAAATCTGATTTTACAGCTTGTGCCCATTTCCAGTTATACAACCATAACAGGAAAACAAATGCTACATGAAAATGCAGCATCTGCTTTGCTAGAATTGCCATTACAGTATATGGCTAAAACATGCTTTCAGTATGTTTCTTTGGAGAAGTGCCTTTGAATTAGATATTTATGAACAGTCGGACTAAGGTTGGTTCTTCAGACTAAAAGGTAAGCTGAATATTTTGTCCCCTTTGAGGCTCTTGCCAAGTTTCAACTGCCATTATTTAGCAAGTTCTTCAACTTAAAAAGTTACAATTTACTAACCTTCCTCGTGAAGCTGTCAGTTGTTGAGAAGTGGAAAACAGCCAACTGATTAGTTTTGATGGTCTGCTGCATGGAGATCTAGTCTGTGTCACTAAAATGCCTGTTCATCCAATTAACCAAATTACCAAGGGGTACTCCAGCCAAGTGCAACACTCAGTGGACTGCAGCTACTAGGAGATCAGTGCATTGGGGATGTGCCTCTACTAAAAATAGGGGATTATTTTGCAAAACAAAAGACTATGTGGTGTTATCATGTATGTTTCTTATCTATCTATAACATGAGAACTGTGGGGAACGGGACCATCTCTCTTTATTTAGGCTCTGATTCAGCAAAACACTTAGGCACGTGATTAAATGTAAGCATGTGCTTAAGTCCATCCTTATTCAGCAAAGTACTTAATCATGTATTAATTGTATGCACATGTGAACACTGACTTAAAGTTAAATAAATTAAGTAAATGCTTAAGTATTTTGCTGAAGAAGGATAGAATTAAGCACATGCCTAAAATTAAACATCAGCTAAAGTGCTTTAAAAGCTTCTTAAGGCACAAAGGCTTTCTTCCACCTGCGGATGGTGAGCCAAACTCTGTATTACAGCCCATGGTAAGTTTTCACACAAGCGGGCCAATGGGCTGCTACAGAAAAGGTTTATTGTGAGTCTGGTTGCTTTAAACATACTTTCCTGAGATTCTAGTAAACTTCATCCTATTAGGGCACACTGTAGCTGAAGTCCCATGATCAAAATGTGGAGGCGAATGCTATGGGGCAGTATACTGGGCGCCAACAGGTCACCAAGTCAACCAACTTCAAACAGCACTATGTTAAAGCACACTAGTGAACCTTTAATCACACCAGCAGGGTCTACACAGACCAATTAATGCGCAACACATTAGTGAGCTTTAGAAATCACGGCCTTGGAGGCCACATTACTGCTTTTTGTAGATAAGCCCTTAGATACGGGTAACCTTTCCCTGGTGTTTATTAGATAAACACAGATTTCATTTCCTTTTATCGGGGGTGTTTTAGAGGTCAAAACCTAAAATCAGAAGCTCTAAGCATGGCTAAGAAATATGAAAAGCTCAATATTGGCCTAATCCAATGCCCATAAACTCAACCAGAGTCTTTCCACCGATTCAACAGGCTTCAGATCAGACCCTCTCTGCCAAATCCAAAGTCTTTTTTTCAGACAAAACTCCACTGATTTCCAAGTTTAGCCAGAATAAAAACTGAATAAATACTACAGAATTTGGCCTTAAAAATTCAATTCTTTGAGATCAGGCTCACTCTGTGAAAATTCAGGCACCTGGCTTGACAATCCATCCAATCCATTTTGTCCAATTTCACCCACACTCCCATTGTTTATTCAGCTCCTGAATTTTGTGAACAATGTTGTGATGTGCCATGCACAGAGCCCCAGACTTAGTTAAAACGGCTGCCAACTCAGTGCAAATTTCTCTGGGCATGTTTGTATGCATTATAAAAAGACAACAAATATGTTTTGTGAGAGACATAATATTTTAAAGATCTACATCATTTTCTATATGTGGAATTTTTTTTCATATTGGTCTAGATAAGCCAATTATATGTAGCAATTGTGTCAATATTATGGACCCATATAACATCATAAGCTGCAAATAATATGTATGAAATCTGCAACAATGACTGTTCAGGTTAGCAGCCTATTTCTTGATCTATCTTCTTTAAAATGTGACTGCACCTGCACTAACATTTTATCATATGTTTTCCTTTTTACGTAAGTGTTCTTTAAAAATGTCAAATTTACCTTAATTGTCAAAAAAAAAATCAAAATATGTTTCATGTTATGTTTTTCTCTTTAATGGGTTTTTGTCATGATATAAAATGCCATTTTGAAGGTGTGTTACACACAACAAAAGGAGAAAGATCTGGTACCTTAATGGCAGGCTTCTCAAAGTCCTGCTCGTATTCTGACTGAGCAGCTCTTAAATCTTTGAAATAAGGTTTCTCTGCAAAGTCTCTACATCTGGCTTATCTCCTTTATTAATCAAAGTGGTAAACATGCTTAACTAAATAACAATGTCCCATAAAGACTTCAGTCAGACTGTATTTCCATTAGGTGATCCTACAGTATTCTACTAGGCAACCGGACTGTGGTTAATGAGGGAGTCCATTGTCTGTCCATAATTGACATGTTATAAAGGGCAGACATGTCCTCGGACACTGAATTCCCGCTATTGCTTGCCATTTCCTGGCATTTTCAAGGGCAATGTGAGTCTACCTCTTAAAGAGACAGTACCACCTTTGGAGGAATTGTTTGAAGTGAACATTCCTAACTATGTGCATACAGTCTATCCCTAAACTATTAAAAACCGACTTCTATTGTAGGAATAGTTGTATTGTTTGGGAATACAAAATCTTTGGATGTGAAGCCTTAGCCGTGTATATTTCTCTTTTAAATACATACACAACGCAGAAGATGGGTCTACTCTAAACCAATATAGCGTATCTGGAGGTCTGAAAACCACTGAACTTCAGAGAAGAGAAGTAGAAATCCAAAGTTGTACAGATGTTTGCAAATGGCCTAATGGGCCAAATCTCAGCTCCAGACATCACAGAACTCCAGGATGTTCATATTCTGTGGCTGCAGTTCACCTTTAATATACAGAACCGCCATGTCTGGTACAAAATATAAGTTTTCTAATGTCCTTGGTTTTTGTGTGGTCCTAGATGAAAATGGTTTTACCGACCCTTGACCACATTGTTTAACTACATTAAAGCCAATGCTCTGACCTGCAGGTTGGCAACATGCTGCTCTATATTATATTGTTGTTAAACACCATATCCCGCCTTGTATACATCAAGGGTTTTTTTTTATATCTACTAACCTCAATTATTAAATTTACTCATCTCCAATGTTCTGCCACTTATCACAGTTCATCACAGTCATGCACCAAATTCCAGCTAATGGCCCCAAATCAGTTTTCCCTGAATATCCTTATGACCTAATTTTGGCTTGCGCAAATGAAAAGCAAATGCCAAAGGCTTGTGAATAAGGTAGATCTAAATATGGTTTCCAATTTGCCAAAAATCTTTATAGAATTTTTTTCTGCTTCTTCCAATCTCTAAATACATTTGTTTTCTTAGCATCAGATCTTTTACATGTCATTAAATGGTTTGGTTTTAATAGTTTTTGATTTATTTAAATAATGCCGGTGCTGTAAACATTCTGCAAAGGGCACTTCCACATCAGAATTACATTATCATTACTCTTTGGATGAATTCCAAAAATTAAATAGAATCTGGAAATCAAAGATGCTTAAAGTAGATCTATAAAGGTACAGTCTCCTCCTGCTGCACCTGCGTAATTCCCAGTAACATGCATTAGAGTTATTCATATATCTCAAGGAAAGAACAGACCCACAATGCAAAGCTGGTGCTCATGGGAGCCAGGACACCTGGATTCTGTCCATGACTCTCCCACTGAGTCACTTAATTTCTCTATGCCTCAGTTTAAATATCTGCAAAATGGATTTAATATCTATGTACTTTATAATGATATTGCAGGATTCAATTAATATCTGTAAGGTACAAAGCAGTACTTATAGGGTGGAGGGGAAGGGAGAGGTGTGGAGGGATTGTTTTACCCATGTACGCTACACTCTTTGACACAGGGTGCTAAATGTTATTACCGAGGGGTATCACTTATTTTCCCTCATAGCTACTTGCAAAATTCAAGTAATATTTTTGTTTTACTGAAAAGAAAAGAAAAGAAAAGAAAAGAAAAGAAAAGAAAAGAAAAGAAAAG
>NW_020698242.1:5008415-5014841 GCF_002925995.2 Terrapene triunguis
AGAAAAGAAAAGAAAAGAAAAGAAAAGAAAAGAAAAGAAAAGAAAAGGCCTGGCTAACTCATGACCCGAGGAACTCAAAATAAATTATTGATCTGAGTCTGTTGCCATTAAGGGTCAATGGGAGTGTTGCCATTGACTTCAATAGGAGCACAAGCTCAGCTTGCATTTCAGCAGCAGATCTGAAGGAGCACCTGACCCATCCAAACTGTAACTAAAAGATACTTATTATTAAGCGCTGTAGTGAGGGTGTAAGTTGTTAGGACACAGAGGAAAAGGAGAAGGGAGAGACCCCCTTAGAAATCAGAGGATAAAGAAAGCGTGCCACAAGGAACTATACACTCTACTTGTGCACATTAATGACATGCTACATGGAAGTTGTGTACTCGCATTCCTCTAAGGGTGAAGGATGGAACAACAAAAGGAGAACTGCTTTGTGTGGTTGCTTTTTTGTATTCAGCACGTGCTGATAGTACACGTCGAGCGAAGAAAGCTGAAATACTGTGGGAGGCACACTATGCGTGAGAGTCCCATGCTGACAATGTGTGTGATTGATGGTAGTAAAGTTTCACATTCTATCTTTCTTCACAAGTGAGTATTTCATCTGTTCTCAGCAAGGTGCAAAGCTCCTCTTGTCTTATACCTGAACACAAAGGATTTAACCAAAAAGAGAGTTCATATAACACCGAAAATACTGTGTAATGAAAAAACAAGCAAAGCAGAGCAACCAGCCCACCCCTTAAAAAAACAGGTGCCCTGAACATTGTTGAAAAAATGAAATATTTTTGATTAATACAAAAAAGAAAGTGAATTATCATTCAGGAGATCTTTGGATGGAAATCCCTGCAAGATGAAGCATTACTTTTCAACATGAAGGAAGTGAAGATTCCATGATGAAGTCTGTAATTTTGGGACCACATCTATTTCTGCAAGAACTTGCTCACACTGTAAAAACAGAGGGAGACGCTTGACTGCTGATGGAAAAATGTGGGGTTTTGGTTCTTGTCCTTTGCTGACACACCTCCCAATACTTCACGTCATTGAGAAAAGTTCATGCACTTTCTACACACACTCATACACACAGGGCATGCAAAACAAAAGCTGTGGTAAAAGCCTCAGAGAGATGGTTCTAGCAGGGCTCAAAGAGAAAAAAAATACTTGTAGTCAGCTCTGCTTCTTTTCAGCTAAATTTTATTATTTTGTTTTTAAAAATTATTGTGCTGGCTTAATTGGGAGCAAAAGAAAAAAAACAGACTGTACCCTAAGTCTCCTCTCCACCTCTCGCCACAATCACTCCATTGCATATGGCACTTGGGGAATGGAAATCTGTTGGCCTGTCTGTTTTGCACCCAGGTGGACAAACATATAGAAAGGAGACCGAATGCAATTTGCTGTTTCAGAGAAAAGCGAGGTCTGCAAATGAAGTGAAATTGCTGATCTCAAACAAGAGGGAGTCTCGCCCCACCCCCACACATATACACACCTCCCTTCCAGTTTTTAATTAAGAAATGAAGGAAAATACAATATTTTTTTATATTGTCCTTTCAAGGAGATCTCTATTTGCATAGACTGATCCCCCTTCCTTTGCACAGCACTAACATTAGTGTGACCTTTTCCTGCTAATTGGAAAATCTTATGGAAATAAAGCCTGTCAGAAAATGAGAAGTGTCTCCCCTTTAGCTGGCCAAACGACCTCAGAGGGGGAAAAGAAGTTCTGAATTTCTGCTCCTTCTGCATACACTGCAAAATCTTTATTACTTCGGAGAGCCTTGAAACTCAGTAATGCCCCTCCAGTGCAAAGAGAAGTAAATAAATTTCTTCTTATGACCACTTTGGAGAAACACACAACCAGATTTACTCAGCAGGGATAGATACTGGACAAGATAATGAAGAGAGAATAAGAATATGATAGGGGTTTACAGCCTCTTCTGTCTCTTTAAAGTGTTTTAATCCTTCAGAAACAGGATATCGGGTCCATTTCCTTAAAGATACAGTATCCCTTCTGGGACGAGTAATGTTATAAAAAGCTAAGATGTAACATCTATCTCACAATATTGATTGGCACTTTAGTGTGATAAAAGGGGTTGAATCTGAAGGGGAAAAGAGGAAAAAGGTAAACTGGGATTACTCTTTGAAGAACTGAGAAAGTCCCTATTATACCAGGTCAAACTTTCTAAATATTTCCTACCTAGTATTGAACCCAAATGCCATTTCAGTGATTGTCCAGGTGATTTCCTTGGATTTCTAAAGACAATACATCCACATGCATGTCATTATCATCATTAGCAAATGGGACTGATTATGATTTCATCCCCAGCACACGGCTCTGTGCTTTCATTTTGTGGTCAAGCTGAGGTAAAGGGCAGATGTCCCAATCTAGAGAGACAGTTTCTGTTATAACCGGAAAGGCAAACAAAATTTCAAATGATTGTCCGGTTAGGAGGTGATTATAAAATGCCTTTTCTAGACAATATCACCTGGCTTGTGGGGGAGCTTTTAAAGAAAATACTTGGAACTGTCATCATATGGATAGATGCTGTGGGGTCAGTCCTAAATTACTCAGAGTTAAATCAACACAGGGGCCAATCCTACAAACACTTACTCATGTGAGTGTTTCTTTCTTGTTCAAATAGCCTCAGTTAAGCTTGTGGGTCTAGCTGCATGAGTTTGTAGGACTAGGCCTGTGTTTACCCCATGAAATTAACATTATATTCGCAATTGAATAAACACGTAGTTAGTAGAATCTGGCATGAGTTCAATATGTAAAAATGGAGCCAGCGTCACCAGCTTATAGGCTAATGGAAGAAATAGGATTCTTAAGATGAATATTTGTCTAATATATTTCACCTTTGTGTCGAATGGTCTGTGAAAGAGGAGAGAGCAAGACCCCATCCACTTTAGCATCAGGACTGCTGGTTTCAAACATGTTTCAGCCAGCAGCATTCTTTAAATATGCTTTCCCTAACCAGCGTGGACAGGATTTTTCTTCTTAGGACATGCTTGTCAAGCTGTGCTGTATATTATACCTCCCTAGGTAACAGCATGACATTATAATAGTATTCAGGCCACAATAACGCCTAGCCACAATGAGGTACTACTCAAACCCTGCTAGCAACAGCTGCCTTTAAGCAATATGGGCCTGTTCCCAAGATCAAGTTTTTCCCATTGACTTCAGCGTGCACTGGAACAGGTCCTCTGTCAACTATAGAGTTCCTGGCAGAGGGATTGCTGTTTAAAAGGAGCAAGCCATCCGTCTCTGCATAAGTAAAATAATGTCTCCATACTGCCCTACATTTCTGGTTCTACAGCACCTAAACTGGCATCTTTTTTGTCAATTTCTCTCTGTGTGCTCTGGACACTTTGATGACATCAGCGGAAACGTGCTCCATTCTGGGAACACTGATTATTAGTTAAATAATGATTCAGGGCAGCAGCCCACATATTTGTGTTTGGTGCAGCCCGCCAAAATATCTACTATAGTTTTAGGGCCTGATCCAAAGTCCACTGAAGTCAACGGGATCCTTTCTGGATCAGACTCTCAACAGGGAATAAAATGACAGACTTTAATAAATGCATATATGTTGAATCTCAATGCTATTTCCAACCTGATTACATGAATTTTAGCATAGCTTAAAATATGGACTCAAGTAACTATGGACATAGGGCTCTTTTGAAATGAGTGCCACACAGTGCTATCCAGTCCCTGTATGAATATGCACTTAATAATAAGTACATGTTGAATATGAAATCACCCTATTTAAATTTTAGGGTCAAGTTAACATTGGGAGCTGAAATAACAATATAACACTGTATTCCTGGTATTAACTAATAACCACATTGCAGAATGAGTAATTTTGGATGGAGTGCTGCTGGCTACTAGCAAACAATGGCAGAGGAGGGTTGGCTGAGAGTCAAGGACGATTGCAAAGGAAAGTTTTGGCAGCTGGAGGGGAATGGGACAGAAAAAGGGTGCCCAGTTCTGAGCCAAACCACACTCCCTCTCTTTCCCCATCACTCACTGGTTCTGACTTTGTGGCTTGATGACCCTGGGAATTGCTCACTGGGATGCCTGCAGAGTTTTAAACAAAGTGTCACAAAACTCTGATATACACCTACTTGGACAGGTCGTGGGAGTGGGGACGTTCTCATTTATCAGGGACACATAGTCACCCTACACATACAAACTATATACTTGCCCTCAGGGCCCCAACTTTAGTGATTTTTTATGGTAGTCAAATTATTCCAATCTTGACTTTAAAGAACCTCTTAGTCAAGGGTAGTTAATATCCTTTAAGTCATTGACCTTAGGTCTGAGATCAAGAGGTTACTTTATCAATAAAAGCACACAGGCTCAAAACCAAGAGATGATTGGTGGTACATTTCAAAGCACTTGTGGAAGAGAATTGTTTCACCAGTGCACAAGTTATGGCACGGCTACTAACCTAGTAGCGCACACATTAGTGTCCTGCTTTGAGAATTACACAGGGCATAACCGATTCTCTAAGGGTTTGATCCTGCGAGGTGCCAAGTAATATCTGGAAGTGGACCAAACCCTCAACTCTTCTTGAGATCAATGGAAGCTGAGGGTGCTCAGTCCCTAATGAAGTTACTTATCACCTCGTAGGATCAAGCTCTATATGCCACTGGCACCATGGATGGGTGAGGAATGATTAGAAAGGGGCACAAACAATGCAGGTTGGATCCGGATTCCTCAAATTCTGAGCATGTTTGAATTAAGTGTTCTGGTTCAGCCCACGATAATGATAAAGACTAGCCACAAAGTCCATATCCAAATCTTAGCCGCCTCTACAGTGGAAGAGGGTCACAGCCAGGATTCTTTTTTCCCCCGCATCTCTAACAGGCCTTGCAATTACTACATGAAATGTGTGTTCAAAACAGCTTGTTTATATGCATGCAGAGTTTTGTAAAGAGACCCTCACTCCCCTAAAAGCAGCTTTGTTACCTACTTCTCAAAAGCAGAACTTGGCTTAATAATAAGAGATTCCTCCTGTTTTTCTCCTTTCTCTTGATAAGATTATTTCCCCAAAAATGATTTCAACACTTGAAAAATAAACCATTTGCCACAAGTTTAACACAAAGCCTATCTTCCTTGAAGGGTGCTTATTCAAACTCGTGAGTGCTTTGGCAAGGACAGGCGCAGTTTTCCAAATATTTCACAATGTTCAGTAATAGAAAAGTTGCACACATGACAGTCAACAGCACAAAGGCATCAATCAGTGCACCACTTGGCATGGCTCAGTGCTCCATTCTTGGGCTGAATTTTGAAAATGGGGAGACAAAAAGCTAATTTGGGGAAATTTCTGCTGGCTTCAAAATGCAGAAATGTCAACAGGAATCATGAGGTGAGACCCAGGCCTGGTCTACACTGAGAAGCGATGTTGGCACAGCGACACCTATCAGGGGTATGAAAAAACCACACTCCTGACTGATGTACCTATGCCAGCAAACCCCCCAGTGTAGACACAGCTATGTGGATTGAAGAAGGCTTCCGGCAATGTAGCTAACTTTGTTCGGAGCGGTTGGTGTTCCTACAGCAACAGAAAAACCCTGTCAGTAGGTGTAAACTGCGTCTATGCTACAGGGCTATGTCGACATAGCTATTCCAGTATCATCTCTGTAATGTATGCATACCCTCAGTAGGCTGACTTCTGCTCTGATTCTAGGTGGGGGGAAATACACAAATTAATTATATGACTAACTTTGCCTCATTTTCTGTTCTTGAATAGTCTGCAAGAAAACTGAGAATCCTCAAATGTGTTTGTTATATAAAGATATTCGCCACGTAATATCCGTGAATAAATCTTGCTTTGCAGCTTGTTTGCAAGTAGTTTGTTTTCGGTAATCAAGACTGAGCTGTTTGGAATGGACATTTAGGCCTATGATACGTTCTGTTCTCTGATTGGAACTCACAGAATGTCATTATTTATCTTGTAAAATTCATTGCTTTGGTGCTGCCAGCAAAATCATTTGCCAGAATATTTGTGGAAAGCAAGTGTGAAAGGGGTATGAACACAAATGGAGTGAAATGAATTTGTTTAAAATATAAATGGCTTTTCTTTTGAGAGAGGGAGGCGGCAGCGTTTGCCCAGACCCAACCATGATATTCAAAAACAGGAGTCTAAAGTTAGGCTCCTAAATCTGTATTTAGGCTCCTAAATATGGCCTGATTTTCAGAAAGGTGGCACATCCATTGATTTTAATGGGAGCTACTGGGTGCTCAGCGCTTTTGAAAATCGCGCCACATCTTTTAGATCCTAAATATGGATTTATCAGGCTAATTTTCAATGGGGTTGCACAGAATGCAAGTCAGAGCAGAATTTCTGTCACCTGTAGGTGGCACTTATTTCAAGTCAACTATGACCTCATTTTAAATCTACAAAAAGAACAGGAGTACTTGTGGCACCTTAG
>NW_020698242.1:5015241-5088540 GCF_002925995.2 Terrapene triunguis
ATATGCATCCGAAGAAGTGGGTTGTAGCCCACGAAAGCTTATGCTCTAATAAATTTGTTAGTCTCTAAGGTGCCACAAGTACTCCTGTTCTTTTTGCGGATACAGACTAACACGGCTGCTACTCTGAAACCTGTCATTTTAAATCTAGATTGGCATCAGGTCTCATGTTTATTAATGGAAGCTATGTGGCCAAGTCATCCTCACAGTGCTTTGAAAATGTAAGGGCTGTTCTTGTGGTTGGTCTTGGCAATCTCTCTGCAAAACCCCAAAGAGTGCAACTGCTGTTTAGAAAGGTGGGGAAGGGACATGATAACTTCTGCACAAACGGCACTATTTATTATGCCAACGTGTCCTTAGTGTCTGATTACATTCTGTTAAAATCACCAAAGGAGGACCTGTTTCTCTCCCCAACAGGGCTATGTATGCCCCCAATGCAGTCTTTAAAGTAGGCTATGGAGTAGTAGGCATTCCAATCAGCAAATTAAATAATAAATAAATAAGCCACCTTATTTCTGAGACCAAATCACCTCGGAAGAAGCAGAGAAAGAATCCATTCTGTTAAATACAGTCTATGTAGTTTCTACATTAAATAAACAGAATATATTGACTTTACAAAAGGACGTAGATTATTGGGGATGCCTGCAATTTTATAGGACTGACTGATATTTTCTATAAATGCTGGCTTAGGAGATGAACAAACAAACAACAAAAAACAGTTTCTATTAGCGGAGACTGGCAGCTGCATTGCAATTGCCTGTCTGTTCAATGCTTCAACTACTCTTTGCTGCTGCAGCCTGGCGGGACCCTTTTGGACAGAGTACAAAAAGTGCAGCAGTGTCTGTTTGACACCACATGAGGGAATGTGAATTGTCAATTTGTTGACAGTGTCATGTTGCCACTACCAGCTTTCTCTTGGTTATTTGGAAGGAACTCAAGTCAGTCTGTTTCCCAGGCTAAGCTTCCTCACGTTACAGCCCCTGTACACCCAGAAAAGTCAGACACAATCAGCGCTGGCTTTGCTTTTTAACAGCTATTTGTTTTAAAAATATGAGCGCTGTTAAAGCTGGAAGCACTGGGGGAAACCTACCACAAGAGCAAGCTCCCTTTCTAACATTCTAACTCCCCCTTTCCCCCCCCCCCCCCCACACATTAAATAAAGTCATGAAAGGCCTAGGACAGCTTAATGTTTTGATAGTTTTATGCTTGCTCCCACTATGACAGTGTCAAAGCAGAATCAGTCATATTTTAAACTGACAAGACTGTGAAAATATACTGCATTTCACCCTTCCAGCTGCAGGAGCCCATTGCACTCACGGATTATTTTTATTTTCGTGAGGATAATTTGTTAGTTGCAATCCCACACTCAGCAGCAGTGGCCCACCCGGGTTTCAAGCGGCAATTAAGGCATATATTGGTTTAAAAACAAAAACAAAAAATTGCTCACCTTGGCTAGCTGCATCATTACAGATCAAGTCCAGATTTTGACCTGGCAAACAGACCTGCTTATTAAAATTGTGTCAAAAGTCAGACTCTCCCATTGATTCCTCAATGCCTCTCTTCTGCAGCAACTTCAAAGGCTGCTTCAATGGGACCAGGGGGAAGGACCTCGATAGTAGCAGCAGTACTGCTGCTGGATGTGATCACAAAGAGTGAGCAATAAGTGCCTCCATGTTTGCAGGGCTGAAAAACTCTAGAGACCAATCCACTCAAAACGTTACCTTCCCAACTCAGGGAGAAGAAAATACGCTCATCAACAGACACCATTGCCCAAAACCTGTCATAGTATTTAGGGCTGTTTATTCAAAGTGCTTGCTGTGAATGTATGAGTGTCTCTAGAAGGGATGGGAAAGCTCATTTAGAAAATTTAGAACCTGCTAAAAATCATGGATATAGATATAGGATGTCTAAATCATGCTCAAAATCATTGGCTCAACATATGGAATAGAATCTAGACCCGTTTAAAAAAAACATGGGGTCTCACTATAGAATGGCTCTAGAACCCATTCAAGCTAATTGATTCTAGATATAGAATGGATTCTAGATTTAAAATAGAATGAAAAAATGTACCAGACCCACTTGGTTCTGGAAAACTGATTTCTTGACAGCTGCATTGTCTCATTTTATATTATTCCCCATCTGATCCCACAAGTAGGGTGAAAATTACTCTCCAAGAAAAGATTCTCTCATGCACATACAGACGGTCATTTAGGGCCCAATTTTACTACTTTTACTCATGCTGATTACTACTAACTCACACAAGAGTCGTCTTTGAGTTCAATAGAACTACTTGGGTAAAGAATTATACAGTATGAGTAAGGGTGACAGAATCAGGCCCTTAGAAATACATGATATATTCCATTACATAAATGCTGAAAAGGGAAAAGGTATAAATTGAGAAAAAGTTTTGTGAAATCTGAGACATTAAAATGAAAATTTTTGTGTGTTAATTGTGCAATCCAAAACACTCTCAGGCTCTCTCATCCCTACAGATCAATTCTGATCTCATGGGTGTAAATCAGAAGTACCTGTATTTAAGTCTACTAGTGTAAAAGACAGTGTAAATCCTCAGGTTCCAGGGAACTGAAACCTGCTTAAGATTACTGGGAGTATCCAAAGCATTGTATTAAGTTATTCAACTGCATGAATTCTGCTGATGGAGCTGCACAAATAGAACCCCATTTGCCCCCCTAAGAATGCACCCCACTTAAATTCCACTTTAAACCAGCAACCCCTTACCAAACAGACATATATCAAGCTGATGGAACATCTTTGTAAGGATCTGCTCTACACCTTGTAGACTGAAAGAATAAATCATTTTAATAGGCTTCTAGGTCTTCCTGCTGATGCAGATTGAAGCAATATTATAGAAATGTGTGTTGTTGTCAGTAAATTAGCAGGAACAAATAGAAAATGCCAAGAGGACTCATTTGTGAAATGGAAACAATTCATGCGATTTGGGGTGTTACAAGATTTTTGCAAGGACAACAAGGCTGAATTTCGGTCACCCTGAGCTATGCAGTATTCAGGGCTTTTCTGTTGTTATTTTAAATGAAGGCCTGCTACATTGTGCTTTCCTTCAGTGTGTGTCTGGATAGTCACAGTAAACTGATTAATGAATAACGTTATCACTTCTAAGAAGCATGGTTATAGAGTGGGCAGAGCCCTCAGACTTGCACTTTAAGGGTTTACAAGCAAACTCCAGATGATAAAGGTGGACCAGAGAGGTCGCTGTAAATTCAAGTATGTTAGGAAACAAAAGAATTTGAAGGCTCTTGGGTACAGTGTAGATCTTGTCACGGGTGCCCTTTCCAAGCAGCACAATCATGCTTGTGACAAAATTCCCACCAGGGCTATTCCTTATAGCAGAGTATCTGGGAATAAAGCCTACAACATCGTGTGCTGTTGTCAAGGCTAGTATTTTCTGGGAATGGAGTGGCAGCAGGGGGTCCATGGTTTGGCTAATGGGGTGATTGTCTGTCCTTATCATGCAGTATTGCAGGAAACAACATTGCCAGGTGTTTGCACCACGAGTATTTTAAGCATATTGATGAGTGCTGGTTAATTTGATTCTGGATCAACTCCTTTATACACTGCTGGTATAAATCAGGGCACTGTTTCCACATATAATATATATACTTAAATATGATGATTCATGTGCATTATAGGTCAAATTTCCAAACATGATGTCAGTTTGTGTATCCAACTTTTGCAAGCACAGTCAGTTCAGGTGTAAAGTGGGTGTGAACAACTGGGCAGTTTGATGACCATCTGCCCAATTTGCACATGCAACTGCTATTCAATTGTGTATTCACTTTTGTGGGTGCACTTTGATGTACATATAAAAATAGCCTGAAAGTTGAACCTCGTGGGCAAGATTCTGCTTTTAGTTACATCAGTGTAGTTCAGGAGTTACTTCACTGACTTTAGTGTACATTTATGACTACCTTTTAAAATGCAGTTTTCCCACATTAGTGAACAGTAAAACGTGTGGATTTTTCAAATTTAATTCAAATTTCAAATCAAAGATATGAAGCTTAGATATCTCTTTCTCTTCTCTAAACAGTTCTTCAGTGGAACACGCTGTAGCAGGATCTGTCCCTATAGCCCTAGAGTGTTATTGCAGTATAATATATACAACAGTAGTTCTCAGTAGTTCTGTCCTCTAGGGGGCAGTGAGCAGGTTTCAGGGGGTTCGCCAAGTAGGGCCAGCATTAAACTCACTGGAGCCCTCGGCAGAAAGCCCAAGTCCTGTTGCATGGGGCTGAAGCCCAGGGCACTGACCCTGCCACCCGGGGCTGAAGCCGAAGCCTGAGCAATGTGGCTTCACGGGGGCTCCTGTGGCATGGAGTCCCAGGCAGTTGCCCTCCTTGCTACCCCCTAACACCGGCCCTGGCTTTTATATGCACAAAAACAGTTACTGTGGCACAGCTGGGCCGTGGAGTTTTTATAGCATGTTGCAGGGGGGCCTCCGAAAGAAAAAGGTTGAGAACCCCTAATACACAAGGCCCACTCTAGCACAATAAATCAGAAGAATGTGCCCATTTATAGCTTGAATTTTATAAAGACGTTGCATTTCTGAAAGAAATTTGGAGCCTGAATAACTCAAAATGTTTTTGCACTTCTCTATGAAAATGAAAGCAGCTTCCACATGCACAGATTTCAAAGTTCACATGGCCCTAATATTTAAGTCTCTCTCTACAGGAAAAAAAAAATCCCTGCTGATGGAGACTAGGACAAAAGTAGATGCAATGTCACAATCTCCAGTGTCTAGATTTTGTTATGCAGTAGCTGCCTGTCCAGTATAGTTTGTACAAACGATCACTGTTCCACTCCATTAACTCCTCATTAGAATAGCATACTGCACCTTAAAAGTAGCTTAAACTTAAATTACCAGTATCCAAGCAAAAGAAATAAAAAATACTACATCAGGACCTTGTCAGGAAGGACCCAGTGCATGTCACATCAGAGGATAGCCTGCAAGCTTTAAGCCACAGCTTCTCAAAAGATCGTTGTAAACTAGGATGCCAAGGCTTTAATAATTTACAGTTTCCTTATTGAGGTCTGATGATGCTAAAATAAGGTGTTGAAGTCTGATTAGTAATAAGAACGTAGCAGCTTAACCTCTAACATTTAGCCCTCTCCTCTGGATCGAATTACTGATCTTTATCTTGTTGAGCTGTGCTAGCAGTTGGCTTGGGAACATTACACGTTTCTAAAAGCTGTCAATCTTTGTCAGTGTCTTTGCACAATGGATTGGAATAGCTATTTTTAAAGGACTATGTCACCTTTATATAGGGATGCTGATTTTATAGTATATTGAGGGTTTTTTTAAAAAAAAACCATATTGGCTCATGTATGATGTTGCTTATGAGTTACAAGTGTACACTTGACCAAGAATAGCTTCTCTTTATTATTATTTCTGGTGAATGGGTGGGAAATGACTGATGGAAATGAAAGCAGTAAATCAAAGATATCTCACCTAGTAGCAACTGCTTTCTAAAAACAGCCAACCATAGCAAACATGACGTTGAATAAACTACCTTTAGTACCCTAAAAGACTGGGCACCTTTAAAACTATTCTGCTATTTCACAACTGACATTTACATTATCTCGTCAGTGTGTTGATGTTCTGGATTTGTGGATGTCAAGGGGTGAATTAATTTTTCCATGGATTTCTTCAGTCAGATATCCTCCTATGATTTCTACAGTGACATATTTCCCTGATACTGTATTACCAATATGAGCTCCTTTTCATATTTTACGGCGCTCAAACCGTGTTACATAGGAATAGAAGCAGCATGTATCTGTACCAGAAGGAAGAAAGAAATAACAAATTCAGTTTACACACAGTAGCATTGAACCGGTGTCATCATATTCAAATGAAGGGCTAATTTTTCAAAAAGGGTCTCCCTTTTTGCAGATGCAAAACCTGCATTTATATGTTTGCATTCATCACTGAATTGTGTCTATAAATCTCAGTACTTGCTCTAACTACTTGATTTCCAGTACAAATCAGCTAGCTACAAAGCACTCTGGTTTGCCCCTGCAATGCATGCTGTGGGTGCAAAGGGTATCCTCAAATAATAATATTTAGTCCTGCCATGAGTGCAGGGGTCTGGACTAGATGACCTCTCGAGGTCCCTTCCACTCCTACGATTCTATGAAAACAGGAGACAGGGCATCAGTCCTTTTAAAAGTGTCCCCCTAAAGGAAAGTATCCCCCTGTATGCTGAATTTTCAGCTCATCCTTATCTCTTCAGCGGGCCTGATTATGTCTTGATTTCAAGAAGAGTTTCAACTATGCAAGGAATAATGGCTCGGGCCCTGTAAGTCATATATGGATTCTTGTTAGTGTTACCATTTGTACTTTGTATGGAATCTAGATATTGGGACTGCGCCCTTCCAGTGAAATTCCCTTCAGAGTAACATTGTTACTGGTGTTCTCTATCCACTCTTAGGGCTAGAATCTATTCTCAGTTATATACTCGTAACTGTTGCATTGCACAGTACTTTTTAGCTTTTAATATGTCCTAGCACCAATACTAGAAAGGAAGAGGGGAAAAATATGTTTTCAAGTGAACTTTAAAGGCCAAATTCTGCTCTGGGTTGCACAGTGGGGTTAACCTGGAATAACTCCATTCATGTCCATTGGGCCAGATCTTTAGCTAGTGTAAATCAGACCATGGAGGATCTGGGCCCCATTAACTTCAATGGAGTCACTCCAGACTTACATTTGGCCTTTAAAGTTCATTTGAGAATATATTTTCTCTTTTTCTGTTGTTGCTGCTATTGTATATGCTTACATTGAAAAGCACTTCACAACTCAATAGTCATAGAAAAATAGGATAAAATGTTTGTATAGTAACAGTCCTACAGCACCTTTCATCCCAAAGTAGCCTAAACCCCTTTATGAATTTAACAAACTGATATACATGTACTACACATAAGGATAATTTCACCCACACTGAAATGCAGGCCAACATGGAGTGAAATGCAGTGACTTTTTCACAGCAGGTAGGGCATTAATGTAATTGACATGCACTGCATTACAGGTTAGACAGGCAAAACGCAAGAGAACAATCTCACCTTTTAAAAAAAGAGCTGCTTTTCAAGTGAATAGCTAGTTCAAGGCTAAATATCATCATAATCCTGTATTGCTGTGTATAAATTCCCAAAATACACACAGGCAATCCTACCCAGAAGGCACCCAACCCTAATATTGGCAAACACTTCATGCTGAGATAGAAAGAGAAAGCCAGGGTGTCAGAGAAAGTCAGACTTTATCCTTTAAAGAGTCAGTCCAGAGAGAGAGAGAAAGCGCGAGCGATCATCCCCCCAAGGAAATTTACCATGACCCCAGGCAGGAAGCAATGCAGATCTATTAGAGTTGCTGTAGTCGCAATTAAGATTTTCGCTGGGACAACATCACTGTCAGGTGACCTACCTCCCCTATAATCCTTATGGCACTGACTGCACAAGACTCACCACTTTTCTTGTCAGTCTTCTTCCCCCTGCCTTACAAGTACTTGTCTCTTCATTAATGGATTGCCTAGGCGGTCCTTGAGAGGGATACTCACTTTCCTAGCTATTTCAACACCACCACAAAATACAAATAAAACAAAATAAACCTCCTCACTCTACAACAGTTGCAGAAATGTACCTTGGGAGGATTGCACTATGTCCTCAGAAGAACCATCACACTTCTTACAATCACATTTCCCCACCTGCTTCTGTGACATGCTGGCAATTGTGGCATGTGGCATGTGGCAATTCACCTGGGTGTCGTGTGGAACAATTCCAGGTACAGAGATTGCTTCAGAAAGTCTGTCTCTTTCCCTCCCCTCCCGTCCCCTGCTTTAACAGTGCTTCCTTTTAGCAATGCAGACACAAAGAAACTTAGCTAGGTAAACAAAAAAAACACAAAGGAAAATATCCTTAGCAGGTCTTGAGCCAGACAGCTAAAAAATGTTTCACAGTCCAGTCCTGCCTAACATTAATCCACCAAAACACACTGGTGGAAGTGGAAATCAAAGGGCCACTGAACACTTAATTTTCCCAATGTGTCACAATTACAGACACACCTGTGCTAAACAACTTTGTGGTAGCCTAGCCCACGGTGAAAATGAAGAATACCAAAGCTCTTAACATGGCTCTTCCCTTATCTGTGGCATGATGATCTAGTGGATGGAGCATTTGACCAAACTATACAGGGACGATTTTTCAAATCCTTTCAAAGGATTTGTCTGTTTGTTTTTTACAATGCTGTCAAGGAAGACTTTAGCTGTAGCTTTAATAAGGGTTGGCTAAGGAGGTAGGGATGAACTCCAGATCTGGATTAGATTTATTAGGGTTGGCGCGTGAGGCTGAAACATGGCTACAATTTCATTTTCAGTGGTGCCACCACCTTGCTAACTGTTTTCAAGCTGGGATGGGGGAGGCAGAGTGTATGTGTGTGGGAAATTATACAAGATCACAGCTCATCTCCTGTGACTTCTGCCATCTTGAGCGGCAGAATCGATCTCATGAGCTTTCAGCCACATCTGAAATGGAACCAGAAAATAAGCCTCTACCGGGGTGGAACTGGCCTGGAACAAAACTGCAGTGGGAAGTTGTGCTCCAGCAATTTGAATCCAACCCATCTGGACACGTCTAGGTTCTGATTTTGGCCCAGCTCTAATCTTTGTGCCTGAATTTATAATGAACACCTATAAAAATGGCTGGATGGAATAAACAAGTATCAGGAGAAAGCTCCATTTCATTCAAAATATCCACCATTATGATTAATTAGAGTTATTTATTTGTGTTCCCATAACACCTAGGACCAGAACCCCACAAACACAGACCAAAGAGACAGGATCTGCCAGAAAGAGCTTACAATCCATTTTGTTCATCCTTTATCTTTTCAATTGCTTTCACCCTTCTCCGCCTTCCAGAGCTAGCCTCAGAAAGTGGTCCTTAACTAAGCCAACCCAGGATCTCGAGTTACTTCCACTCTTTACAACTTTGCTGAAAGTGACAAAGAGTCCTGTGGCACCTTATAGACTAACAGACGTATCAGAGCATAAGCTTTCCTGGGTGAATACCCACTTCGTCAGATGAATGAACTTTGCTGAAGTAGCTTAGCCCATTGCTAATTTCCAACTGAAATCCCAAAGTGTGATGGGATCATGATACTATGTAGTAATGGTGGCTCCATTTTTATTTAATGATCCAGCTTCATTTAAATGCAAAAGTATCAATGGAGACAAAATTAGGTCCCAGAGAAGGAATTTTGCTTGCTTTGTTGTTCTCCGGAAAGACTAAGCACTGTGATATCATGGCATCGACTGCCAAGACGACAACTAGATTGACTAGTAAATATGTATTTTAGTGGAGCTCAGCAGAACAGTGTATGTTGTAACGTAAGTCATTCCATTAGTAAGACAGAGGTACTTGAGAATGTTATATTATCTTTATTCCTTCTGGAAGGACTTCACTACCATTACTTAAAAAAAAAAAGAAGAAGAAGTGGTTCGGAGATTGTAAATACATTTAAGTAACTCTGATGAAACAATAGGATCTGACTAAAACGTGGGGTGTTTATCTCATCTGTCAGTCTGATATGGGATAAAAGCCACAGCAGCAAGGACAAACTGAAAAAACACCTCTTGCTGGTTTCCCCCCCTTTGGAGATGCAGGTTCTGCTTACAATGCATACTGTGCAACACCAGCTGTATTGTTATTATTTTTAAAGTCCCGGAATGTTGATTACAGCAGATGACTCTGACCGGCTATCTGATATTAAGAAATATATTTCACAGGAAGGGAAATTCAGCAAAAGCTGGGAGTTGTCAGCAAGCCCAATCACTCCAAAAAGCATGAATCAGATCCCTGCTTCCCCAAAACAAGAAATTGGATTAAAAATCATAAGAATCATAATAATGTTTAGTTCTTTTTTGGGGACGGGGGAGGAAGGGGACGTTTTGGCTCTTAGTTTTGGAGCCTGTACCTTGCCCTCACTGAATGTTTTCAGGCTTTTCTTTACATATGTGAGGGCTAGAAACTTAAAGCTTGTCTATACAGTAGGATAATGAGCTCTATGGGGGTGTGATTTCTAAAGCGCACTAACATGTTGCACATTAATTGGTCCATGCACCCACTGCTGGTACGCTTTAACTTAGTACTGTTTGAAATCTTAAAGTGCACTAGGGAACCTTTAGTGAGCCCCAGCAGGGTCTATATGGACCAATTAATGCACAACCCCCCACCTCCCCACCCAAGCTCATTACCCCACCATGTAGACAAGCCCCTACTTTTTCTTTTTAAATGAAAGCTTTTTTTTTTTTAAAAGCCAGTAAAAATCAAAAGAGTTGTTCAAACTTCCAGAGATGACCCTGACGCTCTGGGCTCCATTATCATCACTTGCGTTACTGACATCCACTGACAATGGCATAATTGTGACTCAGCTCAATGCTTGCAGAAAAGTGCTGATAATATTGGCTATTGATTCATTAGCTGAATATGTGGTGTCTGAACAGCATTAGGAAGTGAGTCTTGTCTTTCTTACCCTAAGGAGGTACTGTACAACAACTGCCTTATGGAGATATACCTATCTCACAGAACTGGAAGGGACCCTGAAAGGTCATCAAGTCCAGCCCCCTGCCTTCACTAGCAGGATCAAGTACTGATTTTGCCCCAGATCCCTGAGTGGCCCCCTCAAGGATTGAACTCACAACCATGGGCTTAGCAGGCCAATGCTCAAACCACTGAGCTATCCCTCCCCCCTTATCTAGCATGTTCATATCTAGAAGCCTCTTGCTATTCACTATGGCTTCAACTTTCATCCCAGCCACCTGTGTTAGAAAAGCAAAGATGAAATACAGTATGTTAAAGAATGATCACGGATTTTCTTCTCTCCAAAGCACACAAACATACTGTACCCCAAACCCTTTAGTTATATATTGCTCATACTGTGCCTATGGAATATGTAAGACAATGTAACTAACAGCATGTGTTACTAATACCCACCCACCCCGAGTAGCACATTTCATCTGAGTATGTCCAAGTGCCCAGTAATAATAAACACTGATAGCATTATCTTTCATCTATAGGATGTCAGAGTGTTTTTGTTACAATATTAATTTAACTTTTCAATCACAGCACCCATGAACAGAAGCAAAATACTGGACTTACTCCACCCACCACTTCACTAAAGTCACCCTTGGGGCAGAGTTCAACTGTAAGTTCGCAGTGCCAGAAACATTATACTACCATTTAAGGAAGTGAGAAAGAATACCGTATCCAACTGGAGTACTTTACGAAGCAGAATGCAATTACCCAAGTAGAATTTATCACACACTCTATGGACCTGACCCAGCAAAATACTTAAACATGCTTAACTTTAAGCATCTGCTTTAGACCATCCGTGTTCAGCAAAGGACTTACACACCTGCTTACGTCCCACTGAAGTAATGGGACCACTCACATGCATAAATTTAAGTATGTGCTTTGCTGAATCGGGGCCTAGTTTATTAATATCCTTACATGTACAAAAATATGTCATGACATTTGTAATGACTGCTAGTGGTCAGGAAAACCATGACTTTGTCTCTTATCCAAAGGCAACACCCAAGGCCCCTTTACACCATGCTGGGGCATTGACTTAGCCTAGATTCAGAGGGAGGAGGGTCACATGCTGAATCATAAACCCCCTCTTCAGCAACTGAGTGTTCCTAGGAGTCCTTCTATCCAAAAATTGACCCAGCCCAACCCTGCTTAACTTGTTAGAACTGATGAAATCACAGCATCAGGTAGTACAGATACAGGCCATAGTTAAGCAAAAGTTTGGAATTTGGCCAGGTAACTAGAGTTCACCCGTACGAATGAGAAAACTGCCCAGGGATGGTAATAAGCACCAGGAAGCCAGGACCTTAATCTTTATATCTCTTCTGAATGATGGAGATTGGCCAACATACTGACATATAGATGACTGCAAATATATTTTCTCTTCTTCCATTTTAAGCAATACATGCAACCACCCTTCTCTGTCATCCTTTTCTTTGTGTCCGATATCTTTGCATATTAATATCACTAATAAACTGCATAACATTATTTGGAAAAGGTTAAAATAGTTAAAACATTAATAAAATGAATTGCATAAATAGCTAGAAGCATATTGCTTTGAGCAATATTAATAACCAGTTAATTTATCTGGATGGGAAGGTCTTTGGATTCATCAGAAGTAGTGCACCTAAATTTCTGCGTAGTGAAAATGAGTAATACTATACAAACATCTACTTAATTCACTGAAGTGCTTTATTATACGTACAGAGAATTGGTACCAAGATGTCATGTTCTCATAATGAACACAATAAAGAATGAATGGTAATCACAGTACCTATAAAATGTAAATGTTAGGAAGGTATTATATACAGATTAATGTACAGATTTCTATTCACAGTATATACTGCAAGCTCTCCTTTGTTCGACAACAACATCTCAGCTGCATAAGATAACACTCCGTGTATACCATCCTATTTATGACACTCATTGCTTTGCATGATGTAAAATGGATGGCTCCTGTAGGCTGTGCGTGTGAGAGGGGAGAGAGACAGGGCTTTTAGAGAGATGCAGGAGATTTTTCAAATTAATTAAAAAAGTTAAATGGTTCTCCTGTTAATAGATAATCCTATCACCTTTTGGCACTGGCATGACAATAGGTATTCTCTAGGGCCTCAGATACACACGGGCATATTCCCACTGAGTTCAGTTGGATCTGCAGCTGTGTGTCTGAGGCCAGAAGTGAAGTGCAGGATTGTATCTAAATAAGCAACTGTCAGGAATTTAATGGCAGTCTTTTGTTGGGGATAAGGAGTGGTTTTCTCCATGTACACAGATTCATTCGCGGTAAGAACTAAACAAATAACTGACAAGGAAGATTTTTTTTTTAATAATAGATAATCCAAACAAAAGAAATATGCCTACAGAATAGCTACTCTGAGTGTAATGCCTATCATTAACCATTATGTCTGTTCTGAGACCAGAACTACAAAAGGCCAAAGTTTCTTAAAAGCATGTTAAAATATTAATAGATATCTGAAACAGTTTTCTTGCATGGACCGCCAGTCTTATGGAAGATTACATCACACTGGAAATAACGAGAAGAAGGGTAGGGAAATAAATGCCTAGACAGCGGTGACCTGCTATATGGGGAGAAGTATCACAAACATCTAGTGGGAGATAACACAAGATTTAACACTCTATCTGGCAAGAAGTCCAATGTAGATTGGCATTACTGGGGAAGCTGTCTGTAAATTTTGCAACATCCCACAAACTGACTTTGTAAATATAAGCAATCTCGCTCCAAGTCAGAGAGAGTTACAGCTAGGGTACACATATTAGCACAACTATGTTCGGAGCCTCACTTAGGTGCAAAGGGATAGTGTCACGGTATTTTTCCATAATTAAAACAAATTCTTTCTGATGTTTAGATCAACCACCACCAATCTGGAAGCTTTAAAGCAAAGTCAGTCTCCCCCCAATTATCCTTCCTTCATTGCACACGCATGCTGGTTTGTTTTTGTGCAGTTCATGAGTGCTAGGCTGCTAGCATTAATTTTTCAGTTGGGCAGAAAGATCGTGGAAGGGAGGGGAGACAACACATTAAAATTACACAGATCATAATAAAGTATAATGCTATACTGGGTCTGATCCCACTTCCGTTGGCACCATCAGAAGTTTTGCCACTTACTTCAAAGGGAACAAGCTTGGGAACACTGGCAAATTTTGGAAAGTGTCCTGCAAACCTTTATTCACAGGGAGCCTGATCCAAAGCCCACTGACATCAATGGCAAGACTTCTGTTGCTTATTGAAGCCACCCAGGCCCAGAATTAGCAGTTTTTCCTCTTTCTCTTTCTCTCTCTCTCTCTCAAATTCTAAGTTTTAATGAATAATGACATGATTCTGCTCCCACTGATGTCAAGGGGGTTTGATATTTCAGTTGGAGCAAGACCTGTCTCTAAGACCAAGTCCTCACTGGGGAGATTTACCCAGAAATTCTAACTAGCTTTACAATTGGTTAAGCAAACCAATTTGAAATGAAAGTGGGCCTGTAGCATAAACCAGGCTCCAGGCATTCACTATTTTGAAAATAGTTGGTTAAGGGCACCTAGAAGCTGGGGTGCTCTACAGTTCCAGCTGGCTTTAAAAACTGGGTTAGCAGAACTGATTTTAAAGCCAGTTGGAATTTTGAGGACATTTTTCCGATGTACACCTGGGCCTAAGTTTCTTGTCGTTCTGTGTTGCAAAGACATGGCTCACTATGTATCTAGCCATGGGGCTGCCCTTTGAACCCAGTTTTGCAGACAAGCGTCTCTGTCTGAACAACAGCAGCAGCCAAGGTGAGAACTAACCTCTCCTTACCCCCACTCAGCTCAATTCAAAGTGAACTGCAATGCCTAATCAGCACTTTTGACATGGGATTATTATTAAGGGAAAATTATTTCTTTTCCCATCCTTCTTCTTGGTCAAGATGCTACTTTTTCTTGTAAATCATATTTAAATAAAACGAGGCCTAAGTGATTGCAATTCATCCTGTTGCACAGATAGGGAAACTGAGGCACGGAGCAGGTAAGCGAGTTGCCCAAGAACACAAAGCAAGCCCATGGCAGAGCCAGAAATCGAACCCAGGTATCCTGAATACAAATGCTCTGTCCCAACAACAGGACCACACAACTTCTATTTCCCCAAATGTCACGTTTGAGCTCTCCTGAATGAAACGGGCTGATAGACTGGTCTGTTTCATTGATATGGGCACAGCAACAGAAGAACTGACAGCATACATACAAGTGCCTACCTTGAGCTTTATTATTTACTTCCTGGCTTTTCCAGGGTGCTCATCGGAGTGCCTCTTAATAATTTTCTTCTTCTGGGTCAAAATGCTAAGCCCTAGCAATTGCCATGTAAGTGTTATTTTATTGTAGCCGCAGATTTAAGCAAAATACATACATACATAAAAAATAAAAAAAATCGGTAATAAGATTCCCTAGTGACAGTTTAAACAATTCCAACGCCATATGTGCTACATGGAACAATCTGCCTTCAATTGTAACTTCACTTCTAGACCTGGTAAATGGAGGTTGGCCTGTTAGCTCATGTCAGGGGGGATGGGACACTGAGGTGGCGGGTAGTAACCCCCCCTTGTCTTCTAAGGTACAAGATACACGTAGTCCAGTGGAAAGCCTTGTTAAAAGTTTATGCTCCATCGTCAGTTAACATTTAATTCCTTTCATGTGGCCTTTCTGGCTAGCAAGAATTTCAAGAAGCAGGCTCTTTCTAAAATGAAGTCCCGATATGGATTCAGCTGGTGCAAACTCACATAGCTCATTGACTTTAATGGAGCTAGCTGATTTCCTCCAGCTGAGGATCTGTAACGGAATTAGCTTGTTGGCCAGCGCACCTTTCAAGTGCAAATATTCCAAGCTGGACTTTTGACATACATTTGCTATTTGAGCGGGGAGATTAAGATGTTCCTCTGACTGGCCTCCATCAAAGTCAAGTGATGCAGACGATAACACTTATTTATCTACTTCACGAGCATGTTGTGAGGATTGATTTTTTTTAATGTCTTGAAAGTATTTTGAAGATGGAAAGTGTTGTATAAAAGCTAAATATGATCCCTTCATTCACCAAACTGCAACTGGAGATCAAGAGCAGGAAGGATTCATTTACCTTTGTGCTGTATGTATAGGCTATGTATGAACCATGTGATTTCCTATTGATGGTTTAGCCTTCCTTATAGGGCTCATATTTCCTGTAAAGGGCTTTGACTAATGGTGATTTGACAAGAGTCACATCATGTGCTTCTGTGTGAGCGAACAAGCTAAGGTCAGTAAGTCAGACGGTCAGTCTGGATAGCAGATCCATACTCCTAATCTTTAAGGCTGATATAAACCAGGGCTAAGTGTGTTTGTGATTTGGAGGCTACTCTGGGTAAATATCATTGGAGAGAAGTGAACTCTTGAGAGAGAAGGACTGGAAATAAAGTGTCCGGGTAATAAAGAGTCCTAAGAGATTGATCATCAGATTTTTCCCCAGTATTTCTTTGGGGGCTGAAGAATCTTTAAACAAAACTGTATTTCATCTCTTAATTCATACAGATGTTTATGTTAATTGAAGTTGCAGGAGTCCTGGAGATTTTAAAGGGCACCTCTCTCTCTTTCATTCTTACTCTCTCCCACCCCTTAAATAAGAAGAGCGAAGATGAATAGGTTACTAATATGAACCACTATATGAAAGATTCATCCTCCAAATCTTTTCTTGCCTACCCTGTGAAAAGCCTGCAATCAAAGCATAAGAGTCCACTGCCTAAGAGGAAATATCTTTCCAGTTCAGCTTGTTATTCAAACACAAAGTGGATAAGCTGTGTTTGAACTTTGAAACACCTGAACCTGAACTAAGCTTAGTAACTTGCAAAGAGCTTGGAATTTACTAGCTTAATTCACATTTGGCTCAGCTATACATTTCCCAGTGAAGCTGTCAAATATGGTATGACACAATCTAATCTGAGAGACAAGGTGGGTGAGGTAATATCTTTTATTGGACCAAATTCTGTTGGTGAAAGAGGCAAGCCTTCGAGCTCCACTGAGTCTTTTTCATCAACAGAAGTTGATCCAGTAAAAGATATTATCTCACCCACCTTGTCTCTCTCATATTCTGGGACCAACATGGCTACAACATGGCAAACTATATAATCTATTGTTTAGGCATCATTCTGTGGCATCATTTGCTTGTTCCCCTGCCTCTTCCACTTATTTTAGGACATATGAAGAAACACCTTCAGTCACAGATTTTAACTGTAGTGACATCTTCCAATAATTCAAAACATATGCAACTCTTCCTGAATCCAATTAAAACAACCACAGGCAATTCCAATAGCCGTGCCATCATTTTGTCACCATTAAACTTTGTATCTCATTGCCTGATAAGTAGCGAAAGGAGGGTCCGCCGAGATGTTATATATTACACTTTCCCTTTTATAATAAAGTGTGAATCCTGTTCAACTTCTCATTTTTGTCATTACTATTGATCAGCTGTGGGGAAAGATTCATTACTTTTAATTTGCCTTTTTTCTCCCTTGCCCCTTGTCATTTGCACACTAGCGGTCCCTATACCGTGTGTTGTTAAAGCCCTTAACAGTAATCAGTATGAACTGAAGTGATACCTGCTGGCAAATGGACTGGGGAAATCAGCTGCCTTTGTGGCACTTGCCCTTGTCCAATGGGCTCTGTGGAGAGCCCTCTTTGGGGCTTGGATCTTTACTGGCCTTAAGAAGTCAATAGTTTGCTTTTCACACATATAGCCATTCTGTCATCGTAGTGCCCTCTAGGCTAAAGAGACCCAAAGAGAAGATCACCAGCAGCTGAATCACCAGATCATGGGTTTCCTGGGAACTTCCCCATGCAACTATGTGCCGATACGTAGCTTGGGAGATCAGAAAAGATCACAGCTCAAGGTAGTATGGCTTCATACTCAGACACGGGCTGCTCCCCGCTCCCCCCAAATCCTTCTGAATGGGACATAGGCAAACCTTCCCTGGCGCACACCAGCTGAGCATTACTGGGGAAAGAGATTAGAATTACAAAGAGTGGAGGAAACGATGCTCAAAGCCTCTGAGGAAATGATGAAACAAAAAATTAAAATTAATTCAGTGGACCATAACTACAGGGCACAGATTAAATACTATGGGCCTGATTCCATTTGACCCTTGTATGGGTGCAAAGTAGTGCCTGCCTCTTTAAAGATCCTGTATAAAGGTCAGACAGAATGTTCATCCCCGTGCTCAGGTGCCTAAGACATGTATATAAGCATCCAATTTAGAAAACTGAGCTCAGCATGGGTATGTCGACACTGCAAAAATAAAAGAAAGGAGTAGTGAGTCGCAGAACCTGAGTCAGCTGACTTGGACTCATGCTACAGGGCTAAAAACAACCGTGTAGACGTTCCCACTCAGGCTGGAGCCTTGGCTTGGAGACCCACTCATTCATAAGAACATAAGACTGGCCCTACTGGGTCAGACCAAAGGTCCATCAAGCCCAGTATCCTGTCTTCCGACAGTGGCCAATGCTAGGTGCCCCAGAGGGAATGAACAGAAGAGGTAATCATCAAGTGATCCATCCCCTGCTATTTTTAGCCCCACATTGCAAGCCCCGAACCTGATTCAGCCGATTAATGCTCAGACTCGCTGTTGCGGGTGGTTTTTTTTGCAGTGTGGACATACTCTATTACCACTGTACGTTGTCTCTAGCTATCCAGCCATCCAACTGTCCAGGCTCTTCTACTGAGGCTTGTAACTGTGGTGCATGAGGACATCTACTGTAGCATTTATAGCACAGTATAGGCACGTCATTTAATACCGTCAAATTTTATAGTAGAATACGGTTTCTGTAAGGGACAAATTATGTAAAAGCAAAACCTCCCCCTTCCTTGGGCAGTTTGAACCCAGGAATCATTGCTGCTCAACTGCTTATTTCTGCAGTGGCTCATGTCTAATTGTTGAATGATTCTTGAGTACTGAGATTACAGGGAAAGGAATGCTGCATGAGAAATAGAAATGTTTTTCCCTTTAACGGCAACAGCTAACTGCAGATGTATAATTTATTAATAAAGTGCTTCTCGTCCAAGGGAGAGTTAATCCAACCTATTGAGGCTCTGAAAAGGAAGAGCTCCCTGAACCAGAGGCAATTCCATGCACAGGCACCACTTGTATAAAGTATCACACAATATTATTTTATACTTCCAGCTTCCGAAGGCTGAACACTTTTCCCCATTAGACTAACAAATCATAGCAATTGTGGTCAGTAATGTGGAGGTTTCTCTGCAGAACATTTGCCCCCTGGGAGGAAGGAAATCAGAGGGGTGTTAAAGCAACGATGTGCCTTCCACTTGGTGTGCCGAGTTGCTTGATAAAGGTTAGCTAAGAGAAGCTCTAAAACTGCCATTACTGCCACTAGTGGGCATTGCTGTGAATGCTAGCATGGCTAACCCTTTCCAAAGGACAGAAAAGCCAAGGGAAAGCTGAAGAGAATGGTTCAGTACTTGGGGATTTTATACTTGCTAGCACTGTGAGTGTGTGCTGTGTGCATGTACATCTATTTGTACACCATATGTATTGCATGCAAATGATGGTAACAAATTACGAGGGTAAAAAAAATAATGTATTGTATGTAGATACATGGTTTTGGAAGTTAACTGCAATTATAAATTAGAGACAGGTTCAATTTTGAATCACTGCAACATTCAGGTTTGTTGGGGTTCTGGTTCAGTTCCATCTCTATGCAAAAGTGACATTACAAAACAAGAATGAATCGATAATATTATTGAATTGCTGCAAGTAGTTAGAAAAGAAGGCTATTTGAAATGACACTGATATATAAATGAACTAGGTGCCTTTGTTCAGGAGATTTTCATTATGTTCTTCGCTATGTGTTTCCACAGTGGGATATAAACTAAGGTTGGTAAACTTTGTTTTTGTTTTTGTTAAATACACTGAATATGTAAGAAAAAATGCCTGATATGGAGCCATTTCACTCTCACAAGTAGATGCCACACAGTCTGAACTTGTAAATATATTATTATGTCCTGATATAATACATATTTATCAGAGTTGTTCTGAGCTCTCAGGTAAAGAAATATGCATTGTACAACCATCTGTGAAAATTTTCTTACTTTACTTAGCCATTATATGGTGTCTCAAAGCAACATTCAAACACATAAGGTTTTTGTTAAACAGCCAATTCTGGTCAAATACATTTCTCAACAGCATATCCTATTACAAAATAAATCCTTCCCACAGCAAAACAGGTAGAACACATGCAAACATATATTTAAGTAGATAAGGAAATGCACAGTTAAAATTGTCGAAATATATGCACAGCATGTTCAACGTCTACTTAAACTTGAATGTGTGTTTACCTGCTAGTTGTCAGAAGTGCTGATGGCACAAGGCTGGTCAGTATAGTTGATAATATGCATTTTAATTAAATTTATCATTAAAAATAAGGAATCTAGATCAAAAATTATATATAAATAATGTTAGTAGTAGACAAACTGACGAAAGCAAGGAACCAGATATCCAGGTCTAAACATTTTAGAATTAATCTAATTCAGCCAACAGCATTTTAAAATTGATTATGATTATTAATTATTTATATTACAGCGGCACCTATTTGAGATCTGGGCCTCATTGTGCTAGGTGATGTACGAAGACATAGTAAGAGTCAGTCTCTGCCCCACAGAGCTTACAGTCTGATAGACAAAACATACAAAGGGGGAGCAAGGAAATATCATCTCCTTTTTACAGATAGGGAACTGAGGCACACAGAGAGATTATGGCAAAATCTGCACTTATGGCAGAACATAGAGTACAGGCACTACACGTGTTGCCACATGCCTCCCTGTGTCCACACTTCTCACTGCCGTGTATAGCTGCATCCTGTGGTAAAAGACTCCAGCAACATGGAACAGCCAGGAAAGGCTCTAACAGTTCCCACCGTTGGATCCTTTCACTGCAGTGAAGAAAGGCTCCTGCCGCAAGACACTACACTGCTACAAATAGCAGTGTATACATGGGAGGCGTGGCTTGGGCATGTACATACCCTGGTGATTCAGGTGTGTAGGGCACTACCTGCCTAAGCCAGGCCTCCCTGTCTATTGTTATTTATACCCATGCTAGCCGGGCGTGCAATGTCTGTACACTGCATGCAGCCATAAGTACAAGTATACCTAAGTGACTCACGCAAGGTCATGAAGGGAGTTTGAAGAGGAGCCAGGAATTTCATTTTTATCTCCTGAATCCCAATCTAGTGCCTGTGCTACAAGACCATCACTCCTCACCAACAATTTATAATCTCTTTTGGGTCATTGAATCCAGTGGGAAAATTCCCATTGACTTCAACAAGAACAGATCTAGAAGTCCAGTCCTTACCCCACTGACATGGAAAGGAATTTTGCCATTACATTTCAATGGTAGCAAATTTGGGCTTTTCACTGCTTCCTGTTCCCCTTTCCCTTCCCCACCACTACTTCTGCACATCAGAAAGAATTCTGTCAAACAACAGATACTGTTCATTTCAAATCCTAGTTCTTGTTGCCTGAATTTGTACTCATACATCAGCTTTCAGTGTTATTTATTTTGCCCAACGTTTTTGTCCCTAAAGTTCCAGGACTAAAAACTACGTTTTGGCACTGAATGTAGAAAACAGAATAAAATGCCTTGTTCAACACCCTGTGTTACAATTTTTTAAAATCTGAACATAAAGGAAAGAAATTTTTAAATCAAGTATCCAAACATTGTGGTAAAATTGTCAGTGTATGAGAATTTTAATGGACTGGGAATTTGAATGTCTGTATTTGAAAGCCTAGTTTATTTTGACAACATTGCTTTTCGCCATAGTTACCCCTGACCTCCTGCATTACTCTCAGTGGATTATTTTTTCACTGAGGGAGATGCTTAAACATGGACTAGAGTAGATAAGTGATATGGTCAAATCACTACTGGCAAACCCTGGAATTACTGACCACTTTAATAGCTCCTGCTGACCTCCAAATGAAACTTCACCTTTGGTTATTAACATGTCTCTCTACTCTTATGATTTTTTGGAACATAATTTGTCACAGTTTTTATCTGCACAGAGCAAGCGTTAGGCTTTTAAAATCGTGAGTTATCTTTTTTACAACTGCTAACAATTACACATCACAGAACAGACCAGTCTGAAAACCAATTATGAAAAGACCTGCATGGAAAGTGTATTCAATGTTGAAGTTTGAAGGATAGATTTCTGAACTATAACCATGTAACAGCCAGCATTCATGAACTGGAAATGAGAAACTAAACTTTGAAATGGCTTGTACGATCTACAAGATAAGATAAGGGGGTAGAAATTAATTGCCCTTGTTTTGTATTAAAATCTGATAAAGAGACCCGCAGCATAGTTCAAGATCAGAACAAACTGTAGTGGTATATCTTCCATCACAAATCAGTGTTTGTAATCTCACAGCCATGCAGCTTCCTCCTATTACACCCTGTGCTCTATGTTAATACAGAAGTGCTTTGGCATAGAATATATAGGATATCATAGAATATCAGGGTTGGAAGGGACCTCAGGAGGACATCCAGTCCAACCCTCCGCTCAAAGCAGGACCTAATCCCCAACTAAATCATCCCAGCCAGGGCTTTGTCAAGTCTGACCTTAAAAACCTCTAAGGAAGGAGATTCCACCACCTCCCTAGGTAACCCATTCCAATGCTTCACCACCCACCTAGTGAAAAAGTTTTTCCTAATATCCAACCTAAACCTCCCCCACTGCAACTTGAGACCGTTACTCCTTGTTCTGTCATCTGGTACCATTGAGAACAGTCTAGATCCATCCTCTTTGGAACCCCCTTTCACGTAGTTGAAAGCAGCTATCAAATCCCCCCTCATTCTTCTCTTCTGCAGACTAAACAATACCAGTTCCCTCAGCCTCTCCTCATAAATCATGTGCTCCAGCCCCCTAATCATTTTGTTGCCCTCTGCTGGATTCTTTCCAATTTTTCCACATCTTTTTTGTAGTGTGGGGCCCAAAACTGGACACAGTACTCCACGTGCGGGGGGAGAGATAGCTCAGTGGTTTGAGCATTGGCCTGCTAAACCCAGGGTTGTGAGTTCAATCCTTGAGGGGGCCATTTAGGGATCTGGGGCAAAAATCTGTCTGGGGATTGGTCCTGCTTTGAGCAGGGGGTTGGACTGGATGACCTCCTGAGGTCCCTTCCAACCCTGATATTCTATGATTCTATGAGGCCTCACCAATGCCGAATAGAGGGGAATGATCACATCCCTCGATCTGCTGGCAATGCCCCTACTTATACAGCCCAAAATGCTGTTAGCCTTCTTGGCAACAAGGGCACACTGTTGACTCATATCCAGCTTCTCGTCCACTGTACGCCCTAGGTCCTTTTCTACAGAACTGCTGCCTAGCCACTCGGTCCCTAGTCTGTAGCAGTGCATGGGATTCTTCCATCCTAAGTGCAGGACTCTGCACTTGTCCTTGATGAACCTCATCAACATTGGCCCAATCCTCTAATTTGTCTAGGTCCCTCTGTATCCTGTTACTTTCGATAGCCACTCCAATTGTTTGCCTATCATGGTACTGATACTGGGCCCACTTCTCCTCTCCCTTGCGTATTGTACTGCTCCTTAAACCTGGATAAAGTAGATGTAAAACAACAAAGGCCTGATTCAAAGCCCATTAAAATCAGTGAGAACCTTCCAAATCAATGTTAGGATTTACACCCAGTTTGCACAGACGTAAATGACTAAACTGGGCTATGGAAATTCAGGCCAAATGCCTTTAAATTGAATGTAGAAATATGCTTGTAGTTTAGCCAATTACCAGTTCGATTTAGATAGCAGATGTCATTTCTGATCATTATTTGCACACAGAAAGGCCCGGTTTAAATAAAAACAGTTCTGAGGGGGTTTTAAATTAAAAAATATATATTACACTAGTGTTTCACTAACCTTAGTCTCAAGAAAACTAAGCTTTATTCATATTTTTCAACCTTGACACACTGCAGTGTGACTGGTAGTATGATTGTGACCATGTGCCAGGGCATCCAGGAGAGGGAGAAGACTTACAGTTTCATTTAAACATTGTCTGGACTAAGTTAAAAGCAACAGAACAAAATACCATTCAAACAAACAAGAAGAGCCTTCGATAGGATTGGGGAGGAATGTTTTAAATCTAAAAACTCAATGGCAATTAGCAATAAGAGTCACCCCAGAGTAGTGTTTCTTTTCCAGCTATCCAAGGTTCAAAGCGGATGGTGGGAATTTCCAATCTGGTACGTATCTAATTATACCCAATTAAAAAAGTATAAAGTGCCTCTATTCAGCCTCCAAGGAGACCAGGCATTTGGTGAGTCTCCTGTAGCAGCCTTGTTGGCCAAGCCATGGAACAGTGCTTGTATTGGCAGGAAAGACAGCTCACCTGCCCTCCCAGCTGGAAGAAGGGCAATGCTACTGGCATCAGTTTACACAGATGGGCAACAAACAGCCTGAATAGTGAATACAGGCTGCTGGAAAGCCTCTGAACCGCCCCCACAGCAGGGGATACAGTGGTAACCACTCCAGCTATGCCTCCCTGGCCTCATTCCAAAGTGGGAAACCAGTGTTCCGTTCAATGGGAAGGAAATCTACAGTAAACACAGGGTACAAATAAAGCTGAAGAGAAAATGCTTTGAACACGTGTAATGGAGTTGCCACTTACCGCTTGTGCGCCTCTTTATGGCTAGGACTGGGAATGTAACACTCGCTGCACCAGGAGTCCCCTTGCTGCTTGTTGCTCGCTTTGTGATAGTATTTCTTCTGGTAACTTGGCCATCTGGCCAGGTGACCATTTAATCCACCCCTTCCGGGGTTACAAAATCCAAAAGAACAACCGTCTAAATGCTGTCTCCAGACAGTGTTCAGCCCTGGCTCAGGGCTCTACACCACTATATCAGTGGCTGGCACGGGAACCCTGGCCCGCCGGCTACACCGGGTTCCAGCCCAGGGACCCTATAACCAGTAATCCAAGTCCTTACTCCCCCATCCCAGTTGCTGTTTCCCTGGGCTCTTTCCTACCAAGCCTCACTATCTTCTATTACCTGGTTATGGGTTTACCATGGGCGCTTACTCTGATCCTCATGGCTACTTCACCCCCTTTTTGCTAGACTCCTTACTCCAGGGCAGGATCCTAGGGTCTACTCTCCCCCGGACTTACTCCTTGTCCCTGATGACTTCCCTCATCCCAGGGAGTGACTGCAGACTCCTTCTCCAGCAGCCCCTCTCTTTTTGGCTGTGTACTGCTGGCCCAATCCTTCCACAGCTGGGCTTAACTCTCAATTAATCTCTCAAAACCATCCTCTCAGGTAACTCCATGTGACTTTACTGGCCTCTCAGGCCATTGTTATCTCTATCAGGCCTGGTGTGGGGTGCACACCCCAACACAACACCACAACAGCTTTCAAAAAGCTATTCAATTGGAATTATTTCATTTGGGGCTAAAAACCTGGAGGAAAAATATATGCTGAATGTGAAAATGCTTTTGTAATATTCAATGTCATATAAATGGAGTGAGGAATGCTGCATTTGAAAAGGATTCTGTCAGATCTGCAACCTGAATGGATTACTTCTTAGTTTAAAAATGCTACTTCATGATGTGTATGTATATTAGAAAGATTCACCACCCATGGTTTCATAGTAAAATTACTAATGCCTTCTGGGTTTGGTGCCACCTACATTCTGAGTAGCTCTGATTTATTAAGAAATAGAGGATGCACTGATCCAGTTTTAACAAGAAGGTGGAAATGGGCGTAACATGCAAATAAAATGAATGTGCGTGAAAGCAGTTCCGTTCTGAAAGTGAAACTCAGCAGTGGGTAGTAGAACAATTTATCAATGTTATAAGCATGATGTGTCATTTTCTTGGTGCAGGAAACCAAACCCAGATAGTCTTACTTCATTGGGAAGTTAGTTCTTACTTAGGCTAAACTTCAGGAACTTCACCAGTAAGGACTTCTTGCCCAAGAGGAATTGCACTTTTTAGTAAACGCCTTAGATTTGGTCCTAATGCAGTATACTTCACGGTTTCTGGGCCAGATCCCCAGCTGGTGTAAATCAGCATAGCTCAACTGAAGGCAACAGAGTTAATGCCAGTTTACACCAGCTGGGAATCTGGCCCTATATTTAGAATGATTTCCATGCCATTTAACAGCCCAGAGAGTGAATTAGTAAGAATCACTTACTAAGGATCTATAGAAAGTAACAGAAAACTATAATTTTGCTGTAGGCTTTCTGAACTGCCCTAAAGAATTTAGTTAAAAATTATACCTCACTAAAGAATTTTATAGTATGGGTAAAAAAGAAACCTATAGCAAGTTTATCATTCTTTATTAAATCTATGTTTTAAATAATTGCTATAACATTGTATTAAATCCTTATAAAACCCAACTAGTTTCATCCCTACAAAATTCTTAAGGACAGGGAATGTCTTTGTCTTATGTGTTTGTCCAGTGCCTAGCATATTGGGGCTGGGGGCTGTAGGACTATGCCAATTAGTTCTACTGGACTTTTCCAGAAGATGAAAGGTCAATGTTAGATTAAAAGAAACCCAGAATTTAAATGTGGCCTGCAGCCCTTCCAGCCTGAGCTATGTATTCACGAGTTGAACAGGGTTGGGCACAGCCAGTACTTTGATAGAAACCCTGCAGGAAGCAATGCTGGTGACTTCACAGTATGTCAACAGGTATTATCTTGTAAATGTAATAATAAAACTAACATCCTGACCATGTGTGGTCGTGACAGGCCTCAGGGCTTTTTCATAAGCGTAGGCATATTTAACACAAATATTCTGGCGAAATTTGGATTTGGAGAATTGTATTTTGCCTACCACATCTACCTTTCCTACTCTAGCTTCAGATGAACAAAGTATTCTTCATTCCTGGTTTTAGTCTGTCGGTGTATTTCACCAGAGGTGGCTGCATTGCAGTGTTAATTAAGTAAAAAATATAAATATATTTGCAGTGTGTAGAGTGCTATGCTGTATACATGTAAGTTATCATTATTGCCTTGGGGCCAAATTCTGTCCCATGAGCCAAACCCAAATGACCCTTTGCATAAGGGACCCCTCACACAGGCCATAGATAGAGCATCAATGGAACGCTCCATGATTATCACTGCAGCCTAAGGCTTGGAGTGGCTTCTACAATTTACCCTGCACTCTTCCTCCATTTGGGGGCTTTGGCCAAGGAATCCATGCAGTTACATTCCGACTAGCCATGCCTCAGAATCCTTCCGTGAGCTTTCATGGAACGTCCAGGTGCTTCTTCTGCATAGACTTCGCATAACTGAAACTCTGCTTCCACTGCCTTTGAGGCCAGCTGCAGGATTTGCCCTGTAGATGACAATCATTGTTGCTGAGGGTGTTTTTTCCCCCTTCTTTCTTTTAACTAAACATAATTTTAAACAAAATGCATTTATTTTAAATCTGATTTCTCTTAGCAGGAAAGCCATCTGCTATAAGGGGTTGAGTTACCTAATTAATGCCATTCTATCTGGTTGCTGGCTTCTCTCCATAAATCATATTCAAGTGGAAATCTCCAAGAACTCATACATAGTTCTGGTTCCCTTTTGGGCATGGTTGGCACTATTTTCCTTACTGAACCCCCTAGCCCTTAGTGAAAAAATAAAAGTAAAGAATGAAACTAATCAGCATTATAAATATGTAGGAAATGGGAGAACAATGCTGCTCAAATGGTGACAGTATTCTCAGAAACTTCACCCCAGTACTCAGCAGCAATCATGAACTCAACTTCCTATCTGACTTTAACTGAATTAGTCCACTACTGTGGCACTCTGGGCTATGAGCGCGGCTGTGGTTGGTACTGAATACCAAGGGACAGATTCTAATCTCATTCACAACGATGTAAATAAGGAAGCACTCCATCCACTTCAAAGAAAGACCCTGGATTTACACCAGAGTAACGGAAGTCAGAATCTTGCTTTAAGTGGGCGGGAGCTCATTAAAAGACCAAATAGGGGGTGAGTCATTTTCAGAACTTTAATCTGAAAGAAGCTGTATTTGGCTGACCTCTTTTCTGCACACCGACAGTTTATTAGATTATAGCAGATAAGAACTCTACTGCCTTATTGGTTTGAAGATTTATGAAACGCAGAGATGTGTCTGTGTCATTGATGGAGGGGATGGGAAAATTGTTTTTTAATATTTTTAATGCATTTAAATAGCATGGCATTTTTAAGAAGGAAAAATCAGATATTAATTTTGATGTCTAAAGAAATAAGTAGTGGCTCAATTTATTTGTGAATGTTCCCATTTAAACTAGGAATATTTATGCCCACAGGCACCTCAGAGAGGAGGCTGGGAAATTGTGTAAGAAAGAATAGGAAAACCTTTTTATATTTCTAAATTCTTACTGTAGATCTGAATAAACTTTCCTAGTTGACTGACTGGTTGGGTTATTGATTAGTATTATACAGACACCTGATAAACAGTGATAAAAAATCAATGTTAGGCAAAACACTTCACAACAAGTAAGAACCAACTTGACCATACAATTCTAAAGACTTCCCCCTTCCTTTCTAGTACCCCCCATTCTAACTCCCACTCTAGTCACTGAATCATGGACTTTCCCTTTCCACTTTGCAACCTGTCAATGAAACTTAAGACTCATGCATTCATTTAAGTCACTTTCGAAAATGAGACTTACATTCTTAAGTCGCTTAGGCCAAGCTGAGCAATGCCTAAATGGCTTTAAAAATCTGGGCCAAAGTGTCCAGAACCAGACTGTTAAAGGTAGAGGAAATTTTCAGGGTTTAAAGGATCTTGGCATGGGGGAATAGGAGATCATCATGTGGATAAACTTCCGAAATTCCAAAATTTTCTAATATGTATCTAAATGCCCCGCCATCCCTAGTGAAAATTGTTTTCAAACAAAGGGCAAGTAAGAGAAGCAACTATGGTAGCACCACAAATGGAAATAATGACATTGCATGAGAAAAGAAGTATAGCACCAGAAAGTCTATTCTCACTAGATTTGCAGCACCAAGAAGTACGAATGAATCAGATAAGGTTGGGATGAGCATCTGAACTTTCTGGTGCCTGGCCATACTGAGATGATTATTATAGATTATACAGGAAGCTATTGAGTACGATCCTTCAGTGTCAAGGGCCTGCTTCGGTAGTAATGACTGACATTGGATGAGCTCTGAAATGACTGAGACCAATAACAATTTGGAGATGTAACAAGGGCTGTAGGGTAATCTTAATCCTTTTTTATGACCACAACACAAAACACTACCAACAACTGGCACAAGATGGCACTCTTACAGATACTCTATGCAAAGAGATCAGCGATTGATTTGAGGATTGGAAAACCTGCTTATAGTGAAGGACTGAAGAAGCTCAATCCATTTAGCTTATGAAAGAGAAGATTAAGAAGTGACTTGATCATGCTCATAAGTACCTATGTGGGTAGAAGATTTCTGATAGTAGAGGACTGTTTAATCTATCAGACAAAAGCATAACAAGCTAGAGGCTGAAACTGGACAAATTCACACTGGAAATAAAGTGCAAATTTTTAACAGTAATGGTAATTGACCATTAGAACAAATTTACTAAGGGATGTGCGATTCTCTAGCTTAAGCCGAAGTTATTGGCTTGATGCAGGAATCCATGAACGTCTTTGGAAACTGAACTACCCTGTCACTTGTTCTTCCACACCAGAATTCAGGCATATTAGCAAATTACAGAGGATCTCTGGTTTTATGAGATTTTAACCCTCGATATGAGAATGTCTCTTCAGAGGTCATTTCAACAACTTCCCAAGGTGTCCACCCCTGTTCCCTATCCCTATATGGCTGATGCTGCAAACAGGGCCTAGCATATATCAATTTAGATTTATAAAGCAAACTAATTGCTTCATTGTTGTGACTTTTCGGTTCCCTCGCCCGCGCCGCTTCTCGACGCCCCCATTGGCCCGGGACGGCGAACCGCGGCAAGTGGGGGCCGCGATCGGCCGAACTGCCACGTCAGCAGGTAAATAAACTGGCCCGGCCCGCTAGGGTGCTTACCCTGGTGAGCTGCGTGCCAAACGTTGCCAACCCCTGCACTAGCTGAACAAAAGGGTTGGAAATGCCTGTACATAATAACTATAATTCTGTAAGTTTTTAAAGTGATTTTATATAGTGGCTTCTGAACCAGATCTTTATGTCAGTTTTTCAAGCCTCAGATGCCTTCTCTGATGAGGCTGATTCAATCCCAGATCTCTCCAGAAGTACTTTCTTCCTCCTCCTGGTATGTTCTGCTAAGGTTGGTACTGGGACTTATTTTTTTACTTTCCATTTCTGGTTTGCAATTGCTCTCAGATTTTCTCCTCTTCTCAAGTAAATGGGAAATTATTTTTGACTGGGAATTAAACAGTCCAGAAACCATAAAGCTTCATGCCTCTGCATGTAACATTTGAAATGCTTTACCCCTTTTGAGACTGGCAACAGATCTCGGGGAAAAATCATCCTTCCTACTCTGCACTCTAGATCTCTTATCCGCAGTGTGGCTCTACTATATATTCTGCACTTGTCTGGCACATGACGCTCCCTTCTACATTAATGGACATTCTGCCTGCGGAATAGTGTGAAATACACAATAGAGATCTGCACCTCATATGAGAGAAGAGACTTTTGGTGTCAGTTCTTTTCCAGTTGGTTTAGTAAGTGAATGCAAGGTGTTCTTTCCGTGGACGGTTGGTATCCCACTGTCACTAGACTACGGAGGTGGCAGTAGTAGCATGTCTCCTAGCCCAGCTCTAGTTGAAGAGCCAGAAGCGAGAGAGTGGGAGTACAGGAGTGGCTCTAGACACTCTTTTACTTCATGGTTGTACCACTTCTGATGGGGTTTGATTTTGATGGAGTGAGCTTTTTTGTAGACTAGTAGCCTTTGGCAATGGGCTGGGGAGCGGCCCTCAATAGTATACCTATACTCAATAGTAAGGCATGGAAAACTGAAATGACAAGATTACACTGGTAGTTCATTAACCCAGATGAGAGAGATCAGGCAGCTAGTTGTTGCTGTGATGAAGCAAAATTGCATGTGTGTGAAACATGCTTAGACAGAGCTTTTAAAAAAAATTAACATCACAAAATGATATTTTTTTACTTAAAAAAACCTTTGTGTTGGAAGACATGTAACAGTGCTAGGAAGGCAGTTTTTGAAAATTCACAACAAACAAAAAATACTGGCATTTCTCCTGCACTTTGTGTTGAGGATCTGTGATTTCTCTCCTTTGGACATGTAATTGAATTAGATGGGACATGCAAACCAGAGTTTCTTTAAGTCTGTATTTTGTGTTAAAGGCATTAGAGTGCTCTGCTCTAAGCAATGCTTATGATCTTTAGTGAAAGGAAGAATTCCCTTTGTAGTTCATTATTTTTCACTTCCCCTTTAGTCAATTTTTATATGAACTGTACCACTGGATTGCAACCCTGTCCCCATTGCTGGTTCAAATGGGGCAGAAGGCTAACAAATCTGTCAACCTGAGGATTGTCCTGGTGTGGGGGCAGCCCCCGGCTGGTTTAGAAACCAAACTTTCCCAATCCCCTAGCATTCCCAGAGGTAGCAGACATGTTGGGGGTGTGGCCATGGAAATAGGGAGTGGCCACAGTGCTGCTGGGATCCATGGTTGGTGTACCAGTCCCTCGGAGCCATAGCCAGCTTGCATAATTTAGAACAGCCCTATGCTAGTGACCTGGCAAGTAACTTGCCTGAACTTCAGGGAAATTAAGATCTGGAACCAGATCTTTGCCACTTGAGTCTCTCTCTACACACCACGCCGAACTGGAACACAGCCCCAAGCTTTGGAGAAGTTCACATTCAGATGTGATTTCAGATCCGAACTTGGTGATTCAGGCCCTTCTCTCCCCTTTCTTCTATTCCTTTGTGTTATTTATGCACGCTGACTGTGTAGATCAATGCAGAAAGCTGTAAATGATGCATGAAATGAAAATTCCCTGTCCAGCCAGTGCACAGAGAGAATACAGACACTGCTATCCTGTCATTGCTATGGTATTTGCTGTAATACTCACTGCTAGAAAAGCCTGCTAAGTCCCAGAACAATGCTCAACTATTTTAAAATCTCAAGCTTTTTTGTTTGTTTGTTTTAATTTCATTTCTCTCTTCCTCCCCTCAACTTGTTTCCTTCTCTTGAGGGTAAGTTGTTCCCTCCTGCTCAGGAAGAGAAAGTTCATTTCCCTCACATACAATTCTTTCTTTATCCCTGTCTTCCCCCACCAAAAAATCCACTACATTCTCTCATAGAGACTGAATAAAATAAACATTTAAAGCAATTTTTAATCAATTGCTTAACAAGTTGCAATGGAGATTTTAAGAGCTCTTGTGTCCCTTTCTCACTTAAAAGATGTCTCAAAATCACACATCAACTGAAGCTGCCAGCACTCTGGTAAGTCCAGAAAAACATGCTTTTGACAGGTAGTCTAAACTAACCAACCCAACCGGCAACCATTTGCAGAGTAAGTGCTTCCTCTTCTAGCACAAAGGTAAGTACCCTTATATTCAGAGGTACTTGAACGTCTCCTGAATGCGTATGGCCCATTCCTAGCATCCACTAATGTCCTGCATTGGCACTAGGGATGATGTGCTCCTGGCAGTGCTATTCTTCATATGGAACATTAAGCTGAGGTCTTGCACACTCCTGAACATTAAACATCCCATGATAGTCATGAAGAAGAGCTACGGGTTTTATTAACCTCAGTGTCCTGGACACATTGCACTGGGAAAGTCATCATTAACCTACCTCAAGAATACAGACAGAGGCCTCTTTGCAAACTATGCTCCAAGAGCTAGTACCCTACAAAATGTCTTTAATAATTTAAGGCAACTACCAAAATGTGACTATAAAGGATATAACCTCACTTAGAGGAAGAAGATCTGTAAAGATTTTGCGATAGTAAAATGTGCACATTATCCTGTTACAAGTCTTAATTTTTTTCTATTCAGTGCTTTAAAAAAACCCCAAACTCTCTATTGTTTCATTGGGGATTTAGCCTTACATGGTGTTTTAATTATTCCGTACATCACAACTGTGGTACAACCCGTTCAGCTTGTGTTAAGAACTCCCATGAGTAGTCTTAGGAACAGATCACACCACTTCCCTTTCCCCCGTCAAATGTATTTTTTCCTAAATCGTACATACAACTTCATTATAAAAACAAAGTGAGGAGAAATTAGCCTTATTTGTTTGTACTCGGTGGGGACAACATTAATTTAAACACAAATTCAGTTTAAACTGACAACCAACAATACCTGAGTGATAATTGGTTTCATTTTGTAAATGCCTTGGTGTCATTCTCATGTTGGTTGATGTATTTTTAATTTGTGCCTGTTACGCCAATCTCCAATTTGCTGCTGATGCACATGGGAAATAAAATTATTTGGGGGTGGGCGGGGGGGGGGGAAATGAGTGGCTCATTTTGTCACCGGAGCTGTGGCGCAGCTGTGCAGACCTTTCTGTTTTTTTGTAAACCAAAGGTCTACTGAAAAAAATGAACAATTAATCAGATGAACGTTCTTTGGTATCCTTTTGGAAAAGGCTCGTCTGGGTATATTCAGTAAGCCAGAACACAAAGCCAAATAGCTTCATAAGGTTGAGATCCTGCACCCTTAAAGTCAATAGGAGCCTTGCCACTGACTTGAAAGAGCACAGGATCAAGCGCTAAGGCAGGAGCAGAGTGGCACATGGTCAAATGTGAAAGTGGGAATGAAAAAAACCAAACCAACCAAAACCCAATAACACATTTGAATAAGAAAAGCTTTTGCAGCCAAGAATGGCCATAATTTACCACACCAAAAAAAAAAAATAATTAAAGTAGGGTGACCAGATGTCCTGATTTTATAGGGACAGTCCCGATTTTGGGGTCTTTTTCTTATATAGGCTCCTATTACCCCCCCACCCCCATCCTGATTTTTCACATTTGCTGTCTGGTCACCCTAAATTAAAGCCACATCTATTCACTGCGGTTTCAAAGAGCCTGTGGAAGTTAGGAGCCCCAAACCATTAGGAGTTGGGTGTCCATACTTCCTTAGGCTCCTTTGAATACCTCAGCTTTAGGGCCTGATCCAAAGCCCACTGAAGACTATAGGAGTCTTTCCACTGATGTCAATGTGCTTTAGTGTGGTTAGTTACTTTTCAGAGTACATCTACAAAGGGAGTTCCAGGTTTATCAGTTCTCAGGGATTTCTATATCAGATGTGCTGTTAACACGTACAAAAGATTTTTCCACTTTGTGTCAGTACTAAAAAAACATCTGGGTTTTTAGAGTTAAGCGGAGGGCATTCTTTCACGTGCACCATCACCAATAAAAAATGCCCTCACTGATACCTATCCAACCCCACTGCCTTCAGTGGAATTCCACAGCTGTAGCTGATGGAATCTTCCAGCTCATGCTCTCTTAGCTGTGTTGATTGTGCCGTGCTAACAGGAGTAAAAAGTTATAAAAGCATATCTTAGTCACTAAAGTCAACAGTTATGACTGACTACATACAGGGAGCAGATGTGTTGAGAAAGAAGGTGCCATTTTCACAAAGCCACAGTTCAGAGGTTATATGGTTATTATTTCCCATTTGTACTACAGTAAAGCCGGTGGTTCTACAGATTGGGGCCCCAAAATGCCATTTGCTCTACATGCACAAAGTAAAAAATAGCCCATGCCCTAAAGATATGGATGCCCTGGAGAGCATTCAGAGAAGAGGCACAACAATGATTAAAGGATTGGAAAACATGCCTTAAAGTGATAGACTCAAGGGACTCAATCTGTTTCTGTTAACAAAGAGAAGGTTAAGGGGTGACTTGATTCCAATCTATAAGTACCTATATAGGGAACAAATATTTAACAATGAGCTCTTCAATCTAGCAGAGAAAGGTATAACATGATCCAATGGCTGGAAATTGACGCTAGACAAATTCAAATGGGAAATAAGGCATACATTTTTAACAGCGAGAGTAATTAACCGTAGGAACAATTTACCAAGGGTTCTCCATCATTGACACTTTTTAAATGAAGATTGGATTTTTTCACCCCTTTTCTCTATTTTGTAAATCCTCATTGGATAAATTACCTTTCAATATAGATATGGTGGATAGACGCGGTCCTACTGGAGCTCTTGTGTTGCATAGTGCCAGGGAATGGCATGCGATGGAAAAACTCGGTAAAAAAAATTAGCCAGATTAGTATTGGTGGGAGCAGCACCAGGAACCTACTGCAATCAAACCAAAACACCTCTGGACAATCCCGTCTTAGCAGAAGTACGTGAGAGCTATTATTTTGTCCACACCCATGTGAAACAACGTAAGAGGACTTAGAACAGCAAAGCACACCTCTAATTGTTCTGACCCCTCCATATAACCTCCCCTCTTGATTACTTGTAAAGGCTGAGATATAGGTGAAGAATCAGCAAAAGACAACAAAATTTCCCCCCTTTTAACAGACCGGTTTGGCTGGTTTTAGGGATTAAAGTTTAAAGAAGTGTCTCTCAAAGGAAAGTGTTCAGTGCCTTGAATAACAGAGAGCCGAAGTGGTTCTATTACATATTCTGCCCGTGTGTGTCATTAAAAAGGTGCTTTGAGCCTGAACGATAGTCACGTGAGCCTCCTAGGATGGAGACTACGGGAATTACTAACTGCTGCTGAATACAGGAGTAAATACAAATGGACAGAACTTATATAAATGGCCTGAACATACATTAAGCTCATCCTAACCAGCTTTAACCTATGCATCCCAGTTTGAGAAGCATTCTCTCTCTGTCCCTCTTCTGTAGAAATGGGAGCAGTTTGATCAAGGAAGACTTCCTCTGCTTTTGACGCTGTCACCTTCGGAGCAATGTGCTTTTATTAGGTCAGAGCTGTACAGCAGTGCCAGCATTGTTCTGTAGTCCCTCCTGTGCCATGCAAGCAGGGAGAGCAGAACATTGGAGTTAAGCTCTTGTACAGGCAAAAGCAGAATTTTGCCTTTCCTCTTTTGCACTGTGCATACGGGGATTTCTGTGATTTACCAAGATTAGGAACTTGTTTGTTTGGTTTGGTTTGGTTTTTGGCTGTGGCCTTAGGGCCAAAAATCTACATTCATTATTCCAGCAAAACTCCAACTGAATTCAGGAAGGGCAGGATGAAGTCTTATGTTTGCAGTCCAATTCTGGTTGCTTTGACAAGTTATTTTATCCACATCTGCATGGTCAAACACATCAGGCAGTGAGAGTGCTAATAACACCACAGCATGATAAACTGTTTCTTGAGGTTGAGAGGGGAGGCAGAAGGATAAGGGAGAAAGCAACAAAACTACCTGAAAGAGCCCCTTTCTGTTGCGGTCTGACCAGACCTGTTATCTCAGTTTTTCACAATGCCCAGTGTCAGTTTGACCTCCTGACAGATCAGAGCACCCTCCACCTCCATTCCAAATCTTCCCGCCATGGTTTTCATTCTCTCCCGTACTCCCCACGGTATGCTGCTGGATGTTTTGCTCATGATGGCCAACTAGCAACAACATGGGAAAGGAGGGCCCCTTTAAGAACTCCAGTACAAATGTGGTTAAAGTGCTTTATACAGGCAGGGAGAACATTCGTTTCTATGATAAAGAATCAATGTTTCAGGCTGGAAATGGTAACACTTTGAAATGGTAAATCACAGAGCTCCTCTGTTAAATCGTTAGCCCACAGAGAATTATTTTAAAGCTCTGGCTGATATTTACATTCATTTTTTTCGCAGACAGAGTCATGAAGGAAGGAGAGCAACAATAAAAGCAGAGACACGTTACAGGGGGAAAAAAAAATCTCAGCCTAGCTCACTACAGAGTCATGTAAATAACTGCACAGGGCGGCAACCTGTCCTGTGTTTCATTTGCTGTTTCCGAAACACTTCGGATACATTCAGGGGCAGAGTAGTACAACAGCGTGGCATGATTATTAAACAATATGAATCCTTCCTGTGTCTCCTTTAATTTAATTTGATAGATATGCAAAGCAGTGGAGGGAAAAAAAACCACACAGGCCTTTCTTATTGACAGAAGACAACTTCCAGAACATAGGCCAGTTGCCTATTTTCAAGCAAATATGTGCGTGTGGGGGAGGTAACAAAAATATCTAATACCTGAAGAGAGATTTCTTTTAGGTCTATTTAATCTTCCCGTTAAGACTGATGCACAGAAGGAGAACTTTGCAAATGATCATGTTTTATACTGAGCATATTGGGAATTCTTACAATAAAAACAACAACTGTCAATGTATCATAAAGGAGATGTTAAAAAAGAAAAACTCCAGGCACTGTAAACAGTATCAGAAGTTTTTCAACTGAAACAACATTTTTTTTTTCCAGAGGTGGTTGTTCCCATATGGCAAAGCTGTCCCTAGGCTACCACCATATGTAAGGACACAAGGTTTTATGACTTATTGTCTGTAAGATTTATGGAGATGATATATGATGAGCAATTTTTCATATTCTCATATCATGAACAAACACACAGAGGGCCATTTCCTGCATCATATGAAGGTGTATGACAATAAGATCCTTCCACAGTGAATCTGTCAGAGAAAACACAAACTGCAACTTTCCTTAGTGGCTGCTGTTTCTGGGGAGTTTGTTTATGGGCTTGTCTTCACTACTCGCCTGGATCGGCGGGTAGAAATCGATCTCTCGGGGATCGAATTATCGCGTCTTGTCGGGACGCGACAATCGATCCCCGAATCGACGCACGTACTCCACCAGCCCAGGTAGGAGTAAGCGCCGTCGACGGGGAAGTCGCGGCAGTCGATTTGCCGCCGTCCTCACAGCGGGGGAAGTCGGATCGGATACGTCGAATTCAGCTACGCTATTCGCGTAGCTGAATTTGCGTATCTTAAATCGACCCCCCCCCCCCAGTGTAGACCTAGCCTATGCTTTTTTGTTGTTTAATGAAGGAAATAGGGTGTGGTAGTAGAGGGAACAAATTATTCAATGAAGATGGGCTGGTCAGAAATATTTGATGGTATGTTAATGAGAATTATATTATATTCATTTGTTAAATTAGATTCCATAATGTCAGCAGTGTTTCTCCAGAAAATACACAAGCCTAAATGTACCCCAAAAAATCCCCCAAGCAACCCAGAATTAATTTTCTCCCCTTTTTGTTCTCTGACAAATGTAATTCCTGCAGGTGCTCAGGTGTACTGGCAGGGTTTGTGCAATAACTCACAATTCACCGTTAGGACTCTTCAGGTTTTCTGCAGTTTGGCTCCAGGTTGGAACCAGATAGCCTTGCCTAAGCATGTGTGAGATTTAAAGAAAGAAAAAAAGCGTAGCTCAATGCTTCTTTGATACAGTGCTCCAGCTTTCAGTGTCACAATCCTTCACCTTTCACTTACATTAGAACCAGCGTGAATAAGGAGATTTAGTGAAAACAATAAACAAGAGGAAATTAAAATCTGTTGAGAGTTTTGGATCAGCTTTGGTAATCAGCGTTTTCGTTGACAGGTAGTTTGGATATTAACACAGGACAAGGCCTCATCAACATTAGCAGGGTATCACAGATAGAAAATAACTGTCTCCATCGATTACTGTGTCTCAGATCTAACACACTCAGCACCTCTGTGCCGCTTACCATATCCCTCCTGCCTGATATTTTCCTCCATTTAAACTTTTTGCTTGTTATCTTGGATATTATCCTCATGAGGAAGGCAGAGCTCAGTCCTTTTCTTTGACAAAGCCACTGTAAATTCTTACCCTCACCAAATTGCTGGGTCACTGGGGTTCTCCTGCAGGATGCCCCAGTTAGAAATAAAAACAAACAAACAAACAAATTTGGAGATGAAGTAGAAATAGACCTCAAGCCCACAATGTCCAGAACAGAGTGTCACACTGGTAAATGGCTAAAAGCATAGCTATTCCATCCATCATTATTAATGTAACACTTAAATCAATTGCCCAGTTCAAACTTTACTTTCAGTTGTCGTTCATAGGCATAAGAGGCTAGCGATTCAGCTGGTGTAAATGGAAGAAGTTTCATTAAAGCCATTGCTAATTTATACAAGCTGCGGATGCAGCCTAGAAGTTTTAGACATCTGAACAGTTATTTATTTAAGAAGCGTACCCAGATTCACTCCTGCAGTGCCCAAGTAAATTGGCATGCTTGAAAGATATGACACATTCCCCTGACGTCCTAATATGTTTGTGTATTTTTCCTGGAAAAATCCAGATGTCACCATTAAAAAGAGAGAGGGAAAAAGAATGGCAGCATGTTGAAATACCAAAAGGATGTTATTAGTACAATAATGTACCTGCAGGTTTGGAAAGAAGTCTGGCACTTTGTGATCATTTTGACAAAAGGCACTTGAAAAAAAAATCAATAAGATTGATCATTCAGATGCACAGTTTATAGAAGTGGATCAGAGTTCTTGGATGGCTCACAAAGTAAGTGTTATTTTATATACAATTTTGTGGGGTTTTTTTTAGGAAGGTGGCACAAAGCCATAAAAGGATATAGTGCTCGCTTTGCAAATCAAGGAGGGAGTATAGTGGGAAAGAGTGAAAACACAGTGAAAGCAGTCACCTCTCAGAAAGCAAGACCAACATGCCACAAAAGTGAGTTTCCCCACATGAAGAAAACAAAATGAAAATATATCCTTCCAACACAGCTCTCAGTGTAAAAGGCTGCATAAAACCCTGAGATCAAAAATCTGGCAAAAAGCGCTAAAGTGCCAGCAGTGAGCCAAAGTGTGGTGTATTGCCAACTGTTAAAATTGTGATATATCACTTTAAATTCTCAAAGGTTTTCCTGGTCCTGCTTGCAGGCAGGGGACTTTGTAGGGAATCGTGTAATCAGAGTCTGCAACAGGCAGCCTAGACTATGGTAGGGTGAGCTGTGCCTCTCTTTGATAGGGAGCAGCCTGCTTTGTCTCTCTCTCTGGTTCTGGGTTCTTGTGTGTTATCGTTCTGGATTCTAAGAAATAAAGTAGGGCTACATTGCAATCTTCCAGCAAGAGTATTTTATGTTTTCATCTATCTTCTCTATTTGTATGCTGTGAAATGTAACACAGAGAAAGTCAACAAATTTGGGTGAATTCAATCTTTTAATGAGAGTGCAGTGAGCAGTAGCCCAATTCTAACAAAGATACATGCAATTACTTCTCATTCTTTAATGGAAAACATTGCCCAGGACTAATCTTTATTAAAAATAAATGTTCAGCTCCTCAGCTGATGTTAACTGGTGCACTGACCTCAACAGAACTATACCAGTTAACATCAGCTGAGGATCCGGACAAAGTATTTAATATTATACTTGCTCTGAAGTGGTACTGCTTTTTTGGTGCAAGACAGATGGCTTTTCCCCTCACCCTATTACTTTTACTAGAGATGGGCAAAGAGTAGAAGGATGAGAGGGTAGGGTAGATTCTTGGAATTTCCAGGGTTTCCTTACTCAGACTTGAGCACAATACCACAAGAACAATCTCACCAGTATCACCACTTCCAGCTCTGTCTGGCCTGGGAAATGCAAAGGCATGTGAATGAAAAGTTAGCAGAACTGGTATAGGATGATACAGAAACTCACCAAAGCAATGACTCACAGGCATTATACTGCCTTCTTTTTCATGCCCACTTACAATGTTATGAAACTTAATGACTCGCCAGTTACCATTTTAAATATATAGTCCCCATGTTATAAATGAGCATTGCCAGTCATTGGATCATGTAATAAGTGATCTCGCCATTTGATTGACAAATACAGTGGACACAATTAAAAACTGGGCATTTTTACCACCCTCAGCAAGTCACTTTAGTACCATAACATCCCAACGTAAATAATGGTACAAATACCATGGGAAACGCAAATACATTGGGATGAAAAATGAACATTTTAAATATTACCCACTTCATATACTTCCAGTTATTATGTAAAATGATAACTCTTATGCTTTTTGAACAACCAGTCTTCACTACAATGGCTACCATGTAATGTAATATATGCACTTCACAGCTTTAGCATTTCCCTTATTTAAAAATACTATAGTGATCACCCAAAACACTGTAGCATCACTCGTGTAAGATGTAGTACTTTGTACCATTTCTGTAGTACGTTATGAAATGGCTGACATATAGATTCTCCCTAGCTATAGACCTATTTTATATTAGCTATACATATCTATTAATATATGCACATACACCCCTTTTGGAATAAGGCTTATCACAGTGATGCACAAAAAAGCTACAGACTATCATTTTCTACACAGTTCTGAAAAGTTTGAAGATTCTATGCATTACTGTCCCAAAGTTACAGTTTCAAAGGGATTTGGTTGAGAAAAAAATAAGCAAATTCATTGTGTCTGTTGACAGTTCTTTTAAGATGCAAAAAATATATAACTGTGGGAGTCACACACTCTGTTTTCAAAAATATGTACATTTTATTACAGAGTACTGTATATACAACCCCCCAAAAGTGAGAGTTCAGATGTAAAAAGGGGAGTATAATATGGAATTATAATGAGGGAGCATAAATAACATGCAATGTAATGACCAGGGAGTCATTATTTTGGGGAATTTCTATATAATCCCATTTTGGTCTTCTCCCGTCCCTTTTATAAACATTTTTAACATTATCTAGACATCAGCCTTCCTGGACAGATATTTTAAACAGGAAAGCCTTCAGGTTTATTAAGTAGGAGTTCTGAAATTGGCAAAAAATCTAATTTGGTTCACATTATGTGGTTGGTAACATTGTTAAGATTCATTAGGACGCTGCAGCACTCGAATAAATGAAGACTTATTTATTATTTCATAGGCTTGTGCCCATTAAAACTAATACTTCCTCTGCTAAGAGGTGCAGACAACAGAACATATGTTGATAAGCATTTGTATTGTAGGTAGAGTACAATACACCCTGACACCACTCTTGGACAGTTCAGTCTAGTATCAACAGATCCTTGAAAAGGTTTTTATTCCACATAGAGAGTCAGGAAAAGGGGCCAAGCAGAGAAGCCTGATTTTGCTTGAATTTACCTGGCAGTTGTCCGGGTATTCTCAGCAGAGAGGACATGAAGACTGAACTACCCTCGGATTTTGGAGGTGGTTATCTCCAGGCCATGGTTGAGGCACAGTGTGGGATGCTGCTGCCACACTGTATCTGTTCTGGCCTCTCGGCTCTCTAAGAATATATCATGCATGACTAGAGCTCAGCAAAACTTTCATAACAAGACATGGAAACATGAGCAACTCAGTTTGTTCTGAGTTTTGGTTGGAATCCTTCCCCAAAAGAGCAGGGAAGCAGAGTCAAGTTTCAATGCTGTGAACCCATGTACACACTGGGCCTTTGGGACTCCTCTTCCTTTGGAAATTTTCTGGAGCAGAGGTGGAGGTGAGGAGGGCAGGACTGTCAAATGACATGCAGTTCCTACCTGGTCCAGGATCTTCAGGGAAACTAATTAGCCTTCTTCCTCCATCTTGCATTTTCATGGGGGTGCTTGGAACAGCCATGCCTTCCCAGCTCCTGCAAAGGGGAACAGGAGGTACCAAACCTCCCTAATACTACTGCAACAAAAGGAGGATACACTCTTGTCTCCACTGCGGTCAATGGAGCCAAAAATTCCCCCGCAAGCCCTTGCACTATCACTATGGAAACTGACTGGGTTACACCACTGAGGTCCCTGGGTTTCCATAAGTACAACACAAGGTCTTATAGGATGTCTTCCCCCCCCCCCCGAGGGATGGGGAAGGATAAGTGCACCTACCTCTGTAAAATCCATATCTGTAGACAACAGACATAATTGCTACATAAATCAGTCATGCATACGCCCTTGCCCCTGGGGCTAGAACACTTATCTGTCAGCTCCTAAAACAGAGGTCCCTACCACCAGAGTTAAGAGAGAGCTCTCTGTGGAGCAGCTGCTTGGACACACACACACACACACACACACACACACACACACACACACACCATTATAGAGGGGAATGAACACATCAGGCACCTACTTACTCGCCAACTCCCGAGCCAATGTCAATGGGAGATGCGAGTGCATACCGGATAGCAGAATTTGGACCAAAGTTACAGACCATACCATCATTTATCTAAGGCTTGGTCTACACTTACCCCCCAAGTCGAAGTAAGGTACGCAAATTCAGCTACGTGAATAACGTAGCTGAATTCGACATACCTTACTTCGAACTTACCGCGGTTCAGACGCGGTCCACACGCAGCAGGCAGGCTCCCCGTCGACTCCGCGGTACTCCTCTCGTTGAGCTGGAGTACCGCAGTCGACGGCGAGCACTTCCTGGTTCGATTTATCGCGTCCAGACCAGACGCGATAAATCGAACCCGGAACTTCGATTGCCAGCCGTCGAACTACCCGGTAAGTGTAGATTAGCCCTAACTGTCTCATTTGTAGTAGCTTTCCTGATCTGTCGGTAACGCCTGCTTAATTGCTGTCAAACGGCATCATTTTAAATTGGTTTACTTTTAAATGCAGACTTCTACCAGACTACAGGTCACCCAACCAAATCTACTGTGGTTTGAATATTCTTGATTTTCCACTGTTTTCCTACCAGCCATCGGAAGAACATGCTGCATTAATTATACATAATTGCCTTGATTAGGTAAACGCTAAAGAAATTAACATATTATAACCTAATAAAAATCATGGAAAGATGAATAGACTATAGTATGTCCACTTTTCTTGCATCTTGTAGGGGTAAAACACAACAGCCTCTTCCATGGCTTGCAGTTAATTTGCTATCAATACCCAGCTGCTTTAGAGTAAATACAGGAACAGGGTGTCACATGGGTATCCTGAAGCAAAAAGAGAGAGGTTTCCTATTTCTTTGTTAGCTAGCAAAGATGGTATGCATGTTACCAAAAGATAATACAGGGGAAGAAATCAATTCTCTGTGTTGTTACACATCCTTGCGTGCAAATGTAAACTTGAAAAGAAAAAAAAAGTACCTTTCTATTACGCAAAGGTCATCTGAAATCATTAGTACAGACTGATATGATCAGAAGAAAAATAAATGAGACATCTCTACTCGGGGAACACTGCACCTACTTCAAACGGTATGATATATATGCATGAGCAAACAGATTGTTCAGCCCTATTCCAAAAGGGATAGTAACTTTCAGGAATAAACCCAGCTACTATGTGGATTTTATTTACATGTAGTAGATTTGAGCACAAGACACGTGCATCTTGTTCTTTGCAATGTTTCCTCTCTTCAGCAATCTGAATTCCATCAGGGATCTTGCCTGGTGTCATTTATATGCAGGATGCATCTCAGATATGGACACAAAGTCGGACAGATACTTCACAAAGGAAATTTGTATTATTATATAATGAGTCACACAAATATCATTATCACTGCTCTGATACCTGCTGGCAAAGGCAAGACTGTGATACAGCTGCTGGCCTGAATACAACTGAGCTGTGTAATTGATCTAGCGACAAGTGATCTCTCAACACTGACTTATTCCTCCTCTTTGGCTCTCTGCTGCATCTGCAGGGATTCTGCATGTTCAGTCCTTTCACAGGAGGCATCCTCTCTGAAGAGAGCCTCCCTTGCCTGACGCAACAAGATTAAGCAATTTGCTTTTAATTAGTACTGCAGTCATTTCCAAACTAAGCAGTGGAAAGAACAGAAAGCAGACTGTCTCTTTAAAGTGTAAGTGGATTCAGTGCACACTGTGAATTTAGAACCTGCTGTTGGAAAAGTTCAGCTTTCTGTCACCGGTACTTGTGTTCTCTGCTAATTTTTACAAGAGTTCAAGCTGTATGCACCAGTTAGCAGAGACATTGCAGGAGGTAAACTGAGAATGGAAAATCATGACCCCTTGCTGCCTCTGTTTATGGTGCCTAAATTATACCCAGACACTGCTTCAGGTCTCCTCTCCAACTGTTATGCACAGCCCAGTTTGCAAAAATCAGGAGTTCTTCCTCCCAATTACAACCCAAGAGAAGAGTGCCCTTGTAATTTGTGGCCACTGTCCAGCAATCCCAAGTAAAACAGTGTAGGTATAAGTGGAGAAAAGTAAGTGTTAGGGGGGTGCTTGCGGAGTTGCACTGATGTAACAGAGGAGAATTCGGCCCAAGAGCTGGAAGTCTCCAGGGTAACTGGAGATGATATTAACAGACAACTTCACCACCACACGTACAATATTGTACCAGCATGTAATACTGGCAGGCTACCACTCTCTCTCCCTCTGAACCCACGTGAACAGACTTACAACATTCATCTGAAGGGAGAGTGGAAATCTGCAGCTTTGTTTGCAGTACAATTAATATATGTGAATAATTGACTGCAAAGTAAAGCAGAACCGTATCCAGTACACACTCTGTGGCCAGTTTGTACACACTAATGTAATCTCAGCAGTGAATAGTTGCACTTCAGCTTCCATTGAGACAGAGTACCTATTCCAATTCATTTCCAGTGGCTTAATCTAACTATAAGGTTAACTCAACATTAACTTCATCCTGTCCAAGCATGTCTTGACAGAGACCCGTACCCATGGGGAAAGCCTAGCAATTCCAGTCCCACCTTAGTGAGCTGAGGCTTACAGGATATAGGACAGAATTCCAACCCAAAAGAAACCCCTCCAAAGATGACAACAACCACTTGAACTCCTCCTAGTACATGCCACTGCAAACCTCAGTCTATAGAATCCTCAGATGAAGAAGTGTGTGTGCATTCAGAGTTCATGAATCCCTTTCTACTTGCTCCAGGCTGGGATTAGTCTGCTGAGCCTATTGTTCCCTTAGCCCAAATGACCATACATGGAAAATAGAATTTTTCTGCATGTGTCTAAACAACTGCAGAAAAAAATCCCCACAAGTATAGCTGATGTTGTCTAAATGATCAGTATCTGGCATTCTTCTACCGTCAGCTACACAGCTAGTTTAAATTTGAGCTACTGGCTCATTTAGATTTATGCTGTTGGTTCATAAACAAACACAGGCCATAGTCCATCATACTAAGTGTGTAATAAAGCTGCTTACCTACTTCCAAACAAATAGCTTTTATTTGCCCACTCCTCTTTGATTCTTCTCTTCCCCCATCAAACCAAAGATTATTGTTCAATTTCCTTCCAGAACTGTACCATACCAACAGATCAAATGATGTCTAAAGTGTCTCCCACAGCCTTTCAAACTGCATAGAATTTTTTTTAAAGTTATCTAATAAACTAATGGAAACATTTCTCTTTACTGAATCTTATTTTTTCCCCTTCCCCTGACCCTCTCTACAAAACATGCACCTACAGTTAAAAAATAGTTTTCCTCCTGTGATGCTAAGGCCTTTGTGAATGTCAATTACACTGGAGTTTGGGGGGTTTTCAGGATCACCCGGGCACACAGAGAGCTTGCCTGCATCTCATTCACACTTGTTGAAATGAATTAGCATGAAGCTGGTCAACATCTAACTAAGTCCAATAGACGCAGTTTCAAGATGCATTTATTCTCTGCAACACGACAGCATCCATGAATTTTCTAAATTGTTTCCTTATCAATGCCATGTAACTTGTTAGATTTTCTCTCTCATACAGTATTTGCCTCCACTCCACTCACCTCTAATAAATTCATTTGACCCGAAAGGGTGCTTTAAGACTCTTGTTTAAAATGGCTTCCTAATGATGCTTGACAACATCTCCTGCCTCTGAAAGAGCATCGCTATACAAGACTCTAATCCCACAAAAGGAGGGATACTTGTTAACCTGTGTCTCCATCCTTTCTGTTGAGTCACCACATTTAGCGAAGCACTGAAGGGGAACCAGTACGCAGCTGGGAAATTATGGCTTTACATGATCGTCTCTTGCTACAAGAGAGATATTACACAAAACTTAATCCCATGACTCAGCCCTCTCCTTGTACCCCCTTTAATTGTCAGAACCTGAGGAAATCCGGGCCGAGGTAAATAACAATTCAGCAGTAACAGAGGAGATTCACTTTAGGCAATGAATTTTTAATGGGCTGAGACTGCAGAGGGAACGCAGGGCCGAGATCTGTGCTTCTTATCTGATGGGGAAGGTCAGTGTTTGAAAGGAGGGAGGGCATGGATGAGAGAACAGATCTGACAGGGCTCTTCAGCTGAGATTTCAGCTTGTCACAGACCGGCATACCTTAACATATTAGGGTCTTATTTTCAAAGAAGTAACGTACACATGAACATGCTACCAAAAACTGCACAAGATTTTCCCCCGGCAAAGGCAAATTGGCAACTTCAGCCTCGCTTTCGGGGAAAAAAACAAAACAAAAAACCCAGAGAACGATCAGTGCAGATGTGCCATGCTTTTCATGGGAAAGTGGGTTGCTCTAATGCCAGTCTTCCCACAGAAACATACATAGAGCACTAAACACATAGAGCCCTTAAACATATCAGTGCTAGTTATGTCAGCATGCTCATCAGAAATCCCATGTGACCATTAGAATCCATTTGGCTTACTAAATCTCACAGACGTAGGATTCTGTTTCCTGAGGAACATACCATGCCCTCAATCCACTGACAGGGCTACCACTGACATCACTGGAGCTGCATGTGTGTGCTGAGGGCAGAGTCTGAGGATCACTTTGGAAGTGAATTAAGCTAAACCAAATTAAGGCTGCTTTAATGCTAAATGAGCGTGTCCACACAGCCCTAAGAATGGAGCAGGAAGGCAGAGGAGAGAAGAGGTATGAGGAGCTGGTGCATGGCCACACCTACAAAGAAACTCAGTGTGCCCTGTACTTGTTTGTGGTGCAATAACAACCTCTGGAGTAAGTGGATACTGACACCTGTCCTATGACAGGGTATAGAAATGTGCATCCACTACAAGGGCAACTCCTTAGGGCTGGGTGTGGCATAGCAGGCTCTCTCCTCTCCAGCATCCCTTGCCAACAGTCCCTCAGGTGGTCTCTCTTCCCATAACCCAGCCCTCCAGCCAGGTCATGATTTAGTTCCCCCACCCACCCCTTTTTGAGGTAACAAAGTCCACATGTCTTTACAAAAAGGCCCTTGGCCCCAACGGTCCTTGCTCCCTTCTTTCAAACTCTCCATCACCCTTGTTCCCTTTTCTGACCTCACACCATCTCACCAGTGGCTGGTAGGGGAACCCATTCCTCTAGGTTCCAACCCAGGAACACAGTTCCTCAGTTAAAAGCCTCCCAGGACTGTCTCCCTAGATGTCCAGATTCTGCACTTTTGGTACGGCTTCTTCCCACCAAAGCCTGACTCCACTCTCCTGGCTGCTCTCTCTCTCTCCCTGGCCTCCTGCCAGACTTCTTTATTCTGGAGAGGATCCCTGGGCCATCTCTTCATCTTTGACTCTTGTGTTCTCTCTACTCACTATCTCAGAAAGTGACTGCAGAGTTCCACCCTCTCTCTCTCTACATCCCCTTTCTGCTCTAAACTTCCTCTCTGTAACTAATCAGCCAGTTTGTCTCCCATCTGGGATTCATCTTAAAGTCTGGGCCATCCTCCAGATGCAGCCAGGAATCCTAAATGGTCTCAGAGGCCCATTCATTAACCCAATCACACAGGGGTATTTATCTTTGGTAACCCTAAACCCATGTTAGGTGACTCAAGGAAGGAAGTAAAACCTTAGCAGTCTCTTAGCAGCCCTCCCATGTGTCACACAGAATCTAGCAAATGAAGCCACTTCAATCCCCCAATCTGGTAGAAGTGTGGATCAGATGGTAGCAGCACTTGCAAATGTATCTAGAAGCAACTAGCATTAACTAGAGATGTTCAGAAAATGGTATCCCTCCTTTTTCTCCGCCCGCAGAAAATTTGGTCTTTTCCTAAATTTTCAGCCAAAAACCATAACATGTTTAGTTTTTAAGGGTTTTGTGTTAGACACCAAATGAACATTTTCTTTGACTGCTTCTGTGAAAAATTTAATTTAGTCAAAAATACAATTTAGATGGAAAATTTGTGACCAGCCCTAGTACTGATGGTAAATCAGAGAAGATGAAATACTCCATATTACTGAATGTGGTAGTCCCAGAGCCGTCAGAGATGTACAATACTTGCCAGTACAAGCCTGAAGAGGAATGCAAACTGCTGGACAAAGTCATTCAAAAATATCACTCATATTCTGATCCACGCACAAATGTCTCATTTTGGGGGTATTTTCTTTTCAAGACCAGTTGCCCAAGGAGACCACTGACCATTATTTTACTGCCTGGCATAATAATGCTAAATTATGTGAATTTGAATAACTAACAGCTGGAGTGATTGGAGATAGAATTATTTATGGTATAGGCAGGTCAAAGCAAATTCAATGAGAGAAACAGACTTCACACAATGGAAGGGAGCAGAGATATAAACAAAACCGAGGATAATGCTGGGTCTCTGTTTCTTGAGGACATCCAGAATGCTACTGAAAGCACTCCTGTGTGGACATCAGAGTCACTGACGATGAAAAGCACCAGGAGCAGCAAAACAAAGTTCCAGGTAGCATATTTGCACCAGTGGCTGAACAGACCACTGCAGAAGGAAGTGGTCTGAAAAGAAATGGGTACGTAATCGGAAAGCCATTGAGGTTCAGCAATAATTACTGACACGTGAGACAATATGTTTGATGTTCAATTGTGGGCACCACACTTTAGGAAAGATGTGGACAAACTGGAGAGGGTCCAGAGTAGAGCAACAAAAATGATAAAAGGTTTAGAAAATCTGTCCTATGAGGAAAGGTTTAAACATGCCCAGATTTTTTTTGTCTTGAGAAAAGACTGAGGGAGACCTGATAACAGTCTTCAAATATGTTAAGCGCTGTTATAAAGATGATGGTGATAGATTCTTCTCCATGTCCACTGAAGGTCGGACAAAAAGTAGTGGGCTTAATCAGCAGCAAGGGAAATTTAGGTTAGATATTAGGAAAAACTTTCTAACTATAAGGGTAGTTAAGTTCTGGAACAGGTTTCCAAGGGAGGTTTTGAAATTCCCATCATTGGAAGTCCCATCCTTTCAGGGATGGCCTAGGTTTACTTGGTCCTATCTCAGAGCAAGGGGCTGGACATGATGACCTCTCAAGGCCCCTTTCAGCTCTACATTTCTGTTAGTCCATGATAATATAATGCTCGTTTTCCAAGAGGTTTTGCTTATGCATCCTAATCTCCATCCCAGGGATCTCCATTTGTGTGTTTCATGGACAGTTTATGTTCATGGTTAGTTGTTATTTTTGTTGGTGTTATGGTTTATTTGCATTACAATTTTTTTTAAAGGGCCCCCTGTCCTGTGACTGTGGTATTTATCTTTGAGAATCCTGACCCATGTCAGATGACCGAGGTCAGGACAAACACCAGCCTCTTGCACATTTATTACATTTGGCAAGTTGCCCCACAGAGAAGTTGGAGAATATTGTAATCTTCATTATGAGGAACTGAGATTTTTCATGATAAAAAACTGGTCTGGCTAAAAAATGTACATTGTAAAATAAATTACCTTTTGGGTAATTTATCTTTATATCGATATAGATATATATAAAGAGAGAGCGAGAGAGATTATATGTCTCCTATGTTACTCTTTCTAGTGCTTTAACTCTGAATCCCCTTGCTTTTGTATGCGTTTAACTCTGACACTTAGGGGGTGTCTGCACTTTGAGCTTGGGGTGCAATTTCCAGCTCATGCAGACATACCCACATTAGCTCTGATCAATATAGTGTGCTAAGAATAGAAGTGTAACCATAGCAGTGCAAGCAGAAGGAGGGGCTAGCCACTACCTGTCCATGACACTAGGTGTGTACTTGAACAGCTAGTCATTCCCGTTACTCATGCCGCCACGGCTACGTTACTATTTTTAGCAAGCTAGCTTGAACGGAGCTAATGTGGGTATTTCTCCTGGAAATTACACTTTTCAACTCCAGTGTCGACATACCCTTAGAAACAATTAACATAGCCTAGCTCCCTTGGGAATTTTGCCTTTGAGTTCAGTGGAGTCAAGCGTTCATCCAGAACGTATGCGTGTTTGTGTGTTGCCTATGTATGCTAGGAGTACAAAGAGTCTGTCACATATATGTCTCCTGCAGGGAGCTGATTCTCAAACATACAAAATGCATAAACTTCTAGGATGGGGAAACCCACCTCCCCCTCTGCAGAAAAACCAATCCAGTATCTATGCGATTAACCCATCCCATAACAAACTCAGACGCAACTCCAATGATTCCAACATAGTCACATTACTGTGGCATCTGCTCAGAAATTAAATGCCTCCATTGGAACAAAAACACCCAGAACAATGGTGCTCCAATCACGCCGGGGTCTCAGGGTGCTACCAAAATACAAACATTTATAGATGCTGCCACTGCTATTGCTACCACTATGTGCCACTGGGAATCTGGGTCCTGCAGCATGCAACCAAAGAGTGTGGAAAGGACTGGACCCTTCTGGATACCACTGGTAGAGCTGTGCAAATCAATGATTTTTCGGTTTCCAAGTCAAACTGAAAAATTGGGAGGGGGCAAAGTTTGGGGTTGAACTAAACATTTTTTCCCCATTTTTGAGGGTTTTTTTACCGTTTTAAAAAATAAAATTCAAGTGACATTTGAAACAAAAAGTTATTTTGAATAAAAATATCAACACGTGTCATTTGGAAAATGTCAAAATGAATTTTTTTTTCTGGAATTATTGTTTTTTAACTGAAAAAATCTGTTGAATTCAACACAAATTCTCAGCAAGTTTCAGTCCACCCAAATCTCCATTTTTTGGAGACCACAAAATTTTGCTCAATTCTTTCCACTATTTCAGGGGTCGGCAACGTTTGGCACGTGGCTCGCCAGGGTAAGCACCCTAGCGGGCCGGGCCAGTTTATTTATCTACTGACGCGGCAGGTTCGGCCGATTGCGGCCTCCACTGGCCGCGGTTCGCCATCCCGGGCCAATGGGGGCGGCGGGAAGTGGCGCGGGCGAGGGATGTGCTGGCCGTGGCTTCCCGCCACCCCCTTGGCCCGGGATGGCAAACTGCGGCCAGTGGGGGCCGCGATCGGCCGAACCTGCCGCGTCAGCAGGTAAATAAACTGGCCCGGCCCTCCAGGGTGCTTACCCTGGCGAGCCGCGTGCCAAACGTTCTCGACCCCTGCACTATTGCCTTCCTGATGTTTTTTAAACCCCTACTTATTGGATGTATTTCTCGTCCCATAAATCAAGACCAATGCTACTGAAATCAAATCAAATCAAAGGAATTGCGCCAGATTTCTACATGGAACATTGGACCCATCATAGGTTTTCAAAAAACCCCAAAACCTTTGCTGCTAAGATATGCTGAAAGAAATGCACATAGGGTCATAAAATGACTAAAGGAATATGATTCTTAATCATTTAGACAAAAACCAGTTAAGTAGAATTTAGTGTAATTAATAACACAATTTAATTATATTATTATTATTACTCTTACTTGCAATAGGAATTACTATTATGCAATTCACTGCAGTGAAGTTTGTGGAGATATACTATATATTTGCTCCTATTTAAGGGAGAAACTAAGTGTTTAGACTTGGTAGTTGTTAAACTGCAAGAAAATAGGTGTTCAGCTCCCTAGAGTGCTCCCCTGCAAATAGCTCAATTAAGGTACTAATTGAAGTATAGCGATGTCCCCTGCTGAGTTGAGAAATGCCTATCTGGCACTGTAGTGTCATTCCTTCAAGCATCTTATCCCAGAGATACTATTTCTGGGATGGATTTGGGTAACACACCAGTGCCCCTGTGAGTTGGTGATGAATACCCACATGTTCAGAAGCACCAACAACTTCGCAGAGGGATCCCTGAAAGATTTCTAATTATGTGGGTTATTTTTGCACAGCAGATTATATGTACGCAGTGTTATTGTAGCTGTGTGGGTCCCAGGATGTTAGAGACAAGGTGGATGAGGTAATAGTGAAAGAGACAAAAGAACAGGAGTACTTGTGGCACCTTAGAGACTAACAAGCTTTCAAGATTACACAGAGCTCTTCTTCAGGTGTTGCAGCTAAAAACAAGGTGGAGCAGATTGTTTAGCATAAGTAGTTAACTCATATTTCAAAGGACAGTTCAAGGTGAATTGACCTGTTAACACCTCTCCAGTCATTGGGGGGGAGGGGAGGAAGTTGTTAGTGGGTTATAGATTGTTGTAATAAGCCATAAATCCAATGTGTCTATTCAGTCCATGATTTTTAGTGTCTAGCAAAGTTATGAATTTAAGCTCCCAGGCTCGTCTGTTGAAAGTGCTGTGCGGGTTTCCTTTGAGGACAAGGACAGATAGGTGAGATATTAAGTGATCGTTTTGTGAAAAGGGTTTGCCCACAGATGACATGGTGTTTTTGTCTTTTATCATTTTAATGTGTGAATCCATTCGAGCGTGTAGCGATTGTCTCGTTTCACCCAGATTTTTGTTTTTGGGGCCTTTAGAGTATGTTACACTACAACGTAAGCCCGGTGCTAGTAAACTTGAGTTAGCAGACCCTGGGTCTGTAACCTAAGGCTTGAGCATTTACATTCATTTCTAACCCCACGTTAGGTATTGTTGAACCCTGGGCCCCAGTCCCAACTTGCGGTTCCAGCATCTACACTGCATTATGCAGACCTGAATTCAACCACCCATGTCCCCGACTGCCCAGCACCCTCCAAAAATGAGGTCACTCTAGCCCTTTGTTTGTGATGAAGCGTGGGAAAACTTGACTGTACACCAAACTTAACTGTCCAGAGGACAAAGAAAATCAGCCCAGGGGATTGTGGAATACTTTTGGCAGACTCCCAGAGCTCGAATCCAGGGGGGCTGCATGTATGCTGCGAAGCAATAGGGCTTGAATACTGCATCCTGGCTTGACTCAGGCTCAGACCCTCCACCCTTCTGGGGTCCTGGGCCCAAGCCCAGGGACAGTGAGATTTGTGTGCAGCTGGAAGGGGCGTTAGGCTTGAGCCTGAGTTCGAACCCCAGGCTTACCTTGCAGTGTAGACATACCCTTGGTGCACTGGATGAGGTACACCCCATGTTGTGTTAGCCATGTGTATGACCCATGGATCTTGAAAGGTGTGTTGTGGGCAGTGTTGATCATTGTAACAGTGGAGATATGTCTAGAGCTTTTGCATCTGTTTTTCCTAGCCAAGTCTGATGCTGCTTTGAGTTGGTGTGTCCTGGTCTGCTGGCAGCTTGCTTCTGATGATGAGCTTGGAGAAGCTGGGGGGTTGTTTGAAGGCCGGAAGAGGGGGTGTCATTTTGTGTGGTCCCTTGAAATATGTGTTAACTACTTATGCTAAACAATCTGTTCTACCTTGTATGTAGCTGTGGCACTGAGTACGTTTCCCAGACCCCGGTGTAAGCACAAAAACTTATCTCTATCAACAACAGAAGTTGGTCCAATAAAAGCTATTACCTCACCCATCCTGTCTCGCTAGCACATTATATGGTATTTGTAGTTGGTGATGCCAAGTTGTAACGATTATTAATGATTGTGCAAGGTCGTGCTGCAAGTAAACTCAGCCGTGTTAAAATGTTTTACTAAGGAGTGCTCGGGCAAAGGACTGATCCAGCCCTCACTGAAGTAACTGAGTCTTTCCATTTACTTCATTGGGCATTAAATCAGGCCTAATGCCCTGATCTGCAAACACTTTGGCACCTGCTTAACGTTATTACTGTAGGTAGCCCCATTGACTGACAGAACTACTCATGGGAGTAAAGTTAAGCAGGTGAATAAACGTCTGCAGAATTGGGGCCTAACTGCATCATTATTTGCAGCTTCTCTCAGGTCAGCAAGGCTGAACTGGCCCACAGAATTATCTTTTACTTTTTGGGAAAGTGCCATATACCGTATATACTCGATCGTAAGCCGGTGCGTTTATAAGCTGACCCCCCCCAAGATGGATAAGTAAAAATGGAAAATTTTTATGACCCGTTCATAAGCCGACCCTATAATTCAGGGGTCAGCAAACTTTGGCTCCCGGGCCATCAGGATAAGCCACTGGTGGGCCGAGATGGTTTGTTTACCTCGAGCATCCACAGGCACAGAGGTATATCTAAGTAAACAAAGTGTCCTGGCGCGCCAGCTGCTTACCCTGACGGGCCGGGACAGTGACTGGTGGGGAATTTTTTGGGGGGGGAGAAGCTGGGGGTCAGGGGAGTAATCCCTGTGACCACCCCCCACACGACCCCACCCCTAGCCCGGGACCCCCACACTCTCCCTATCCCCGCCCTTTCCACCTTATCTGGGGAGGATGTCCCTGGCCTGGCTGGAGCTGCTCCGGCAGGCTGGGCAGCGCGGCCGCAGCCTGCTCTGGCGGGCCAGACCGGGCGGCGCAGCCGCAGCATGTTCCAGCGGGCTGGGCCGGGCGGCACGGCCACAGCATGCTCTGGCGGGCCGGGTGGCGCGACCACATCCTGCTCTGGGGGGACGGGGCCGAGTGGCACGGCTGCAGCCTGCCAGCCCTGGAGCTGCAGTTGCTTCGGAGGCTGGGGGGAGAGCAGCGTGGCTGGAAGCAGAGAGACTCTGTCCCCACGTCTTCCCTTCTGGCTCTGCTGGCTGTGCTGCCTCTCCTTGCTCCCTCTGTTAGGGGTAGGGGCTGTGTCCCACCTCTCCCTCGCTATACCCGTTCATAAGCCGACCCCCTTCTCTGGTGCTTCCCTTTTTTACTAAAAAAATTTGGCTTATGAACAAGTTGCTGTAGAAGTAATAGCTGGTAAAATCATGCAGGGGAGGTATAATATAAGGAATGCAACTATATACATGAAAATAAACAATCATAATAGCAAAATTCAACAACAGATCTGGCTGGGAAATTTATTGCCTGTGGAATTTTCAGGTTTTTGTTGAAGAAATAAAGACAATTTAAGTTCTCAGAAACTAACAAATCATTGGACTTGGGGTGTTCCTTTTTTTGACAAAAATCTGAAAATTTTCCATCAAAACAGATATTTTCTTGCAAAAATTTCCATTTGATTTACCAGGGTCCTCTTAGTCCCCCACCTAGATACCAGTTCTTTCTTTTAAATACATTTTAAATGTGCTATTTTCTCTGCTGTTTTAGCCCCATTGCCCATTATACCATAGCGTTTTCTCTGCCACACAAACCTGTGTTTGTGTGCTGACTGAAGGGAACATCATCAATGGTTCTATGAGGGACAGGCAGGGGAGATGATACACTGGAGTTCTTCTAACTCCTGCGAATTCTTTTTTCTAGGCCACCTTCCCCAGCTTCCATCTAGTGCCTGGTCACTCAAACCTCCTGCATCGCTGTAGAGACCCATGTTGCCAGCCCAGCTGGAATTTAGCACAGTGGGATGGAGTAGAATTCCATCAAGAAGCCACACGTCTTCCTGTTTGTTTCCCTTGTAACCTCCCCTGTCACTTTCCTCCCGTGCAACTACAGTGCTTGTCAGGGCTCGTTTGAGATCTGAATGCTGCTTCAAGAAGGGCTTGCAGGCATCATTAATGAAGACACACATAGCTCTCTTTCCTGTTCAGGAGATGAGCACATCTCAGGAGGACTTTTAGTCCTTCTCTTAGCCCAAGGATTAAGAGGCTGCAACAGAGATTTGAAGTTGCACTTGTTTACATTGCATCTGAGAGAATAGTAGGGGGTGAGATAATCTGGAAATATTCATGGAAAATAAATTCAAAAAGGAGCACGTACTTGATCAAATCAAAATTCAGATGAATATTTGCACACTTCAGCTTTACCAGCACAACACTCTCAAAAAAAGAGAATTTTACAGTCGGATTCTAGAACAGTCATTGAAAGAGGATTGACTGTACAATCTGCATTTCATCATGCAATCTTGGAAAAGAAATAATACCGAGTTACATAATGAAGCAAGAAAGTGGTTTAAGCTATTGCATCTGGGGGAATAAGAGCACTGAAGAAGCACTTAGGAGACCTAAGCCACTGCACTGCTCTGTGCCTCAGTTTCCCCATCTAAAATGGGGATAATTATACTTCCCTCTTTTGTAAAGCGCTTTTAGATCTACTGATGTACAGTGCCACGTAAGTACTACCATTATTATGTGTAAGATATTTATATAGGTCAAATTCACCCCTGTGCAAAGGGCCAGCACAGAAATTTACAGACCACTTAAAACCTATTTTGAGGGCTTAAAGGGGGTCTTAACTGGCTCATAGTTCTTGTGTGGGCTCTCCACATAGGGGTGAATTTCACCCATAGTGGGAAAAAAAATCACAAGGAAATTTGCAAATAGTTTAAAATAATGAATGCAGGTGAGAATTTTGGCACCTGCTCACAAGCAAATAAAAAAAAAGAGGCAAAATTTGGCATATAAAGTATTTACATCTAATTATTTGTTGAGCTCTAGTTTACATACCGTGGTTCATGCTCAGGAAATGAGAGTAGTACTTGGAAACAACAATCTCTGTAGAACAGGGATGGGTAAGGTCTGTTTCCGATGAAGCCTGATGACTGAGGAAGTCATAAAAGCTATCAGAGAGAGGAAAAAGGCAGGCAACGTGTGTAAGAAGGCAAATATTAAGGGGATGAAAGGGATTATAAAGCAAAGATGAAAAGATGTAAAAAGCCGATTAGGAAACCAAATATGACAAAGAGAAAAATTGCCCATGGGGTGAATAAAACAATAAAAGATTTCTTTTAAATAGGTAAAGGAGATGAGATTAACGAGGGAGGCCATTGGACCACTGAGAGGTAGCGGAGGGAACTTAACAACACAGGGAAAGGGACAGAGCTAAAAAATGAAACGATTTCTTCTTGCTAGTGCTTAAGAGGGAAATGGAAGCAAAGTTCTCCGGCAGAGCAGTGAAGAACTAGAAGCATTAGTAGTCACCAAGGCAATATGTGTGTAAGTTAATATAACTGAAGAGAGACAAAGCCCTGATCTGGATGGGGTGCTTTGAACCCAGAATGCTGAAAGGGATACAAGAAGAGATTAGTTGTCTAATAAGAAAGAATTTTAGCAGCTGCTTAGAGAAAATGAGAGATATAGAGGGGCTGGAATAAAGCAAACAACTCCAAGTCTTTAAGAAAAGAAATGCGGGGGGGGTGGGGAGGGAATCAAGACATTTTTGGAGCAGACTCTCAAGCTGGTATAAATCAGCATCATACCACTGAAGCCACATTAGTTTACACCAGCTGAAAATCTGGCCCATAAATTGGTAACTCTGATTTCAGTCACAGGCAAGATCTTAGAAACTTTAATAGGGGATGAGATCACCAAACATCTGGAGAAACATAAACTGATCAAAATGAATCTGCCTGGTTTCATAAAGGGCAGATCTTGTCTGACAAATCGGGTGGAATTTGTTTTAAGAGATAATGTGAAAAACAGACAGGGGTGAAGTAGTGGACCTAATCCACGCTGATTTCAAAAAGTCATTTCAATGCAGTCCAGTACAACAGAATAATACTCAGGATGAACAAACCCATTGTCCTTGAAAGATTAAGGAAACGGTGAGGTCTTCTTCTTTCGCATGGCTTGAGTGGCTAGCAACAACTACAAATTAATATCTAAGTTTGATAGCCAGCACATTGCTGCATTCACTGAGCTGGTGAATGTCCTTCAGGCCCCCGGCAAAGGAACGAAGGGGACATTCAGATATGATGTGCTCTATCATTTGTGCCTGGTGACCACAGTTGCATACAGGTTTTTGCCTCATTTTCCATTTCCACATCTCCCATCTGCACAGTCTTTCCAACATAAATCAAAACCCGGTGGTTCCACAACAGGATCAATGACGAGCTGTTTGTTTTGAGCGGTTGAAGTGCTCCATGTGACTCTCCATTGAGCCTCAGCATCAAAGTTGGGTGTAAGGATCTTGATACGGTTCCATAGAGGGTTGCGGGATTTTAATCTAATCTTTGGCGGGTTCTGCAGGTCATGGTGTAGTTGGATCCTTGTATTTAATTTAAAAAATTAATTAAATCCCAGCCGAGAAGAGGCTGAGGGAACTGGGATTATTTAGCCTGCAGAAGAGAAGAATGAGGGGGGATTTGATAGCTGCTTTCAACTATCTTAAAGGGGGTTCCAAAGAGGATGGATCTAGACTGTTCTCAGTGGTACCAGATGACAGAACAAGGAGTAATGGTCTCAAGTTGCAGTGGGGGAGGTTTAGGTTGGATATTAGGAAAAACTTTTTCACTAGGAGGGTGGTGAAGCACTGGAATGGGTTACCTAGGGAGGTGGTGGAATCTCCTTCCTTAGAGGTTTTTAAGGTCAGGCTTGACAAAGCCCTAGCTGGGATGATTTAGTTGGGAATTGGTCCTGCTTTGAGCAGGGGGTTGGACTAGATGACCTCCTGAGGTCCCTTTCAACCCTGATATTCTATGATTCTATGTCTGAGCAGCTCTTCTAATCTGTGGACCAGGAGCCAGTCAACTGGAGTAGATTTGAGCGTCCCCGACACTATGCGCATAGCATTATTAAGTTGAGTGTCAAGGAGTTTAGTGTGACTGCTATGAGACCACACTGGTGCACAATATTCAGCTGCAGAATATACAAAGGTAATTGTTGCAGTTTGTAAGGTCTGTGGACTGGAGCCCCATGATGTTCCAGCCAATTTTCTGATAAGTGTGACACGAGACCTGATCACGGGTGGTTCTCGAGGTGTTGTCGACAGGTCAAACTCCAGCCCAGTGTAACACCAAGATACTTTGGATTAGCTTTGTGGCTGATGCTCTCACCACAGAACTGCACATCAAGTTTGGTATTAGCCATTTTATTGTTCAGATGGAAAGCAGTTACCATGGATTAGGCCTAAGTTTCCATGGGATCGGATGCAACAATGAAGGAACACCGAGAGGTCAGTAATGCAAAGCACCTTGTAGAGGTGCACAAGGGCTGCCAAGGTAATTTGGGAACTCCCGAAATATTTTAGTTTCAGTAGGACTTTTGGGGCTGTGCTGGCTAAATGTGGATTTCCAGGTCAGATATTCACAACTATTTATCCCAGGACTGTATCTGTACATTTGCCTCATAAGACAAGATGCTCTAAAATAACTGCTAAGAATAAGAAAGACGGTTGGTGCTCCATTCCCCTGTACAGTAAGGACCCACATTTGCCCTGCTCTGCTCACTGGGAAGTCTAGCACCACCAGTGGTGTTAGACTCATGGATTCCTTGTGATCCTGGAGTATAATGCCTGGGATTTCATCTACTTCATGCACAGCGGTTAAGGTCGAAGTCAAAGAGCTTGGAGATGCCATTCATAGAAGCCTCCAAAAGTTTGAATGCCTATCCAAACCTTATATGAACTATACACATCTTCTAGACCTGTAAAATTAGTCTGGAAAGCTCACAGAATCTGCCTTTTGATTATTTGATTAATCACACCTGCTAATTATGTCGCACAAATAGACAAAATTAATAACTGAGATAGGTCTCTAAAGAGACTGTATGGATTATTTTTCTGCAAATAAAATAGAAAATTTCTGCAGATAATATAGAAAAGCTCAGGCGAGGCTTCTAGATTTGGTCACAGAAGATTCTGTCATATTACAACCAACTGAGTGACAACAATTTAAGAAATGTCACTTATTATTTGCTCGTGATTACTCCTAACATTGACTAAAATATTTTAAATGAGGTCTGTTCACTACATACACACACACACACACACACACAAAACACTTATTAATGTGTCAGAAAATGTCAATTTGATCCTCACTTCTGTGTTTTTTATCACACCACAGTTAAGTTCTCTACAAAAATTGTAGATCACAAGCACATCATGATAATAAAAATGTTCAATTTGATATATAAATCATGATTGAAAAGAAGAATATAGACATGCTGTTGCCTATTCTAAGTAATATTTATTTATGCAACTTACTGTTTTTTTAGAAGAGGATTACATGATAATTATTGCAAAGGACTTCCTTCACAAAAGAAAAGGACCACAATATTCTAATTGTGAACCTGCTGTGAAATTCATCCCTGTGCAGTGAGTCTGCATAAGGCTGGTGCACCAATTAAATCTCAATTAAGTCCTCAAAATAGTGGTGCCTAGGTCTTCCACTGGCCCTCTTCACAAGAGGTAAAATTCACCTTTAATTTTCACTTGTAATTACTGCAATTGTGAGCACAATTGGCCAATTAGACGCATAATTGGCATGATTATCTGTGGTACAGGCACATATAAATTAAAAAGATCCCATGGCCCCTCTATAAAAGGACAAATTTGACCTTATATTCTTGCCCATATCTTCTCCTACATCTGACTGTTGTTCCATGGTCTCTCCACATCGCTGCATTTCAGCCAGGCTTTATGTATACATTTTTGGGGATCCTTTTGGACTAAAGAAGTTATATGCTTATCTTTGTCATTTCGTTTCTTTGCTGATTTGATTGCATTGGAAAAAACAGATTTAAATGTGGATTTATTATTGGGACAGCAAGTTCCTTTTTTCTTAGTTTAATTTCTAACTATGGTGTAATACAGGGGTCGGCAACGTTTGGCATGCGGCTCGCCAGGGTAAGCATCCCTCGCCCGCGCCACTTCCCGCCGCCCCCATTGGCCCGGGACGGCGGACCGCGGCGAGTGGGGGCTGCGATCGGCCGAACCTGCTGCGTCAGCAGGTAAATAAACTGGCCCGGTCCGCTAGGGTGCTTACCCTGGCGAGCCGCGTGCCAAACGTTGCCGACCCCTGGTGTAATATAATGTTACAGTCTTCAAATCTAATGCCAGGATTTTGGTTTTTATACCTATATTAATCTAGAAAGAGCATCGCAAAGGAGTTAAACAGAATATCCTCATAACACAGAAATAGGCATCAAATATAATGAAAAATCCTACCACAAAGAGACATTGCTTTGGTCTTGAGTCCTTATTTATTAAATCTACTTTTAGAAAATTCAAACAATCTACAAAACACTTTTCAGATTGATATGTTTTAGCTTTAAAAACTAATCTTTGGCAAGCAAAGAACACCTTGCATTCTCATAGCTAATATTTCCTAATGCTTAGGAGAGATTTTTCTGACGCATGAACAATGCCGCCTTTATCTTGATTAAAGATACCTCTCCTAGAAAAACCCTAGTGTTTGACCAACCTGCGGGTAGGTGAAGCCACTGAGAAATCAGATGGTTGGAAATGTACCTTGGCTTAGAAAAGCGGTTTTCAGACTTTCAAAAAATGAGCCCTGCCTTCAGGAAAATGAGACCAACCTAAGGTACTATGGCCCTCATTACTGTAATATCTGGATGCCTCACAACCTTTAATGTATTTATCCTCACAACACCCCCACAAGGTAGGGAAGAGCTATTATCCCCATTATACAGATAGGGAACTGAGACACAGAATTTTTAAAGATACTTCATACCTGAAGAGCCAGTGAGGCACACAGATTTTCAAAAAGTGCCTAACTCCCTTGAAATCAATTAGAATGAGGTGCCTAGGCACTTCTGAAACTATTCTAGGGGCCTCAATAGCTTTAAAAATCTGCCCCATGTGACTTTCCCAAGGTCACACAAGAAGTCTGAGGCAGAGCTGGGAACTGAACTCAAGTACCACACCATTGCTCTAACCACTGGACCAGCCTTCTTTTCTATCTTGCCCCCCACCCCCGCTTAGCCCCACCACGTTAGCAGGGCAAAATGGGGGCAACTTGCACTATCACCATTCTGTGCCCCACCTCTGGCTTGTCTTTTACACTGCCCCCAGGAGGGGGCATCGCACACATTGGGAAGTGCTGCCTTAGAGAAATGAAGGTATTGCATTACCTACACTCTGATCCTGCAGGTTATTCTACATTGCTGCAATCACGAGGAGCTCCACAGAAGTCCACACACACTGAACAATCTGCAGAATCAGAACTTCGGACATTAAAATATCTCGAACTACTCTTTTCTTCATTGAAGAAAAAGAGATATTATATATACACATTTGTTATCAGCCAGTTTCCAAGGTCTTGATATTATTATATAATATCTGTGCTCTGACAGAGCCCAAAGGGCCAATCAGGATCAGGCCCCCCTTTTGCAGGTGCTATACAAACATGTAGGAAGCCATCACCCCTGTCTTGCTTTTGATTAATTCGGGTTAGTCACATTATGCGAGACAAGGCAAGCCTGCCTGACCCACAAACTGCACTGTGGAAACTGGAGCAACCACACAGCCGAGACAGCTTTTAAGAAACAAATTAGCAGAAGTCATGTACAAACTCCTAGTGAATATACTTGACACCTCAACCAAATATAGACATGTGGCCTGATTTTCAGATGTGCTGAGCACTCGTAATTCTTTCTGAAGTAACAGGAGCTGCTATTGTTCGGGACCTTTGAAAATCAGATCAGTTCTATCTTCTTTCGCCATAGCAGACCATGCTACCAGCCAGCCATCTAGGAAGAAATGGTAGTGACTTCTACTGCAGCGTTTATGGAGCATGCATTCAAGTGTGTGAGAATTGCATCCTAGGAATGCAAACTTCTTATGAACAGGAAATTCCTAGAATTCATGTTCTTATGATGTGAATAGGAATGTGTCTTTAAAAATTCTCTCCATTGTTTTTACATAGTCTAGTACAATAAGAGGGGGTTTCCTACACTAGTAGCAAAAAAGAAAGTACACCTGTGAATGAATATGGATAATACAATAGGAAGCTGATGATTATCGTTCAAATTACCCTATAAAATGCTTAATACGGTTTAACCTGACAGTATTTTGCTACCGCAGAACCTTTTCAATCCTACCCTCAGGGGACAGGTGAAGGATGGTACTGGAAAGAGAACTCCCATATACCAGATCTTGCTGGATGGTCCCTTTAAATGCCTAGGCTGCTCTCAACTGCTGATCCAGTGGATGGATTCTTATCTAGACTATGCCATTTGTTAATACTTATGTGGGAGCTGAATATTTCCAGAGGGGAGGAATTAGGTAGCAATCCTAAGGAGCTAAATCAGAGCTGGCGCTTACACAGCTACACAGTGGGTTTTAAGGGGCCTCTCCTCCTGCACCCCCATAAAAGGGCTGGCCACAAGCTAGTTTTTAATAATAAGGGTCTGATTCAAAACCAGTCGGAGTCAATGGAAGTCTTTATATTGACTTCAATGGGCACGGGGTAGGTCCTAAGCGCATATAAAATTTCCCTTCCAGAGTTTCCTTTATTTCATTCTGAAACCCTTTTCTCCTTCCACTTCATCTTTCCCCTCTCTGTTGGTCTGGTTCTGCAACCCTTACTCCAGCTGAGTAGCACTTATTGGAGTAGTCCTCATGTAAAGATTGCATAACTGGATTTTGAACTTCCAGCCCATCCAGTACAGCCACCACCCCTATGGCTAAGAGACCTGGAAGGGACTCTTTTCAGAGCCTCTCACAGCTGCTGTTTAATCAGCCAGAGTCAGAATTCTTACTGGGCTACTCAAGTGTTCTGGTGCTACACTTCCAGCCCTTGCCCTAGAGGGCGCAAGACCAGACCAGAAATTTAACCCAAGTTTCCTGCATGACATGACATGGTAGTCACGTTAGACCTTTGTACTGGCCTGCATGCAAAATGTTTAGCTAATCAGCCTCTTAATGTCACAAGACATGGGATTTTAGATCTCATCTCAACCTGATTTTTTAAATTTATAATCAGATCACTTTCAAACCAGTCAGCTCCCATAAACCTTACTGTGATACAGGACTATCCTCTCATCAGTGGGTAAGGCAATTAGGCATGTACTTTGGTCCCAACGTCAATGGAGGAAAAATATCCCTGGTGATTTTCAGCAATACTGTTTAGAGGGGATTGTGAATGTGTTTTCATTTGAACCAAATCACAGATTTAAATCTATCTGAAGTACTTCACTGAATGAGCACACGCATTTGTCAGTAAGCTGTGTGTGTTGTCTCTATTACCTGGAAGAAGCCGGTGGACACTAACTCCAATTAAAGAAATTACCAGTCAGAATTAGAATGGAATGACATTTGATTTCCAGTTCTTCTGAGAATTCTTTTCATAATGGACATGGAAAGAAAACCCTGAATAATTAAAAGGGGGAAAAAAATTGAAGATCAGTTTTAAGTTGGCAAGAGGAAATTTCACCAAGGCTACGTGAAGATAATACTGAGCTGCTATTGTACTGTTGCATTCCTCAGAGAAGGAAGTTGTCTTTCAATGGCTCTGAAAGAATGTTTTAAGCGAATCACTAAATTAACTAGTCTGGGGACGTGAAGAAAATGTGTATGTTTCCCAGTCTTGAAACATAAACAAAACATAAATATTCAATGACCATTCTAGTTAGTTCTCTAAAAATTCTTAGTGATAAAATAAATAATATGGGTGTTTGTATGTCAGAGCACATGATCTCCACCAAAGGGGGGGGAGGAGAAAGGAGTTGTATTCTCCAAGTCCCAATCTTCTTCGATGATTTACTCACCCATCATCTCAGCCTAGCATAGAACTGTGTCCACACCACATAAAGCTTAGTGCTAACATACGACGCACAGAATGGACCTGCTTGGAAGTCTTCACTCCAGGATTTATGAAGAACAATCTAATTATTCAACTCAGTGCTGCTCACTACCATTTTTGCTCCTATTTAAAGCCTCCATGGAAAAGGCCATTTGTCTCAGGGGACAGACCTTGTCATAGCAGTGTTTCATTGATAGAAATATACTCTTCTCTTTTGATAGCAACCTAACTAATCCTAGAAGGTGCTTTGTAAACATATCTCATACTTGATAGGCCTAAGGAATTAGGCCTTGACAGTCCACATCATCCAAAGGCTGAAAAATCTGCCCGATTTACCAATAAACCCTAATTAAAGAGGAACAAAGACCAATCCAATCCCCTATATGTGTTAAACAAGAAAGCAGTCACCGTCTGGAACTTCCTATTGCTTGTTATTGTCCAAGCATTTTGTGATAGGGAGGGGGCTGTCAGCCTCAAGACCCAATCAGACAGAGGTGGCTATGTTATTTATAACCCTGAGATGTGTAACAGATGAGAGAAGTCACCTTGGCTAAGCAAGCCACTCGTGTAACCTAACCTTGAGACATCTACCTATTGTGCACAGCAGCAAGACAAACACAAACCACCGTGCCAGCTAGGCAGAAACAGAGAGGTGTTCCAGGCTAGATTTCTCATTCATATCTGGCCATGTGGCACACATCTCAGTGGCTTCCCTCATCTCTTTAGTGTTTTAATTTGGCTGAATTTGCTCCACTGTTGTACAGATGCATACATGTCTTTTTATCCTCTCTCGCGACAGAGGTGGAAGCTTTGCATTCCCACCCCCTCTAAGCCCCCTAATAAAATATTTAAATTTCTGGATTTAGTGTATGTTTACTGGAGGGTATTTGGGGGCATTCACCAAATTCCTCTCATTAGCTCCTGGCACAGTTGAAAGTTACTCAGACAGGATTGTGCTATCAGAATTCCCAGCCAACCACCTTGAAAGGTCATTTCTTCAAGTCATTGTTGTTATGGGTCAAATACAATATTGCCGTGAGCTACAACCCCACAGGCCAAACAGCTTATGTCCTTGTAAACGAATTAAAGGCTGGGGTTTTCAAAGGAGGCCTAAGGGAGTTAGGTGCCTAACACCCAACACTAACTCTGAGATTGGCTATAGGTGTGTAAACTTTGCTGTTGCTTTCACTGCTTTATTCATCTTTGCTCAAGGCAAATGATAAGAGTGAGGTGTCTACTGTGAATAAAAATATGCATGGTAAGAATAACCTGCGTTTGTCTACTCTTTTTCTCCCATCTAGGAAGTCCACCTTTTTGTGAGCATTCAGCAGTAAGGATATCCATTTCCCTGATACAGAGTTATATACGTTGCTATTTAGGTTCTTGGTCTGAATTTGTTGTTTTTCGGGGCTAATGGAACCTTTGGCCCTCACTTATGTGAATGAAGTGGCAAGACTGGAAAACACTGATTGAGTGCCCATTTGTACCAGGAGTTTCCTCCCTGATTCATTTCTACTCTCACATTCATTTCTACTCTCTGTTTTTAATTACAGGAATCAATAATTAGTATTCAATGATCAGGGCTGGTATGAGGTCTCAGTTTGCAGGTCAAAGGTGTCAGGGCCACCTTTAGAATTAAGTTAGGATGTATAACTGCTCTTAGCTTTCTTTTGGAGCAAATATTAACATGGGTAATGAATGTACTTTATGGTGTAAACTGTAAATGCAAAATTTAAAAATGGGTCTGACTTTTTTCAATCAGAATGGATTGCTTTGGGATGATTTGATTCAATGTGTCCTATTATTACACAACATCTGACAGATAAATAATGTTGGGGCTAGTACAAAAAGTGCTGCGCATTTCTGTATCTCCCACCTATACGGTAGTACTAAAGAGAAACAATAAGTCACAGTACAAGACAAATAGTATGGATTCAGAATTGATGACTGTAGCATATTCTAAAACTTGTACCATAGTAGAAACTGTCCTCTGGAGTACAGGTGCAGAGATAGTTCCCAGAGAATTAGATAGTCACCAGTTTACATAGACAGTTATGGCGACACTTGTTCCAGAGTCATGGCAGCAGGACAGATGCTCTTTGGGAAACAAGAAGGTGCTGAATGAACTAATGAGCGTACTGACATCTCAGTGGAAAAGTTTTCAGGGCTCACTCAGATTCCCATGGAGCTCACAAGGGACGAAAAGTAAATTCAGGGGGCCCGATTCTGAGGTCAGAGTGGTTCTACACCAGTGTAACTCCGCTGGCTTCACTGGAGTTACTCCTGTTTTACACCAGTGGGAGAGGTGACTCAGTGACACTATGCTTGTCCAAATGGATAGCTGTTATATATCCCACTGCAATGCTTGACACAGGCAACCATGTTGTGTTTGGAAAGAGATACACAGAGCAGCAGGCTGGTTTTATTTATTGTGGGGAATGGGTGGTGGAATTGCTGATAAGATACGGAACCTTTTACCCCCTAAGTCACTGGTCTGAATCTAGCTCCAGGTTAATACTGACATCTGAGGGCGATTCAGTGGCTTAGGTGAAGCAAGTCAGTGGTCTCCTTTCACCTGGCAATGAACAGGTGCAGGAAAGGACCGGGTGTGACACAGAAGCAAACTTGTGGTGCTATCTGTGTGGGAGAAGAGAGTATAACTAGAAGGGTCAACTGGAGTGGTTTTGATGCCATAAGGCTTTGCAGTATCATAACTTTGTCTCTCGTGTTTCAGAATTCAGAATGAAAAGGCTTAGAATTGTGCTCGGAATTATCTCAGCCACTACAGAACTCACAAGTAACTTAACTCTCATTCTATTCGTGAAACGATGCGACTCCGAGTCCTAAAGTGTGCTGCTGAAATTTGTGTCATGTTATTTCAATACTCTGTCTGTAAACCAGAGGAATCTGAAACAATGTGACAAAACATCCTGCTCTGCTATAGATCACAAGTACAAGAAAAGGGTGGTTTCTCCCTCATAAGAACATAAGAATGGCCATACTGGGTCAGACCAAAGGTCCATCCAGCCCAATGCCCAGTGACCAATGCCAGGTGTCCCAGAGGGACAGAATCTAACAGGCAATGATCAAGTGATCTCTCTCCTGCCATCCATCTCCACCCTCTGAAAACAGAGGCTAGGGACACCATTCCTTATCTGTCCTGGCTAATAGCCATTAATGGACTTAACCTCCATGAATTTATCTAGTTCTCTTTTAAACCCTGTTATAGTCCTAGCCTTCACAACCTCCTCAGGCAAGGAGTTCCACAGGTTTACTGTGCACTGCGTGAAGAAGAGCTAACGTCCAATATGGACATTAGCTGCCAAAGGTAGTAAAGTGCACATGCTCGAGTTATTTTGCTACCTTGTAAGTACCAGCCATGCAGTACCTACATTAATGTACTTCCCTAATGGCCCTAATCCTGCACTGAGCTCCAAGTGAGCCCACACAGATGTCCAGGGATTCATTGCATTCATTCCAGGATCAGGGCTCTGGAGCTATCTTCTGCCCTAGTTCTACACTCCCAGTCCCTCAGTGTTTGGGACTACTAAAAATTACCAGGGCTTAGTTTTACATGTCTCTGGTACGGTTACATTCAGGCACGAGCACCAACCACACACCCTCATGCCGGCATGTGCCATCACTCTTCATCCACCATCTTTATAGCTCATCTGCCGCCTAACGTGCTGAGCAGCATGAATTTGTTTCTTCTATATCCAAAGAGCTTTGTGCAACATGAGTCTCACGCACACAGCCACAGGGGGAAAAAACAGAAAGAAAATTTCCATGGGAAAATTGTGAAAGCCCAGCACAAGTGATTTTTCAGCAAATTGGGCCCTCCGTGTGCAGTAGTCCTGTAGATAAACAGTGGCCTTGGAGAATGTTATATATTGAGGCTTGCGTAAAAAGGTATATCTGCTATAAAATTCATTAGGTGTCTTTTTAAGCATGTTGCAAAGAACAAACACCATCTCCTCCCCCACCCACACTGTACACACACACTCACTCAGTGGCAATTCCCCCCCACCCTCCACTATCAAGAGAAAAGTAGAGGTGTCCTTACTATGCAGCAGACTGCAATCTTCTTGGGATAAGTAATAGGTGTATGGCGGAGTTCAAAATACAGAAAGAAACAAAATTTATATACACACACACTCAGGCTCTGTCTACACTACAGACCTTACCGTGGCACAGCTGTACCGCTGAAGGTCACCCGTGTAGCCGCTCTATGCCAACAGGGTGGCCCCAGTGAGCGGCAGTAGCTATGTCGGTGGACAGCGTCTCCCGCCGACAGAGCACTGTCCACACCGGTGCTTCTGTTGCTGAAACGTATGTTGGTCAGGGGGGTGGTTTTTTCCCCACATGCCTGACCAACAAGATATTTGTGGCACAGGAGTGGAAGAAGATATTCCCAGGAGCAGGGTGGGGTCAGTATTTCAATATCCGCTCATCCGTGATTTAATCTCTAAATTGCAAAAACATTAACATTATTGATTGATCAGACATCAGTCCAACAGGAAATTTAATTAAATTAAAATGTGTCACTGAGCAGTCCTCACTGCATCACGTATAAATCTTGGGTAATAAGTTGACAAAGACAGCAGCGATTGATATTGTGTTCTCAGTTTAATTTATCCCCCCCACTACCATTTTATTTTCCTGGGCTGATAATGAACATGCTCACAGACGCACAGTAGGACAGACTAGTCTACAGGGCATACATCTGACACACATCAGAACCAAATGCTCCTAACTCCACTGGCTTCTGAGAATGCTTTAACATATATTATTTACAGCTGATCTAGGCCGCACCCGGTAATGCCTCCATTCAACATACTGTTACAGGGCTGACCTACACTCAGTGATTTCTAAGCACTGGGTCAACATCTTAGACTCTCTGAGTAACAGCACAGAAACACATTTTGCCCCTGAAAGAAGCGGGGTCCTGAAGAAAGGGTGAGGAAGTCCCTTTCATTAAATCAATTCCTTTCTAGAGAGACTGCATACTGTACTAATCCACATCCTCTTGCACCAATGTGGCTACAGAAAGAGTGGTAGCTTGTGACAAAGTTTGTTCGGAATAAAACACATAGGTGGCACTGCCTAAGCATAAAGCCAACACATTTAGATAATAGCAAGGTGCTCAGAAAAAATTATTAAGAAATAAGTATATACAGAACCTTCTTCGGAGTATGATACATTGTTAGAGTTGGCTGAATAATACAAAAAGAGATTCACAAACATTGTCACAAATTCATTTGTCAGCCAGTTTGGTTTGCTGTTATTTACAGAGGAACATATTTGCTGTAATATTATTATTACTGCTTGCCAGTATTCAGATGGCCACTGGATATTTGTGAAAACATTTGAGAATCCTGGAAATTTCATGAGTTTTAGCACAAATTATTGTTTTTTTATCAGGAAGGGCCTCATTTATTATCCATTGTTTACTATTCTTGTGTTCACAAAGTTTCAGTTGCCCAAAGAGAGAGCAGAAACAATATCATGGGATTTAGAGAATAATGGATAGTGAAAGAGCTGTTTGCAAACAAACCAGGGGCTGAAATTTGTTCAGGTAACTATTTGAGAAAATTATGGGGGGGGGTTGCAGAAATCAGCTGTAGCAGAATTTTAGAAATCAGGATCGGTCACTGAACACTTCGCAAACAGAAAAGGGGTTAAATTTGCAATAAACAATATTTGCAACCAATGATTTGACCAGCTCTTTAAATCATACAGGCTATCTATGCCTCTTGATTGGTACCATATACAGTGCATAAGAGACTCTAATTTACTGACTTTGGAGATCTCTTGCACATAATATTTTTGCTTCTTTTGAACTAAATCAATCCAGCACACTATTTTCACTTCTTAACCTCCTTCAACACCAATAACAATGCAACACTGATGGGTTGAACAGCTGTGAAAAAAGGGATCTCCCTGAACACAGGACTCGGACTGCCTCTACAGAAAGAACAAACATTTCTGTCTCCACCCACACCTTTCACTTTGAGGCACAACTATGATTTGTAAGGCTTATCTCAGAAGTATTGCCCCTGAAAGTGCTAATGACAAAATCATGAGAATGCTGATTGGTTGGCCTGACAAAGTTCATTCTTGAAAATAAATGCCTTAAGAATTTGGCCCACATGTGTATAATTTTCACAGCATGATCCAAATTACCAGTGAGAATTTTAGGATGTTGATGGGCAGTTACGGTGATAAGTAATTCAGCTCAAATTGGTCTCTAATTCATAGCTTCTTTTTAAAGATAAAAATCCACACCACAGATTTAAAAAGTGCTTCTCAATTAAACAGACGTTATTTGTTAGGCTAAATTCAGAGGTGATGCATAAAATGGTGTATGTTACACATCTGCAAATGGGTATAAAGGAATATAGCTGAATCTCAGGGAGTACAAAGGAGTGTGGTGGAATCTAAGCTGGTGAAATAATTTACATGCTGAGGGACCAGAAGAATGTGTGTTTGAAAAGGCTTACACATCCTTACACCCTCCTATTAGTTGTTTTCGATTGTGCACCCTTTTTTTCCAGCCCCTTCCTGCATAAGTTACAAACAGACTCATTTGATATCCCTTACACCCATTTATTCGTGTATCACGCTATACATCTCTTCGGAATTTGGCCCTTTGACTCTGGTCATATACTTTGATTTATTTTGTGGTACTCCGTGCTGGATCTAGCATAACCAACACTAAAGATCCAGATAACTTAAGGAATTGTTTCAAACGTGGCAGTCCCCAGCCCAGGATTTCATGGAGTCAGATTGTAAATCCAGAAGGGATCATTACGATCATCTGGTCTGACCTTCTTTATAACACAGGCTAAAGAACTTCACCCAGTAATTTCTGCATGAAGCCCAGTTTGGGCTCTAGCATATTTTTGAGAAAGCCATCCAGATTTGACTTAGACACTGCAAGTGATGGAGAATCCAAGTCCCTAGGCAAGGTGTTCCAACGTTTAACTACACACGTGTTAAAAATCTGCATGTTATTTCTAGACTGAATTTGTCTAGCTTCAGCTTCCAGCCACTGGACCTTGTCATGCCTTTCTCTGCTAGACTGAAGGGCAATCTACTGTCAGATTTAAGTGGTGTGGCAAGGGCATTCTGAACCCGAGAAGACTTTCCCTTCTTGGAAAGTCTTGTGAAGGCTTGCTTCAGTGTGAACAGACACATATACTTAACATGTCACTTAAAATGTGCTGGCAAAAAAATAGTTTGTTTTTAAATGATATTACTGGGTGGTTGTTGTTTTAATCCAGTGACATTGAGATGACACGAGCAATGAGATATATCTAAATATGTATTGCACTTGAAAATTCTTCCTTAGAACAATAGTGGAGGCATAATTCAGTGCACCGAAGCACTAGTCTATGTCACATTCAGTGCAGACACTGAACAATGTCCCTTTAGAAAGGGCACAGGGTGAGAGTAGCTTTATGACACTATTGATTTATTCTGTGCCTGCAGTTAAAAACTATACCCAGACAGACAATAAAAATAACTGCTCTAACCATATAACAGCTTCCTGCTACTAAAATGGATTTTACGCTTAAAGTCGCAGTGGGCTTTTCTTTATTTTTTTTTAAGTTTCAATTAAATAAAAAATATATAGAAATTATCAGCATTGTTCTGAGTGGTATTGTCCTTCCCCTGGTGTCCTGCATGTTTAACAGAGCTGGGATTTATTTCTCTGCACTCATGGGTTTGGTTGGAATGAGCTAGTAGACACAATAACCTAGTGTGCGGCAGGTTAGTTAGGGAATCTGCGTTGAACTATGTCCACAAATAATTAGTGCTAGTCTGAAATGGACTGAAAATACAGGATAAAAATCGATTATGGCCTCTGTGGTCAACTGGGTATGTTGGTGGAGAGGTCTTAGCCTCAGATCTGAATTTAAAAATAATCACTGCAATGACAAGACTCCTGGCAACGTTGACTCAACCCTTCATAATTCAGAGCAAGCTAGCAGGCCATATTTTCAAATTTAGGTATGTGCAACACACAAACATATTTTTGCATGTGCTCATTTGGAAATTCTATGTCCAGTTACTTGCGAGTATGTCCGGTCGTTTGGATGAAATCTTAAAAACGGAAGCCCTGTCTGCTCTGAAAGGATACTAATGAACCTGTGACATTTTTTGTAAGAGTATAGTCCCAGAGCTTGTCTACATGGCCCCTCCGTGCAAACTACGGGGGGTGTGAGTTGTAGGGCACACTGAAATATTGCGCTGTAACTGCATCGTGCAGACCCTGGGATGATGTTAATGTGAACTAGGTATCTTTTAAAAAAAACAGGAGTACTTGTGGCACCTTAGAGACTAACAAATTTATTAGAGCATAAGCTTTCGTGGGCTACAACCCACTTCTTCGGATGCATATAGAGTGAAACATATAT